>NC_139955.1:6459096-6544096 GCF_963454915.1 Gymnoscopelus microlampas
TTCTAACACTAAACATCAGCGTTGAGAAACAGTATAAGACTTGTGTAAAAGTTGAACAATTTAAAGAGTCTATATCAACTCTCAGAGAGTGTTAAATCTTTCAGACGTGTTAAAACAACTTGACACATATACACTTCCTAGCAGTGATGAAAACAATTAGTGGGAGTCAGTGAGAGTTGATCCAATGCTGCTGGTGTTTGTTGGTGTCTGTTCTGACTTTAGGTGTAAAAGGTTTTAGTTTCACTTGCCCCACTTTTGGACAGTATTACCAGACAAAATGCTCTTAACCTGGTGACTTTGTAAGTCATTCATCGCCTTCAGTGGGGGAAAACACAACATTACAATGTGAGACATAATGTTTGGGTACAGAATGTTTTCAGAGCCTCCCCAAATAGGTTGACCCCCCCCGTTCTGTTCTCTGTCTGTCTCTCTAGCAGTGTGTAACATTCTCGACTTGTGTAAAAGTTTAACAATTTAAAGAGTCTATATCAACGCTCAGAGAGTGACAAAACCTCAACACTTTCAAACGCGTCAAAACAACTTGACACGTATATACACTTCCTAACAATGATGAAAACAATTAGTGGGAGTCAAGTGGGAGCTGATCTGGTGTTTGCACTGTCTGTTCTTCCTTTAGGTGTAAAAGGTTTTAGTTTCACTTGTCCCACTTCTGGACAGTATTACTAGACTCAATTTGCATCCTTAACCTGGTGACCGTGTAAGTCATTGCCTTCAGTGGGGGAAAACACAGCATTACAGTATGAGGACACAATGTTTGGGTACAGAATGTTTTCAGAGCCTCCCCAAATTGTTTGACCCCCCGTTCTGTTCTCTGTCTTTCTCTCTTGCAGTGTGTAACATTCCAGCCATCATGACGTGTCTCGTAGTTGACTCATCGTACAGCAGTGTGAGCTTTAGGCCAGCTAGAGAGTTTTTGCACGCTGCTGCGATTGCTTTAGTTCCTTCCCCTCTGTTGGTTCCCACTCCCACCCTCCCTCTATGTCTCACGCTCTCTTTCTCTTTCACCATCGCTCCCTCTTTCTCAACCGCAAGAATGAAAACATTGTACAACTCCAGATAGAACTGTTTTGAAGGCCTTTACTCAAGTTACAGTAACATGACAGTGACGTCATGCCCTCTGTGCTGTACAGTACACCCTGACCATACAGATCATCTTCACACAGTAGTGGAAAGTCACTAAGCACTGCTCAAGTACAATTCTGAGGCTATTTTACTTTACTTACTTCTATTTCCTTTATACCTCTTCTCCACTACATTTCAGAGGTAAATATTGTAATTTGTATTCCATTACAACTATTTTACAGCTTTAGTTACTAGTTACTTTGTAGATTTTAAACAAACTTTAACCACTCAAGCTTCTATTTTATACTGTGGGTAATCGATGATAGCTGAGCTCACAACAGCTAATCTTGAAAAGGGCTGAAATTGAAGATATTTTAAGATATCCCTGTGAAGATAATTTGAGAGATGACGTTGTACTGTTGTGTGGCAACAGTTGAAAAGGTCTGATTCTGAACATGGAAGTATTGCAACACTTCTGTGTGTGATTTTCTCATGCTCATAATAATCTCACATTTCAAAACAAAAAACGTTCTGACTGGTATGTCCTTGTGTTGTGGTTTTATGAAACGCTCATCTTCTCGTCAGCGGCAGGCCTGAGCTGTCCCATATAGAATGACTACATTGCTTCCTAATTGTGACACAGCAGTATGGTGCCTGTTGTGAGTCAGCAAGCCAACCAACCACACGCATGGGTTTCCCAAAGCGACAGTAATCGTGTTTACCTATTGACAGCTTATTCATTTGGTGGTGAACCGCGGTACACAGACAGATAGTCAGGGCGAGACAGAACAGATAACATGTTTTCTGGTGAGATCCCCCATCTGCTGCTGGTCTTCCTGTAAAGCTGCTGTTTTGGTTTTCCAGCGTGTGGAAATTTACTGGACTTAGATTTCTATACAGTGATTAACTTTTATGGTCAGCTTGTGCTCTCGGGGCATTGAACACTATGTACCTCCGACCAATAAAAACAAAGAATAAACGTTTATGGCCCCTGTGGCAGATATTGACTTATTATCTTGTTATTTGTCAACTCTCAGCTGAAGAGGCCAACATGTAAATCTAATTAACAACAATAACATCATGGAAAATTTGCCAAATTCCTTATCTGTTGACACTGGTATTTTTCACATAAACAGTGGAGATTGATAATAGCTAGTCATAATAATGGACTTGGCAAATAACAAGGACTTCAATTAAGAAAAACTCAGAGTCAAGAATCAAGTACATGAATTATTAATGCTACAATTAAAATATTAATAACTCTGGCATGTGTTCTTGTTGTTGTTTCATGTTATTGTTGTTTATTTTACATCTAGGCATAGTTACAGTATACTGTTTATTGTTATCTGTAGGCCACAGTAGGCTATAGAGCAATGGTTCCCAAACTGATTTAGGGGGTCCCCAGAAGATTAGCTTAATGTGCAACATTGTTTTCTCACTCAACAGTTAACAAACCAATATACAGTATGTGTATACAGGGTATCTGCACATTTCTAAAGAGACAATTTAAGGACTTTTAAGACCTTTTTAATTCCTCTAAAATGAAAATGAAAATAAACTAATAAAAAGAACATTACTGCGTCAAAAGTGACCAACAAACTATACAAAAAATTGTCAAACATTGGCCAAATTGTCAAATATTATTGTCAAAGAAAGAGGCAAAGTTTCTGAAAATAGCTGATCTTGTAGATCAGCTATTTTCAATAGCTCAAGCTATTGATCTACAATAGCTTGTAGTTCGGCTATTTTGGAACAGAGTCAAACTAAATGTAATGATTCTTTTTATTCAGGCCTGAAAAGTTTGGGAACCCTTGTATAGAACGTGCTTTGGGCGTTCAATACGCAAAAACGACTTATTATTGTTTGTCTTTAAATGTTTCAATGCATTGAATACACAGGACCCCAATGGAAACAAGCCCTGTAGTGCTCTCTTGGGTTTATGTCTTTTTAGCATTCTCTTATATGAAACTGTACCTCTGTGCTTTTTTGGACAAACTGTTAAAGTGTTCAATCAATCAATCAATCAATCAAACGTTATTTTTATGTGTATTAGGCTTTGTTTAGTGGCCCAGCCTGGATCCATTGGGATTTTGTCGATAGATACCAATCTTGATCTCAAACGGCTGTCTGCTCTTGGCTGAGAGTGCCTTGGCTCAACGGCACACACAATGACGTAGGCGCGCGATACTGGCGCGTCCCCGAGGCGCTGGCAGGGTGCCAGGAGGGGCGGGGCTATGACGCGGTTGCCCTCTCATTCACAAGGAGAGTCTGTATAAAAGGCTCTACGAAGAGCTGTGTGGTTAGAGGAAAAGCACCAACGATCTCTAGTCTGAACAACTACAGTAGGCTAGAAAATAAAGTCAACATTGTGAAAAGATCAATAACAATCGGATACAAGAGAAGAAGGAGGATCGTTTTGGGACGCATTTACTGACTTTTTTAGGTTTTCATTTTCATTTTTTAATTAGCCTAACCAAGAGGTTTGTTTGGGACCTTGAAAATCTAAACCAGAACAAAAGAATCCACTTCATCCCGAAACATTTATTATCATTATTTTCTACTTTGAAAGATCATCAAAGTTGAACAACTATAAAAGCTCTGATCTCGCTGTCACCACAACTTGATGCACTTGGATCTATTACTGTCATCATCACCACCCCGCCGTCCTAACGCCACTACTATGGTCATAATGGAGGTCACGATCCCGGCCATCGACTGCTCGTCCCTCCGCGGCTTCCTCCTGGAAGAGGACAGCGAGCACCACCAGTGCCTGGTGCTGGACTGCCGCTCCTTCTTCAGCTTCAACTCGTCGCACATCCCCGGCTCGAGCAACGTGCGCTTCAGCACCATCGTGCGCCGCCGGGCCCGCGGAGGGCTGGGGCTGGAGCACATCGTGCCCAACGAGGAGACGCGCGGCCGGCTGCTGTCCGGGGAGTACAACCGCGTGGTGTTCCTGGACGACCGGAGCCTGGAGCTGGGCCAGGCGAAGAAGGACGGGACGCTGATGCTGGCCGTCGCCGCCCTGCGGAGAGACGCCCGAGGCGCCGCCGTCTTCTTTCTCAAAGGTAAAGAGAGAAGAGAAGTTGACTTGATCGCAAAGTGGTGTAAAGCAGTGGTTTTCAAACTTGTTTCATGTCAATGGCCCCCAAATTGACACTTATTAGCCCGCGGACCCCCATTTGAAAAGATATGCCAGGGACCCCCATAAGAGAAGATTTTTTTTACGGCTCTATGTGATTCTCAACCATTTTAATTTCAAGGACCCCCAGTTTGACATGCATTAGGGCTACGGACCCCCATTTAATGGCATTTCTATCACTTGGACCGCAATTTATATTGTAAAAGCAATGTCAATTTAACTCTGAGAGTGTACAAATGGAACCAAATGGTTCCATTTGGTTCCATTTGTACACTCTCAGAGTTACAGACCCATAAGGGTCCATTTGGTGCCTAATCTATCATTTAGCTGGGGACCCCCTGGAACTCCCTCAAGGACCCCTGGGGGTCCCCGGACCCCACTTTGAGAACCAATGGTGTAAAGTAACTAAGTACATTTACGCAAGTACTGTTCTTAAGTACAATTTTGAGGTGTTTTTTTTACTTTTTATTTTCAAACATTTTAGTACTTTTACTTTTGGTACTTCAACTCTAGCTCTGGTCCATATAGCGTTAGAAGGAGAACTCCTTCTAACGCTATGGACCAGAGCTACTTCAACTATATTTTGATGCCAATACTTTACTTTTACTCAAGTAACATTTTGAACACAGGCCTTTTACTTGTAACAGAGTATTTCTACATTGTGGCATTGCTACTTTTACTTAAGTAATCCATGAGTACTTCCACCACTGTTGATTGGTTGAATACTTCATTAGTCAGAAATGTAAACGACACGTTTTACGGCTAAAAGAATAACACAAACAAAGTCTTGGGGCCTTGTTAACATTGAGGTCCTATGTATTCAATTCATCAGCATAGCATAACAAATAATAACAATAACAATAATATAGAAAGAGAGAGGTCACATGACATTGTCAGGGGTTCTCAAATGTTTTATTTATTTATTTGAATTACCCTTTGGTAGTAGCCTATGCATTAGGCAGTGGTTCTCAACCTTTTTACATTTCAAGGACCCTCCATAACTCTGACAGAGTGTTCAAATGGACCCATAAGCCATAAGGCATTTGGTGCCATTTGTACACTCTCAGAGTTGAATACCTGTAAGGGTCCATTAGGAACCCTGAAGGTCCCTGGACCCCACTTTGAGAACCACTGCATTATGCCAAGGACCCCCATAACTCCCCAAGAGTTACATAAGGGTCCATTTTAATTCCATTTGTAAGCTCTCAAGAATTACAGACCTGTAAGGGTCCATTCCTGACTATCAATAATACTCTGCCAGGGGTCCCCAGACCCCACTTTGAGAACCACTGCTATATATTAATATTCTGTAGGCCTAGTAATAGTCTGTATCCTAACAACCGAAGGACAACAAATGTGGCTTACAGCTGTCACCACACACCAGCTGTGATGCCAAACCCCGGAGTAAACGCTGCCAAAATAGACCCGCTTCATGCTCAACACTTGTCACTCTTTTTTTTTTTTTAGGCCGAGGTATTTATTTAAAATGCAATATATGTGCGACTGTCTTCTAATCTGACCGTGACGTCTGTTTCTTCCTTTAGGTGGCTTTGACACCTTCACGTCAGAGTATCCTGAGCTGTGCACCAAACCGTCACCCCCACAAGGGCTGAATTTACCCCTGAGTGCCAGCCACCCTGATACCGCCGGCTGTAGTCCGTGCAGTACGCCTCTATACGACCAGGTATGTTATTTACCCCCATTTGATACCATTTTTTAAAAAAAATCTCTGGGACCCCAGTCCGGGGCCATTTGGTTCTATTTGTACACTCTCAGAGTAACGGATCCGTAAGAGACCATTTGTCATGGTCCCCTGCCCCAGTGACTTAGTAGAGCAAGAGCAGAGTATTTTTTCTTTTGCTTTTGTGAAAAATGAAGCTTATTTGTGTGACTGATCAGTATTTGATTTGTTTGTGTTTTCCAGGGAGGCCCGGTGGAGATTTTACCCTTCTTGTACCTCGGCAGTGCTTACCACGCCTCCAGAAAAGACATGCTGGACATGCTGGGCATCACGGCCCTGATCAACGTCTCCGCCAACTGTCCCAACCACTTCGAAGACGCCTTCGTCTACAAGAGCATCCCCGTGGAGGACAACCACAAAGCCGACATCAGCTCCTGGTTCAACGAGGCCATCGAGTTCATCGGTGAGTGTCACTGTCAAAGTCCCCCTCACGCCTCCACAGCTCTCACCTTAAGACTAGAGTAACCAGACGTCCCGGTTTGGCCGGGTTCGTCACGGTTTCAAGCTGGGTGTCCCGAGTCCCGACCAATATCTCTAAAATGTCCCGGTTTTCAACATTCATCACCAAAATAGTCCTACCTAGTTTTTTGCCACCTAGTGAAAAGAAAAGTCAGAGAAATTGCCAATATACAAGCTTTTTCCAAGCTTGTACATCTGCTATTTTTGATATTTGTGAAATTGGATTTAAGTGATTATGGTCCCAGTTTAGGCTTTTAAAAATATGGTCACTCTACCTCCACAGCTCTCAACTGCCAAAACGGCGCAATTTCTGACCACAGCTGTTGTAACTGTTGCTGTTGAATAAGATAACCCCCCCTTCCTTCACTCCCTGATGCAGTGACTTGCATTTACATTTTAAAAGTTCCCTCCAAAAACTGACCAGCTGGCTATCTGATCCCCAACAATAGCAGTTACATCATCGCCACCCCCCTTAATGTTGAATCGAAAGCCTGTGGCCCCCAAACTACTGGGGGGCCACTGGCTGGCGGTGCCTTGAATGGCCCCCTCTGTGCCAGTCTTTGTTCTGGGGGGGAACAAAGGGCAGCTTCTCCACACTCCCTGGCGGCCTTCCTCCCAGATCAATAGCCCCAGTTGGGGGACTGTCCCCCTACCTTTGTCCATTCAGCTTGTCTCCTTGGGGAACAGAGCTCCCACGAGCCCCCACCGTGTCGCCCCTATTAAACTGCTCTTCCTGTGGCTTAATGAGACAGAGCCGCTAGCTAGTAGCACCGCTGAATTTGAATAGTTACTGAGAAGTCGGGGGGGGGGGGGGGGGGTTGTTATTGCTTGCCTGTTACTTCCTCCCGGCTTTGACAGCTGTCTGCTAAACATAATTGTTCTGATACTAGTGCCGGGTTGATATGACTTCATATCAGCATCATGATTGTTCCAATTGTTTCCCCTCGATTACTATTAATGAACGATCATTAAAAATAACATGAAAATAGCCAATCTACACGGTTGTAGATCACCCATTTTCGCAATCTTTGTACGCCATATTGTCAGTTAATTTCCCAGCCCAAATATGTTCTGATACATTGTGTCACCTATATGAAACATTTTATTTGACATTTGTACTGACGTTGCTGTCATTTCTTTCCTTCTCCCTCCCTTCAGACTCGGTGCGGAACAAAGGCGGCCGCGTGTTCGTGCACTGCCAGGCGGGCATCTCCCGCTCGGCCACCATTTGCCTGGCCTACCTCATGCGCACCAACCGCGTGAAGCTGGACGAGGCCTTCGAGTTCGTCAAGCAGCGGCGGAGCATCATCTCCCCCAACTTCAGCTTCATGGGTCAGCTGCTTCAGTTCGAGTCCCAGGTGCTGGCCTCGTCCACCTGCTCCTCGGAGGCGGGCAGCCCCGCCATCGGCAAGAGCGGCACGGTCTTCAACTTCCCCGTGTCCATCCCGGTGCACTCGTCCGCCGGTCAGCTGTCCTTCCTCCACAGCCCCATCACCACCTCCCCCAGCTGCTGAATGAAGCCACTGGACTATAAGACACTGTATCTGACTAGTAGTGCCTTCCTCACTTCCCCACACACACACACACACACAGCACTTGATGTGGTGATGCTGGTATCACTGGACTTAAAAAGGGGGGATGAGGGGAGGCATTGCTTGGGGAGCACGACGGTGCCAAGTTTGTGGTCTGTCTATGCCAGTGGTTCTCAAAGTGGGGTCAGTGAGGGGGTTCTAGGGGGTCCCCAGCTAAATGACTGATAGTTAGGAACCAAATGGACCCTTACCGGTCTGTAACACTTGTACAAATGGAACCTGGTTCCATTTCGTACGCTCTTATTGGGGTCCGTGGCCTAATGCATACCAAACTGGGGGAACCACTGGTCTATGCTGACAGAATCTGAACAATCTGGGTTGACCCTGTCATTCCATTTCAAGAGTGAGGAGTTTTGTTGCTACCGTTTAGCAGTATTGTTTGTTGACGCCGCTTCCTTTGTGGATGTTGAATGACAGCCGCCCGCAGTTCCACCCAGCCGATCCTTAATGACGTTATGGGAGACAGCTGAGAGACCTGTGGTTAAAGTCATTCCTAAATCAGGAAGTTAAAAGTATTTAAGTAGTCTTTATTCAAAGATTATTTATTTTTTGCATGGATGACATAATGAAGGTATCTGCTTTAGATAATCATAATCAAGACTTACAATTACATTGTGGAAGATGCCTTAGAGTTTAATTCACCGTCATCTCAGGAATTGTGACTGATATTTTCAAATTTGCTTTCTGAGCTGGCCAAAGGAAGCATAACATTTTTTTATTGCCAAAACTTAGACGCAGACATGGAAATAACCCCTCAAACTTCTCCATTTGATGAACAATGAATGTACCCAACTCTTTCACTTGTGTCTGCCTGGCAGACTTTTGTTTTGTTTTCACTATCAAAGTGGAATCACACACGCAGTAAACTGCCTTTCAAAGCATCTTAACGAACTCCTTGACGATCCTGGCGCATTGGGGAAAGCAACCTTCAAATACCTCATGTTTCTGTACTGTGTATTGCAGTTCTGTGATGAAGACAGAACCCCCAAAAGCACTAAAAATGGGGGCCACAGAATCCTCAGAGACTGTTTTCTGACATATTTATTGAACTAAATTAATATATTTCTTTATCATATCTATTTTTTGCATATGTATGTTTTAATGCTGTTTTTGATACCACTGAATAAATCCCATTTGACTTTTGTACTCGCTTGTCTTCCGATTCGTGTGTTGCTCAAATGCTATAAGAGGGGGCTGGCAGTAATACACTGTCTACATGTACATTGTTGCAGTATTTCATAAAATAGATATATCAATAAATGTAGTATATTCAGTGAATTACACTCCAAATAGGAATACATTTTTTTTGTCACATCACAACAACAAAAAGAGAGAAGAAAGGAACACAGATTAAAAGAACAGCAAAGTCAAATCAAATGTACAAATAAAAGTCCAGACCAAGTAATGTAGTATAAAGCTACTATATTATTATTCTTTAAAAAAAATCACATAGTGTAGCCATTCACATAAAAAATAGAATAATAGTTTTCAGTTGTCATAACTGCAAATTACTGGTGTGGTGAGAACCCAAACGCAGGACCGCAAGGCAGGTAGTGATCAAAACCCATGATTGGGTGTTTTAATACAGGTGAACAGAAAAAACATCACAAACACTAAACAATGACCCATCATCACCTGACAAGGACTTACTGGGGAACAAGTTCAATATACATGAGGGCTAATTACAAATTAGATACATCTGGGAATGAACATGAACATGGAACTATGAAAACTAGAAGACTAACATAGTAGCCTCGCATAGCAGACTATAATCGCAGAGGGCATTTTTTTTTTGTTGCACTGGCATATTCGTCTGGTTCCAGGCTACAAACATAAACATATAAGACCTGGACAAGAAGACAGGCAAAGTCTGTGACTGTGACAATAACCATCGGCAGAATAGAGATACAGGTGAACATGACAAGAGTTTGGGTCCCTGCATGAGAGTGAGAAGAAAATTAATCTCAAATCACAGTGTTTATAATATAAATACAATAGTAAATACCCCCTTAGGCCCCTGCTCAGTGGTGTAAAACATTGTACTTTTCCCATTTCTTTTATTTAAACTTCTACTCCACTTCATCTCAGAAGCAAATATTGTACTTTTTACTCCATTACAACTATTTGAAAGCTTTAGTTACTTTAAAGATTTGAATTATTTATAGTAATTACAAAACCTACATTAATCCAATTAAGCCTTATTTTATACTTTGCGTTGCAAGCTTGTAGAATTGCTATTTTTGTACAAATTGTGAAAAATGTTGAGAAATGTGAATACGTTTTCTCTGAACTGCAAGTATATTTTACGCCAATACTTTTACTCAGGTGAAATACTTTTACTTTTTAACAAAGTATTTTTATATTGTGTTATATTGATACAATTACTTAAGTGAAAGACATCTGGTGTACTTCTTCTTACACCACTGCCCCTGCCCCTGCCCTGAAGTTGCATTTAGGGCTAAAAAGGAAGACAAATGCTGGATTTGCATGTGAACAAACGACCAAGGCGCTTGCCTTGTTGTCGGAGCGGGTTCCTTTTCAGTGAGAGCATCTCTGTCTCCGCATGCGATGGAATCCCATCCCCAGCCTCCTCTCCATATGAGAATGTGACCGGGGATTGTTGTTTTTGTCGGAGCCATGATGTCATTACGTCTGCCATTGTGAGGACCACACTCCCTCCTTCTGTGTGTGAACTCACACAGAGCGAGGGCCAGGGCAACAGCAGGAGGAGAGTAAAGAAATGGGGGCGAAGGAGAGCCCTCCCTCCCCGGGTGACAATGGAGGGGCAGCTGCAAGGCGTTTGGGAAAAAAAGTGTGATAGTCTAAAGAGAGCATTCAACCTTCAGCGCTCCGTCAAAACGCCAGCCTGTTTGTGACCGTGCGTCCAATGGGAGGTGGGGACGTTTAGGAGGAGACAGACCTTGAAAGGGAAAAGAAATAAAAGTTTGGGGGTTTGCAAATTAGCCAAACATTGGCTGTGAGTCCTGTGACCCTCGGCGATGTGTGAGAAACTGGTTCCTCGATGTCGCGGGTTCTCAACGCCGGGTCCGGGGGACCACCAGGGGTCCATAGGGACCATTACGTGTCTGTAAACTCTGAGAGGTTACATTCGTTGCACTCTCAGAGTTAAATAAACACTGCAGAGTTTATGGTGTGGATTGGGAGTCCCAGAGGCAACAAACGGTATCAAATGGGTACGAAGAAAAATGCCTGTCATGGCCACTTCAGAAGAGACTACGCAAATATAATGCTGGAGCCCTCGACTGGGTTAGGGTTAGACAGCCTGTTTGACTCCGTCAGTCACCCCTCCAAAAAAGTGCAGACCCAGTCGAGTGCTCCAGTATTTTATTTGGGTAGTCTCCTCTGAAGTGCCCAGGTGTTTTTTTTCTTATTCAGGTTGTCCCTGTTGAGCACCGAGCCCTTCTACCTTTAACTGGCTGAAGTGCGTTGGACTTCTCTTTGTGTTGGTATGCTATGAAATGGGTGTCTGTGGCCTAATGCAACGCATTAGGCCCCCAGTTTGATCTGCATTAAATGTATATCGTCTCTGTCGGGTGGAAACCTCATTTGTCCAAAACTCAAAACACGTCGCTCTGCGCCGCGTTTCGAGCTCGTAGATCTGCTCCTTTTGATGCTTTTGTGTGACGCTGTAGTATGATCAAGTAGCAGTAGGGCATTGATTAAAAACAGGTTGACAATAGCTGTTCTATGTGATGATGATGATGATGATGATGATGATGATGATGATGATGATGAAACTCCCTCCCAAAGGCCCTCATTGATTCACTATAAAAAACAATGGTCTCCTCAGCACTGAAGCCATGACCGTTTCGGGGGTGAAAAAAAAAAACAGAAGTGACATTGCTAAAAGGTAAACACAAATATTAGATTGACCCCCAGGGGGTCACACAGGCGGGAAGATGTGCTCTGATATATAAATGTAGTATTTGTTTTGTTACATAACAACTGACCATGTTCCTAAAAGGTCAATGTTTATCTCTCAAAAGAAAAACACCAAGCAGAGACAGTCACATGATGGACCATGGGTCCATTCATTGCCAGCAGCAGCAGCAGACTCAGGCAAGCTGTGAGTTTGGTGACATATGCGCTCCCCCCAAACACACACACACACACACACACACACACACACACACACACACACACACACACACACACACACACACACACACACACACACACACACACACACACACACACACACACACACACACACACACACACACACACACACACACACCCAACACCCCACACCCCACCCACTAACACCCAACACACTCCTCTTTGTGCCTTGAGACTTCCTGTTGTTAGGATTTATGATGACAGCACTGTGTGCGTGCGTGCGTGCGTGTATGTGTGTGTGTGTGTGCGCGCGCGCGGGTGTGTGTGTATGGGGGGGTTGTGTGTGTGTGTGTGTGTGTGTGTGTGTGTGTGTGTGTGTGTGTGTGTGCGCGCGCGTGCGTGCGTGCGTGCGTGCGTGCGTGCGTGCGTGCGTGCGTGCGTGCGTGCGTGTGTGTGTGTGTGTGTGCTTGCGTGCGTGCGTGTGTGCGTGCGTGCGTGCGTGTGTGTGTGTGTGTGTGCGTGTGTCTGAGAGAGAGTAGTTAGTGGTCTTTTATGATCAGACAAGGGTACTCTAGAGTATAGAGGGGGAGAAAAAAAAACCTCAGTGAATTGCCAGGTCAGGGACACGGGGGCACTGAGATTTCAAGTGTGTGTGTGACAATCTGCGTGTGTGTGACACAATCTGTGTGAGTGTGAGACAATGTCAAGACTAGCAGGACGAGACTGTGTGTGTTAAGATGAGACTGATAGCCTTGGCTCACGGCAACCAACGACCGCAATGAGGTCATTCCTTTCTATAGACAGCCAGTGGGTCAACCTAAACCGACCTACTTTTTAAAGGACGCTAATTGTATTGGGTAAAAATGTATCTGATATGCTGATGTTGTATTGTCTTGCCCTGTATTGTGCATCATCTAGATTACAGTGTTTCCCAAACAATAGGTCGGGACCCATTTGTGTTAGAAATCAAAAAGAAATGTCAAACATTTATTCAACAGAATTTCATACATTAAAAAATATTTCATAGACATTCTATACATAGCAAAAATAAACTTGTAACAAGTAGTGAAAATAACTGCTCTAAAAGCTTGTAAATGTGCTATTTTCACTAGTTGATCCCAGGGAGAGACTCTTTTGGATCTCGAGCTAAAACGTTTGGGAACCACTGATCTCGAACTAGTGTCCCTACGGGACGTTAAAGTAGAGCTGATCTTTATCCCTCCTTCTAAATTCACAGCTGCAACACACTTCCAGCACAATGTTATCTGACAGCTTCAGTTGCACTTAATTGGCTGTTCCGTCATCCAACCTGGGATCTGACTCAAGCTCAAAGTCATTTTAATGACCTCCATACTTAGGGAACAATGACTGGCTAATGTATCAGACACTGATGCCTGTCTATGACAGGAAGAGGCATAAATAAACCCTTCTTACACCACAGACACAGGTCACAATACTCATAGACCTTCCATTTTGAGCCGTACACTGACACGTCGGGGGGGGGGGGGGGGGGTTATCTTTGCTAGGCCAAAGTGTGTGTGTGTGTGTGTGTGTGTGTGTGTGTGTGTGTGTGTGTGTGTGTGTGTGTGTGTGTGTGTGTGTGTGCGCGTGCGCGCGCGCGCACGGACGCGCGTGTGTGAGAGCAGGTTTAAGAAGTTGTCAGAGGTGACAGCTGTCAGTATCGCAGTCGTTGTCACCTCCCAGTAATCTGACAGGTAAGTCGTGACAATCAACATTTGTCTGCAGTGACCTCACTGTGCGCACATCACATTCCAATACACGCATACTAGCCTAATTACACTGTTGACAAACTGGCTGGATTGATGATTGGTGTTATTTAAAACAGTGATTCTCAACCGGTCTTTCAAGCCTCAATTTCAAGGACCCCCGCAGTTTGATATGCAGATTAGGACATGGACCCCCCATGTTCAGAATCACTCTTTTAAGTAACATTATCCACAGTGTACTTAGTATGTGTATTGGAATGGGATGTGCACACAATGAGGTCACTGAAGACAAAGTTGATTGTCACGACTTACCTGTCAGATGGGAAGTGACAACTGTGATACTGACAGCTGTCACCTCTGACAACTTCTTAAACCTGCTCTCTCTCTCTCTCTATCACACGCACACGCGCACACGCACACACACACGCACGCACGCACGCACGCGCACGCACACACACACACACACACACACACACACACACACACACACACACACACACACACACACACACACACACACACACACACACGGTCAAAAAGAGGAGAGAAGAAAACAACAACATTAAGTGTTATCAGCTACAACATGACATCACATTTTAAAGCTACAATAAACAGATTAAATTAAGTCATAAATGAGGTCAGTGAACAGAGAACACACACACTCATTCTCTGGCCAGATCGGCCCCATCGCCCCGCGCACGCCATCCTGACATCATCGCTTCACAACATGTCCTCTGTGAACCCATCAGGCATGGTTCCTACATGTGGAGCACGGAGGACGCACATATTTGGATCAGTGTACATTTTGGCAGCAAATTTTGATTTTGTTTTAGTCATAGTCTTTTGAATAATTCCATTCCATTCGGTTTTAGTCATCTGAAATGTTTCAGTTTTAGTCTAGTTTTAGATTAAGATTTTAGTCAACAAAAAATCAACTAAAATGTAACAGGTTTAGTTAAAGTGTAATGCATTGTTTTAAAATGATTCTCAA
Source organism: Gymnoscopelus microlampas (assembly GCF_963454915.1). Taxonomy (NCBI): domain Eukaryota; kingdom Metazoa; phylum Chordata; class Actinopteri; order Myctophiformes; family Myctophidae; genus Gymnoscopelus; species Gymnoscopelus microlampas. Next base: position 6,473,909 of record NC_139955.1, read on the forward strand.
ACATGCATTCTTCTTTTTAGTACATTTTTGTTTAAATTTGAGGACAGTGAAACTTTAAACTCATTCAGCTATGAAAGTAAAAACCAAAATCAGTGTGTTAATCAATCTTTTAAGACAATCAATCTTTGTGTTTACGAACTAAGATAAGCAACTCAGGGTAATTTGCTTATCTAATCAGTACAGGTCATGGTGGTTTCTTTAACTTGCGTTGTATTTCAAGTTCATTGTAAACACACCAGCTTAGCTGATAAAATAACTTTAGCTTGTGTTTGTCTAGTTTTTTTTTTCTGTTGACATAGTTTTAAGTAAGTAGGTCAGGGAGAGGCTTATTGTCGGTATCAGCCGATCATTCAGGAGTTTGTCCCTGTTACATTGCTGAGGTGGAGCGCCACACCTAACATCAGCTCCCAGTACTTGCGGCACGACTTGCCACACCCAAGTCGTGCTACTCATACGCTGAGTTGGCGGTGCCCAGGCTCGAACCCACCTTGTGGTCCAAAGGCGAGAGCTCTACCGACTGAGCTACCCGGACACATAGCTTAGTTTTTAATTTAGTTTTGTCAGTGAAAAAAGGGTGGTCGACGAACTCGTCATAGTTTTAGTCGACGAATTTAACTGATGTGGATGTGCGGAAGAAGGATGATGTTGTAGTGAGATTCAGTGGGTTGGAGGTTAGGTGGGGGTTAGTGGGGGCACACACACTCCCTGTAGGCCAAAGAATATCTGCCACCCCAAATGTTTCAAATTGACGTCCTGGTGGCAACACAGCCCTGGGTAGGCAACCCGGCCGGCAGGTGCCCTGGGGAGCACACTTTTCTAGTTTATAATTATTTTGTCAGCATTATGTCAGCAGTTCTGTGGAACTGGTCCCACCAACACAGCTTGTACGTGTATAAGCAATTGACAAATGAAACCCTTTTTTTTACCCCCTTTTTCTCCCCAATTTAGTTGTTATTCCTTCCACCCCAGCCCGTAGTAATACATGCAATGACCAATATCACCCTCCCGTCCAGCTTCCCTCCCCCGAACACGGGCCAATTGTGTTCGTATAGACGCCCGACAAAGCCGGATGCACCAGGGTGGATTCGAACCCAAACCCGAGCGCCACCCTTCTGTGTGTCCAGGGGCGCAGATCCTGCGGATTCCTTCTCGCCTGGGCACCTAGGAGAAATGCCTAGCACCCACCTCATGCCGCCGTCGCGATTTACATTACAGTAGCTCGCCCATTGGCTCAGACAACCTGTCCATTCACGCCCATAGGCATGCAAATGTATATGCGGCTTTGTCTTCATGGGGACTTTGCCTTTTTTGTGGGGGGGGGGGGGCTTGATTCGGGTTTAGCACCCAGGAGCGCGCACATAATTCGGCACCTATGTGTGCGTCCATTGAAGCGCTGTCGTCACTAGAGCACAGGTTGCATCCCAGATAAGCAGCTCTGTGTGATGATGGCGTGACAGGATGCTGATATGAGCGCAGAGATGTGTGCTGTGATAACACACCGTCTCCCAGTCTCCTGTATGGCTCCGTTGGAATGTCAGGACATTACGTATGAGCCGGTACAAGTGGGCCTTCCTTCCCTAACCACCCTGTCTGGAATGTAAAGCCGCGAGGGAAGTGAACGTAAAATCTACCACTTGAACTCTAGCAGTGCAGTACTCTGTTGAATTTTTGCTACGCGATGCAACGCTTTGTGGGATTGTAGATCGGCTATTTTCGGTTAAGAGATTTTAGTGTAAAGGGGGAAAAGGAGTGGACCAAGTATAGAGCACGGGGACTCCAGTCAACAAAGTATTATAGGGTTTAAGTGTTCCACTTCAATCAGGCATTCCTATTTTTTGAGAACAAGTTCAAAAATAGCAAATAATAGCCAATCTACAAGCTCACACCGCGTTGCAATGCAACATGGAAGCTTGTAGATACGGTATGCTGTTTTTGACACGTGAAACCATCATAAAACAAATAGACTACAAGACATTTGAACTTTTGAAAGCCATTTCATGGATTTTTCAAAGACATCAAGTCTCACATCTAAAGACAATTGGTCACAGACTATAAGAGTTTGCAAAAACTGGGACAATGATTCCTTTTGAGATTATTTCTCATCATGTTCCTCATGGTGGAAATGAGAAAAACAGAGCCAGCGTTTGTACTACAGAGAATGTTTTAGGGCAGAACTTTCCACATTCGAACTCCACTAGTTTAGTTTCAGCCTTTTTTTTTCTTTACACGTATAAAATAGAGCCTAAGTGGTTTTAAAGGTGTGCTCTGAAGCCAGATCTATCACACAGTGCAGGGCATCTCTTCGGGGAGCTGTGAAATTCTAATTATTCAAGGTGGCTTTGGAGTTGGTTCCACCGTTTCAGATTAAAGGACTGTAGTTGTTGTGAGGCTGGAGGGCAAATAAACCAACCTGCATGTGCATGTTCAACTTCTGGCTTTCAACTTTGTTGTGAGAGAGCACACATGACAAGAATTATCACATGGTAAACTCACTCAAATTGTTGTTAGTACAGTAATGGATGCTACTACATTATTGGTGTTCGGTTGTGGAAATTAACCAAGTATATTTACTCAAGTACTTAATTAAGTCACATTTTGAAGTACTTCACTTGAGCATTGATACTTTATACTTCTACTTTTTTACTCCACCACACTTATTTGACAGCAGTTACTAGTTAAGACCTGGATATCCCTCCGACACACAGTAGGAAATGTGTCACAGAGATACGGAGGTTTTGCTATTTGTTGTGTTTATGCATGGTCACTATAGGTTCTATGCACAGCAGCCATATTATCACTTCTTTCACAGGTGTTACCAATGATACTAATGAAGGCTCGGTTCCATTTAGTGTAGAGCAGTGGTTTCCACGAGCCCCACAACTCTGAGAGTGTACAAATGGAACCAAATGGACCCTTACGGGTCCATTTGGTTCCATTTGTACACTCTCAGAGTTACACACCCGTAAGGGGCCATTTGGAAGCCCATGAGGGTCCCTGGACCCCAACTGTAGACCCACTGGTGTTTCCAGTGAGCCAACATGCACAATATCAGCACCCTGAATCTGTTTGACCAGAATGGAACAGAGCCTTCATTAGTATCATTGGTAACACCTGTGAATGTCTTCATAATATGGCTGCTGTGAATAGAGCCTATTAGGAGAGGGATTTCAGAGGTGTTTGTACCTCCTGGTCTGGACATTGGCTCGTGAGACTAGTACTTCTCCTTAGCCAACGTCTCTTCAAAACCTTCGTTGCTGGCCAGTGGTGGAAAGTAACAAGTACATTTACTCAAGTACTGCACTTAAGCACAATGTTGAGGTAGGCAGATATTGTACTTTTTACTCCACTGCAATTATTTGAAAACTTTTGTTACTAGTTACTTTGTAGATTTAACCACTTCAGCCCTATTTAAACTTTGGCTATTTGAAAATAGCCGATCTACAAGCCCACATGACGCGTTGTGAAATTGTATATCTGTATTTTCAAAAGATTTTCAATACATTTTATACATTATGATACCTTATGAAACGGGACATTCTGCATAATCAATACTTTTGAAACTTTAAGTATATTTTCATGCCAAAACCTTTGTACTTTTACTTTAATTTTGATTACTGATTTTGTTTCTACATTGCAGATACTTTTACTTTAAGTAAAGACATTTTGTACTTTTTCCATGCAGGTGAACACGGAAACAAAACTAAATAAATCACACCCACCTTGAACATCTGACCAATCACACTCAATGTTCTGTCCGAACTTCCCTCGCATTGTCAGAACATCTCGGGGGTGCAAGTTCTGGTAGACCCATCTGAAGTTCATCATTGAAGAATGACATCATTTTGTAGTTAATGCCTACTTGACGTATTGGCCTTTACTTTGAGGATTTAAATTATTCAGACAAAACATCAACTGATCAGTTATTCTGTATATAGCCTACCCAGCAGCACCCAAAAAAATCAGGCCCACATTTTGCCGCAACATGAATCAAGTTAACATGAATATTTTTGATGGCTCATCTTTTGTACTTATACTCAAATATAATTTCAAATGTAGGAAAATGTACTTGTAAGAGACTATTTCAACTTTGTGGTACTACATACGTAAATAAAATAAAAACACCTTACACCACTGTCGGCCGTGCTTATAACACGCACAGCAGAACTTTCTGTTCCATTGTAAGGCAGCACACCAATTCACAAAAAGAGTGGTCTTTTAGGGAAGAAACAGCATATAACCTCAATTCACACACATCCACCGACACACTATAGCCCAGAAGAGGCCTGATGGAAGGAGGGCCAGTGAACAAAGGCTGTATTTTTCCACTCAGTGGAGGTAGTGGGTCGTGTTCCCAGGCAGGAATGAGATCCTGTGTGGAATATTCTAGGAATGTCTGGCATCCTCTCTCTCCTATCCTGAACCTTCTCTACGGCCAGATGATGTCACACCCTAAACAAAAACACCAGCCATCGTAAATCTAAAGCTCCCCAGACAGACAGACAGACAGACAGACAGACAGACAGACAGACAGATGTGTTTGTTTGTTTTATATGTATGGAGGTGTGAGAGGCAGCCAGGCAGGCAGGCAGACAGACAGACAGACAGACAGACAGACAGACAGATGTGTTTGTTTCTTTGTATGTATGGAGGGAGGTGTGAGAGACAGGCAGGCAGGCAGGCAGACAGACAGACAGACAGACAAACAGATGGACGGACAGACAGACAGACAAATGTTTGTATTGTGCATAGTTAGGTTAATATAGGAGTTCATAGCTAAGCAAATTAGCCTAAATATTGTAGCGTCCCAGGTTGTGCATTGGACAGCAGGGACTTCCCAGCATGCCTCAGGGCACACACACACACACACACACACACACACACACACACACACACACACACACACACACACACACACACACACACACACACACACACACACACACACACACAATTGTTCTGTTATTGTGTTATTTAGTTGTTTGTTGGGGATGTGTTTTGGGGCATGGGGAGTTAAAGGGGTATTTCACTCTAAAACAGTTCTGGCGACTTATTGCCATTCTAATGCGTGAGTGTGTTTTTTTTTTCCTTTTTTCTCAATGACCTTTTTCATGTATTATATTTTTTTTTAAGAAGAGGAAATTAATGCAATTTGTCATTGAAAAAACAGGGGCCCTTGTCCCATCCTTACGCCAGGGTGTCATAGAGAAGGGAAGAGTGGTCCGATGTAGTTATTATTTATTCACAAGCTCTTGTTAATACCTTTCATTGGTTTCAATATTTATAGAACCCAGACACAGACAAACTACTTTCGATGTCACTCTTCTTTTCTTTTTCAAAAATAACACAAACAGCCAATCTATACTCTCACGTGTCACATTATTTGCAAGGAGTTGTGAGCTTCAGATCTGCTATTTTTGCTACTTTTGTGTGAAAGACTCTCAGCAGGGATGAATGTGTGTGCAACCATTACAATAATTGTCTGTGAGCACCCCCTGGAGGATACAAAGATAACTGCAATTGCCTTTTTAGGTAGTAAGTGTAGTAAGTCAGGTAGTACTTTTTTCCCTTTCTAGAAATATAGCCCTAGTGGAGTCAGAAGTAGCCTACGATATCTGTCTTTCTGAAATGTATTGGAGTGAAAGTATCCCAAAAATACAAATAGGGCTTAAGGCCTACTCGGGTAAAGTACAGATACTCCAAATGTTATACTGTTGTTAAACAAAAAGTATAGGCCACTTTACTCAAGTAAATGTCATTTGTTACTGTCCCACTGATTATAAGTGCATCAAGTGGAACTTTAGTTCTGCCTTTCCTAGTTATTATGATTAAAGCGCTAGCTTTTCTCTGGGTTGATCCAATATAAATATTCAGTAAATAAATCACTGGAGTCCAATGTAAATGAACAGTGCGGAGCATGCCAAACACACAGAAACAAACAAACAGTGCTACTGAGCGGCTCAGTCTGATTTACAACCACTAATGTCAATTAGTCCTATCATGTGCCTGTTGAACAACCCATCTTTATTTAGAGTCAAATGCAAACCATTTAGCTTTTTGATTTGGTTATAATGACTTGGGGAAAAACCTAATTGTTCAACTTTTTAGTCTATTAAAGTGGTTAAACCAAAGCGTTCTCTGTGGAAAATGTTAAAGCTCTATTGTGATAGTAATCATTGCTTTTTTTGTTCAGTAGCTGAGGTCTCCTGGCCCTTTCTCCTGCTCTTTCATAAAGAGAACAAACTTTTTCATGTGGACTGACTATTTCCTCAGCAGCCATATTATGAAGACATTCACAGGTGTTACCAATGATACTAATGAAGGCTCTGTTCCATTCTGGTCAAACAGAGTCAGGGTGCTGATATTGTTCATGTTGGCCCACTGGAAACACTCTGCTACACCAGTGGGTCTACAGTTGGGGTCCAGAGACCCTCATGGGCTTCAAATGGCCCCTTACAGGTGTGTACACTCTCAGACTTACGGGGATCGTGGAAACCTCTATGGTGGAAACCACTGTGCTACACTAAATGGAACAGAGCCTTCATTAGTATCATGGGTAACACCTGTGAAGGAAGTGATAATATGGCTGCTGTGCATAGAGCCTATCAGAACAGGATAGGCCTTCATTATCGGCTTCAGTGTTATAGTGTTCCAGTTTCTATTTTGTCTGCTCATTTCTTTGTGTTATCACTTCCAGTTTCATTTGTTTATCCTCTATCTTGTATGAGTTCTCTCTCCTGACTGGATGAAATTGGTCTCCTGACCTGAAAATGTCTTTTCTGTTTACTAAAGAGCTGGAGAGACTGGGAGACCCCTGTTACAGAACAAACTCTCTATATGACAATGATTGCTATCAGACTATAGAGCAATTCAACACTTATTTTAACAACAACAACAACAAAAATATATCACTTACTGCACTTTTAAAATGCAGTAAGATGTAATGCGTTGTAACATTTGCCCATGGCTCTGTGTCCGTAGTACCTCTCTCAGTTAAATGAAATATGGGCGATAAAACTGCGATACTTGTATAAAGTTGATCAGCTACAATGTCTGGCTGTATGGCTTTGGGGCATGGTATTCACATGTTAACTTTGGCAGAAAAAACTAAACCAAAAAAGTATACTGAAGTCACAAGTTTCTGTCAAAATCCAGTCTAAAAGTTGCTGACTCTGATGTCATGTCATGTGGATAAAATAATGTCATGATTATTTCTGGCATATTAATGAGTAGGCCCTGTGTATAAACTCAGTGTGTAATACATGCACTGTATATAGGCTAATGCTAATATTGTATTTCTATGCCGAGACACACTATATGGGTTTTTCCATTAACTCCACCTTAAAGGTACCTAAATATAAAAGGTCATAGCACCCCATAAGATCTATGAATAGGCTAATGCATACTGTAGGCTACTTTATCTCCACCTAGGCCACATATATTTCATGGACATGGGGGGAAGGAGGTAAGTAAATAAGGAAGTTTGTATCCACATACTTGTTTTCTTGTCCTTGGTCTGAAAAACGTTGAAGACTATTCTGTTGAGATAATAATAACAGAAGTCTGCATTTATTTTTTTATAAGATATCATATCTACCCTAGTCTGTGAGTCACAGTCACTCACATTGCAGACATTCTCAAAGTCACAGTGACATCTTTGAGAATGTCTGCTATGTGAGTTCAGTTCAACCGTCCCTCAACCGACTTCACTAGACTATTCCACTGGGCTATGGGACCGACCACTGTTATACTGGGCTATGGGACCGTTGCTGTGGTTGCTATCAGTGGTGGAAAGTAACTAAGTACATGTACTCAAGTACTCTCTGTACTTATAATTTTGAGGTATTTTTTACTTTGATGGAGTATTTCCAGTTTCAATACTTTTACTGTCTTACTGCATTACATATCAGAGGCAAACAGTGTACTTTTTACTCCACTACAATTATTTGAAAACTTGAGTTACTAGTTACTTTGTAAAACCTACATTAACCACTTCAGGTATAAGCCTAAGTATTTCAGCAGCATTGTGGTATTGCTACTTTTACTTAAGTACAAAATGTGAGTAGCCTACTTCAATTCTTCCACCATATGGCTGCTATCCAATGTCATGTCGGTGTTCAAAGTGTAAGGTGATAAGAGCGGCAGCTTGGCAGCCACTGCACAGTGGTGGAAAAAGTACTCAAATGTTTTACTTAGGTAAAAGTATCAATAGTGCAATGTAGAAATACTCAGTTACAAGTAAAAGTCCGGAATTAAAAATGTAGGCCTACTTGAGTAAAAGTACAAAAGGTATCAAAATGTACTTAAAGGCCTACCAAAAGTAGAAAGTACTCATTATGCATAATGTCCCATTTCACAAGTTTTCAAATGTAAAACTTTTATAAAAAACTTTTGAAAACAGCAGATCTACAAGCTCACATTGGGTCACATTGTGAACTTTAAAATTGGCTAAATGTATAGCTATAGGGCTGAAGTGGTTAATGCATGTTTTGTAATATTAATAAAACATCTAGGCTACAAAGTAGCCTAACTACTAACTAAAGTTGTCAAATAATTGCAGTGGAGTAAAAAGTACAATATTTGCCTCTAAAGATGTGGTGGAGTAGAAGTACAAGTATTGAAAAAAAAATGGAAATACACAAGTAAAGTAAAAGTACCTCAAAATGGTACTCAAGTACAGTACTTGAGTAAATGCACTTAGTTACTTTCCACCACTGTCTGGCAGCTTGGCAGCCACTGTGCCCACATGTGCCAAGTGCCAAGCCCTTCCCCTCACTGCGTGTGTTCCTATTGGCCTCTGGAGGAGATAACAACCACCACGAGTTCAGTGTTGCCAGATCTGCTTATTATAATTTCCCCGCAAGATTTTATTTGAAAATAGCCGATCTACAAGCTCACAACGCGTCGCATCGCGACGCGTTGTGAGCTTGTAGATCTGCTATTTTCAAATAGCTGATGTATATGTTAAAGTAGTCATGTGGCCCATTAGTCGCTTCTTTTGGGCTGGTTTTCCTAGAGCTGGTTGCTTGTTTCTCTCACAGAAACTGGCAACACTGGCACGAGTTACTGTTTTGATTACCTTCAAAAATTCAGGCGGGATTCTTTTATTTGTTTGGTTTCAAAAAGTGTCTCAAATAGCAGCAGCAGGAGCACAAAGAGAAGACACAGACACAGAGCTATACACCTCAGCACACCACACACACACACACACACACACACACACACACACACACACACACACACACACACACACACACACACACTTCATACAAGATGGGGAACAGCGAGTCTTCCAGTCTATTGAACCCATTCACTTTGTACAGTGACCTGACTGCTTCCTCCAACAGGAGAAAGACATGCTCTTGCTGCCGGGCAGGTGAGTCACTCATTAATATCATTGATTACACCTGCTACCGTTCTATGGCGCCTGTTATCTGATCATTAAGTTTAGTTAGTTAGATGGCTACCTTATCTGCAGTGGTGGAAGAAGTACTACATTTTTTTTACTTAAGTAAAAGTATCAATACTGCAATGTAGAAATACTCTGTTACAAGTAGTAGTAGTAATAGTATGGAATTCAATATTTACTTGAGTAAAAGTACACACATATTGGTATCAAAATGCACTTAAAGTACCAAAGTAGAAAGTACTCATTATGCAGACTGTCCCATTTCACAAGTTTCTAAATCAAATGGCCGAAATGTATATAGGGCTAAAGTGGTTAATTCATGTTTTACAAAGTAACTAATTCAGGGTTTCAAATAATTGTAGTGGAGTAAAAATCTCACAGTAGAAGTAATAGTAGCCTATTGAAAACTGGAAATACTCCAGTAAAGTAAAAACATACCAAAAAATTGATTTGAATTAAGTACAGTACATGAGTAAATTTACTTAGTTACTTTACACCACTGCACTTATTCATATCATTTTTTACACCTGCTGCCGTTCTTTGGTGCCTGTTTATCTGATTATTAAGTTTAATAGTTAAGACCCCTTAACAGACGACGTCATACTGGCTGCGTGCAGCCAGTATGCGCGCAACGAAACCCATTATATCAGGTCTCGTTAGGACGCGTCTCACTAGCCAACACACACAAGAGGGGGTTGGGGTGTGCTGAAACCAGTGCACCCCGAAACAGGTTGGGAATTGATTGCGTGAAACAATCACCTGTGCGTCCAGGCTCAATGTTAGTAAACAAATAATTGGTCTATAGGATGTATTTCGAAACACTTTATATCTTGGGCTTTGGCTGGCAACATTAAGCTGCCAGTCCTGCCTGTATTTGCCAGGCTGGCCTGTAAACCAGGTTAGGATAACCAATATTCTTAAAGATTATCATTATTATTATTATGACTGGTAATAATATTAAGCATTTGGCCTGATTGTTATTCATAATCAGGCCAATTATTCATAATAATTAATAGGATTTAGACTCAGAGGCATTATGTCATCATACACATTCAACAACTGTTGAGTTGTTTGATTGAACAACTGGCTTGTCAATCAAACAATTGTGTACTGTAGGATATGTGGCCTAGATCTGTTTACATTTCTTAACCGAACAGGGGCGACCCCTAGAGGGAATACTGGGAGACTGCACAGACACTAAAGAGACTTCCTGGGTCCTGCCAAGGAAGCTTATTTAAGGAAGGGTCGCCGACGTCATTTTCCCATGCCCTCCGAAAAAACCTAGAACACACCACTGAGTCTATGAGATCCGACTTGACAGCTTATGAACAAACACTATTCAGCTCATAATTGTCTAAAGGAAAACAATAATACATTTGATGTCTACTCCTGAGCTTGTTAGTGCTAAAACATATCTCCTTTGCGCAGCCATAAAACAAAAGGGCCGCTGACTCGCTGGCAGCTGTGACCTGCCGACATGAACTCCCTTTTCCGGCCTTATCAGCAGAGAGGGTCTGGTCTCAGCTCTCAAACTCAAACCAGCAACACAGACTAATCAATGCTAAGCGATATAATATGACAATATAAATTCGCTTCATCAGTATCTATAAAGAGCACAAAGTACGTGTCTGAATGTGCCAAGTATCGCGAGACTGTCCACCACTTCCTGTCTGGCAAGTGGCAACCAACTCTTGCGATAACTCCGAGACAGAAACAATACCTGCCGCTGTTTAGATGCCTCAATGAAATGATGTACTGTGCACATGGAAAAGCGAGTGATTAGAAAACAACCTGTGATATGTCTTCTTTTATATTCCCGAACCGATTATATGACAAAGGTCGCAATCGTTCAGAAATAGTGTTTGTACTGTCCAGCCTATTCACTGCCATGTATTTCATCAAACTTCCGGTGCAAGGTTTGCCACCCAAACCGTCATGGTGCATCCCCAGCGGCTAGTGAGGCTCTTCCTTAAAAAAGCATCCTTGGGTCCTGCAGTGTTATTTGTGCAGTGGTGGACACTAGTAACCAAGTACATTTACTCAAATACTGTACTTAATTACAATTTTGGGCTACTTTTTACTTTAAATATTGTGCTTTTTACTCCGCAAAAATAATTTGACAACTTTAGTATACTGGCAGTTAGTTGTTTTGTAGATTGAGAGTATTAGGCTATTACAAAACATACCCTATTTTATACTGCCTGTATTCGAAAATAGAGTTTGTGGATCGGATATTCTCAACATTTTGTGAAATGGAACATTCTGCATAATGAGTACTTTTGATACTAGGCCTACTATTAAGTATATTTTGATGCCAATATTGTACTTTCACTTAAGTAAAAACTATAATACAGGACTTCTACTTGTAACACTGTGGTATTGCTACTTTTACCACGTAAAAAACTAAGACAAGAGCACTTCTTCCATGTAAATTATAAAATAGTTTAATTTCAAGAGATTTCACATCTTCCTTTTTCTGTATGTGAGATAAATAGATACAAGCATTTCTGTTATGGATTCCTCCCCTAGCATGAGATAGCTCAGTGGTTTCCAAAGTGGGTTCTGGGGACCCCCAAGGGTCCTTGTGGGGGTTCCAGGGGGTCCCCAGCAAAATGAGTTAATATAGCATCAATCTGGGAACACAAAAGCCCTTTGCTTTTGCCTCTGGGGTCACCACCTCCTTTTTTGTGTAAAACAGGAACCTGGTTTGACTCCTCCCCTTTCTTAGTCCACTTCCTCTCGGATGCTTCTGTGTTTATTCCTACTAACAACAACATTACATGTTTAGGGCAGTGGTGCTGACAGAATCTGTCTTGAGAGATCAATAGAGCATGTACATATAGGCCTACATCAGCCGTTTGAAAATAGCCAAATTACAAGCTCACAGTGGGTGATGCTTACGATGTGATGCGTTGTGAGCTTGTAGATCGGCTATTTCCAAACAATCCGGAAAAAAAGGGAAAATGTGGAATATTTCTGAAACATTTTAACAACACAAATCTTGGAACAAAATATTTTCAGATGGGGGTCCACGGCCAAATTAATTTGGGGGTCCTTGACAAGGAATAGGTTTGACACTGTGATGGCACAATCAGTAGATTCTGTGCAGCCATCCAGCCCATAGTAATTAAAGTTTGTATGTGAATATGAAATGTACATTTATTTTTAGATTGACAGGAAATGCCTGTCCCCTGATTCGCCATTGGCCAGATCTTTGGTCAAAAGGGCTGGTGGTGGTGATGACATCATAGAATTCTCACAACCCCGTGGGATTGGTGGGAAAGTCCCACTCTCTCTCACACACACACACACACACACACACACACACACACACACACACACACACACACACACACACACACACACACACACACACACACACACACACACACACACACACACACACACACACACACACACCACCCCCACCCACGAAAGAAGAACAAATTAAATCAATCTTTTACAAACTCAAAGTTGAACCATTTGGTTCTTAATTGTTAAGAACCAAATGGTTCTTAACAACAGAGTTACAGGTCTGTAACTCTGTGGGTGTACACATTTGTGCACTCTCAGAATTATGGGGGTCTGTTAAATTTAAAGGTTTAAAACACCAGGAAGTTGGTGGAATTAATATCTATCATGCTCTGACTGATGTAGAAATTAGATCATTGAAGAAAACTATTATTATCTTTTATTTATCATTTATATAACAGTGTGACACCAACTCAAAATGTTATATGCAGTTCAGCCACCAAACAAGAACAGAAACACATTTAAAGAAAGTGAAATTCAATAGCCATGATGTCTTGCAGTGTCTAATATATAATCAGTCCAAGCACTTTTAAAAAGTATATATATTTGAGATCTTTGTCAATCTACAAGATTTGAGTCCTGTCACAATGACAACATGCTGTCACATCAACTAACTCACTAGACTAGACCCAAAGCCATCCACTTTCTAAATGTCCCTTTCACCACTAGATGACACTGTGGTGTTGTTGTTCTTTTCTTGCGCCTCTCAGTCAGTTGGGAGGAGGAGGAGGGGCCAACACTTTGTCAGATGTCATTTGAAGCACACCTGTGGACTGGCCATCAATGGCATGCTTGTTCATGTGTTTTTTTTTGTCAGTAGGCAAGTTTGTGCTCTGCTCTGTCAATAGTCATATATAGCAGTGATTCTCAACCTTTTTCATTTCAAGGACCCCCCCAGGTTGATATTGATTAGACTACGGTTCCATTTGTGCACTCTAGTTACACGTTGAGTGATAGATAGGCTATTAAGTATATAGGCTATACAGTAGAGTTTCTCATTAGACTGCCACACAGACTCCCAGAAGTATTCATAAGTCGACCATATTACGGTCAAGTGCAGGGGCCTTCAACATTTTTCAGGCCAAGAACTCTATAGCTGGGAGAGAGAGATGAAGCAGGGACCCCTACTTCTACTATACAATTTTTTGGAATTATTTTTGAAAGCCTTCCATGCGACTTGATAAGAGGCTTTCAAAGCTGCTCCCCATTATTTAGCTGATTGATGTCTGTTGAGAGACTGGAAGTATTCCACTGTTTTTTCTGTGGAGTGACCCAGGGTGGCCTCCAAGTGATGCTGCCGCTTTGATGGCTTCATAGATCAGTTTGACAGCACTGTCATTAGTGTTGACAAGTTTGTTTGTTTGTTTGTTTACACCAGTAGTTCTCAAACTTTTTCATGTCAAGGACCCCCAACTTGCTATGTATTTGTCCGTGGACCCCCATCTGAATTTTTTTTTTTTTTTGTGAAATTCAAAATGATTCAAGATTTTCCAATACTTTCAAAATGTAAAACAAAATGTAAAACAATACAGACACTAAAATCTTTTTTTAATTTGTATTAATTGATATCCAAAAAAATGTCCTATCACACCAAGAATTGGTGGCCCACTTCTAGTTACCCTGAGGACCTCCCTTAGAGGTCCCGGACCCTCTGTTGGAGACCTCTGGTCCAATGTAAACATGTGGGGGCTACTGTAAACAAGTGTTGCTATTAAGACATGTGGCCTCAGTGGTCAGTTGAAAGCACAGGGACGCGCTGTTGACTTTGGCAACAGGTGTGGTTGTGTAACATGCGTGTGTCCAGTGGCCACTAAGGTCCATGTCTATATTTGACGTCTGAACAGTACAGGAAGGTCACTTGGCTGCTAAAGTGTACTTATTATGACATCCCACTGCTTAAGTAGGCTACAACAGCTGTGTGTGTGTGTGTGTGTGTGTGTGTGTGTGTGTGTGTGTGTGTGTGTGTGTGTGTGTGTGTGTGTGTGTGTGTGTGTGTGTGTGTGTTTGTTGCTATTACTTGTTTTTTTTATGGTTTAAACAGATTTTTTACAATTAGAGAAAAAGATTCATGTTCGGGTTAGGGTCAAGATATTAGACATTTAGAGGTTATGTTTAGGGGTTGGAATTAGAGCTAAACATGATTTATACTTAGTTGCGTGCCGGACAACAGCTGATCTATAAGCGTGTAGATCTGCTATTTCAAAATTTATAAAAAATGGCATTCATAAAATCGCTGTACTAAAAGGTTGATGTCCTCACAAGTATAGTAATCCAAACCTGTGTGTGCGTACGTGCGTGCGTGCGCGCGCGCGCGTGTGTGTGTGTGTGTGTGTGTGTGTGTGTGTGTGTGTGTGTGTGTGTGTGTGTGTGCGCGTGTGTGTGTGTGTGTGTGTGTGTGTGTGTGTGTGTGTGTGTGTGTGTGTGTGTGTGTTTGTGTGTGGCCCCCACACATCTCTGAACAGGTTGTCACAATAATGAAAGACCCTATCTACAGTATGTCTCTATTAGGGCTGCAGCTGTCCATTATCTTCTTAGCGGTGATGCTATATGCATTACTCTTCTGATTAAACGAATAATCAAGAAGTGCATTATTCTTTTATCTATTTTTTTTACATTAAAGGCCTTTATAAAAAAAATCTAATTGATTTTTTATAATCAACCGAATTGATTAGTCTGATTAACCACTTAAACATTAAACATTTTATACTTACGTTGTTCGACGGTGTCACATAAAAATAGCGAGGCGACACGTGACCTGTAGATCTGCTATGTGTTAGATATTGTGAAAATCAATAGGCTCTATGCACAGCAGCCATATTGGGAAGGAATTGGGCCCCTTCCTTACTTCCTTCCCAGGTGTTACCAATAACACTAATTAAGGCTCTGTTCCATTTAGCGTAGCACAGTGGTTGTCTTATTTTCAAGGACCCCCATAACTCTGAGAGTGTGCAAATGGAACCAAAATTTGGTTCCATTTGCACACTCTCAGAGTTACACACCCACCATAAGGGGCCATTTGGGAACCAAAATGGAGTGTTTCTAGTGAGCCAACATGCACTATATCAGCACCCTGACCAGAATGGAACAGAGCCTTCATTTGTATCATTGGTAACACCTGTGAAGGAAGTAATCAGAGGCCCAATTTCTTTCCAATATGGCTGCTGTGCATAGAGCGTATTATCTTTTTATTTATTTATTATGGATTAACCGCAGTCTCTATATGCCATGTGATGAAGTTGTAAGGAACATTAAATAGTAGTAAATAGTTCTTAGAAGGTGAGAATGAGGGAGCAGGTCAGTGTAAAGCGCTGTATAGAGGGTGTACCGTTTCACTGTTATGTAAGAAATCTACATCATGAGTGTGTTCTTACATATTGTTCCTGGGTGACATCAGTGCTGGAAGAAGTACTTACTTAAGGCCTTTGCAGACAGGGTGCGATTTGTTTGCACGGAAAAAAGGACAAAATTATTTTTTAAATGAACACATGGTTCTCTATGCCGTGCGGCAAGGGGCTGTGGCGATGCGCTGCAAAGGCCTTTACTGTAAGTAAAAGTAGCAATACCAGTGCACAATGTAAAAATCCTCTTACAGGTAAAAGGCCAGTATTCCGAAATTTACTTGAGTAAAGGTACACAAGTATTGGCATTAAAATATACTTGTAGGCCTATACAGCCCCAAATTAGAAGTACTAATTATGAACGGTCCATTCCAAATTTGTTTCAAAAATAGCAGATCTACAAGCAGATGGTTAATGCACATTCTGTAATAATATCTATATATATATCTAAATCTGCAAAGTAACTAGTAACTTAAGTTTTCCAATCATTTTAGTGGAGTAAAAAATACAATATGTGCCTCTCAAATGTAGTGCAGTGTAAGTATACATTATCGAAAAATGGAAAGACTCAATTAAGTACTTCAAAATTGTAATTAAGTACAGTACCTGAGTAAATGTTCTAAGTTACTTTCCACCACTGGGTGACATTTAGCTTTAGGTCTGTCAACATGGCTTGTTGAAGTTGTTTTTGAAGTGAGTTTTTTTCTGGGGTGGGGGGGGGGGGGGGGGGGTCTCTAAACGTGAAGAGAGAACATGATCTTTGAGCGTTTTGCATCATCATCGCTTTCTCTGTGTGCGTGTGCATGTGTGTTTCGTGTCATCATGGTTTTCTGTCACATGTGAAACTCTTGAGTGGCACGCACACAGAGTTAAAACATTCAGCACCTTCTGAATTATTCAAGTCTGCAGCTGTTTGGCAAGCGTGCGTGTGTGTGTGTGTGTGTGTGTGTGTGTGTGTGTGTGTGTGTGTGTGTGTGTGTGTGTGTGTGTGTGTGTGTGTGTGTGTGTGTGTGTGTGTGTGTGTGTGTGTGTGTGCGCGCGTGTGCATGTGTTACCAAGAGAGAGAGAGAGCGAGTGTCTTCTATTGAGGATTGTGATAACAGCTTTAGTGCTTACCTGAGCATAATATTACCATTTAACGATATATATACTAATATAATACTAATAAGTGAGGTCAGTATTGTCCAAGGTTTTTGCCGTCTCTTTTTACCCACTGAAAGTAGCTGTGTACATCCTCTTCTTCTTCTTAAAGGAGCACTTCACTGTTTTCAACCATCATTTCATATAATTGGTCCTCACTAATGCTGAAGATTGAGCACAATTTCCAAACTCACTCTGCATCTCATTGGTGGGCTGTGGACAGTTCAGGAACCTGCCTACCAATGACATGGTCGATGGTGATTCCAAGCTAATAGAAACTACAGCCTTACTTTCTGGAAAGTTAGCATGCTGAAATAGAAGCCACTTTTCTTGCATTGACAAAAGTTTGAAATCTTGTTTGAAATTTAACAAACTTGCAGATGATGTCACTGGTAGGCAGGCTTCTGAACTGTCCACAGCACTCTGCATATTTTATGAAAAGGATTTGTGACTAGCTGATGAACATCTAATCTATTGGTTCTCAAGGTGGGGTCCAGGGACCCCGAGGGGTCCTTGAGGGGGTTCTAGGGGGTCCCCAGCAAAAAGAGAAACAGTTTATAGCCCTTTTTTTTTAGCTTTCGGCTATTCAAAAATTGCAAATCTCCAAGCTCACAACGCGTCGATGTGTTGTGAACTTGTAGATCTGCTGTTTTTTGAAGAATTTCGAAAAATGTGAACTCTGCTCTTATGGGGGTACCTGGCACAAAACATTTTCAAATGAGTTCCGCGGCCCACTAATCATTTTGGGTGTCCTTGACATGAAGATGTTTGAGAACCAGTGATCTAGTAATCCACTTTAGCCGCGCAGAGAGACAAGAGTGAAAAATGACTTGCTGAGGATTCTGCAGATTCTGCACAATGGATCGTGCATTGGAGTGCAGCATGCGACCCACGGCATCACTTTTTCCATCTAATGTGGAAAACGGCAGTACAGCACGCGCTCGTTAATCCCCACGCATGGCACGGCGCGCCGCCCCGTGTGTCGGAGTCCAGCGCTTCAAGGGAAGCTCCTTCTATCCAGCTTCCACCTCATCCTGAAGTGAACTTCCTCTTCTTGTCACATTCCAGCGCTCCAACAATGCCGCTGCTTTCTGTAGCACCCAGAGATAGGAATCAGTTAGTTAGTTTTGTATTATTATATTTCATTCCTTATAATATAAGACAGTGGTTTTCAACCTTTTTTGCGTCAAGGACCCCCAAATTGACACACATTAGCGACCACTGGTTGAAAACCACTGATATAAGACATTCATTGATATTTTAGGTCAACAAATCAACACAACCACTCGACTAAATCGTTTTGTCTGATTAACCATTTATTCCTGTATTACATTGTTGCACAATGGTGGAGGCCAGGTTGAAAGTGACACATTGGCTGCATAATTGCAGATACCATGTGGTTAAAGGACCACATCACCCATTGTCAACCTATATATTCATATAATTGGTCCTCTAATGCGCATTATAAGATGGTACCATTCATTTCTACTTGGTCTGTGTCTCAGGGGAGGACTGTGTAATTCAGTTCAGTGACATCATCGGTAGGCAGGTTTGGTATTTTCAAACAAGATTTCAAGCTTTTTTCTTTACTTTCTTCTTTCTTTCAACTTGTTATTGATGCAAAAACGACGGCTTCTATTTTCTCTTTCATCATGCTAACTTTCCAGTAAGAGAAAGGTTTCCATTAGCTCGGAATCCCCGTCGATGATGTCATTGGTAGGCAGGTTTCTGAACCAGCCACAGCCCACCAATGAGACACAGAGTGAGTAGACGGAAATTCTTATAGTGAGCATTAGTGAGGAGGACCAATTATATGAAGGGTATGGGGGAAATTAGGTGAAGTGCTCCTTTTGAAAAGGGCAAATAAACGTCGGTATATCGGTCAAACTGATATATCGGTCTGGCTCTACCAGATGGTAATGGTGTCGGGCCAAGCTCAAGCTCACAATGCGAGGTGTATTGTGGACCGGATGTCACCCCCGCCCCCCCCCCCCCCTCCCCCCGCACACACACACACACTCACACACACACACACAACCTGGCCCTTTAGTGTATGGAAGCACCTGAGAATGTGATCACGGAGACAGGAGAACAATTGGTGGGCGTCGGGGAACGTCTGCCAAGTGTGTAAGCGAGATGCAACCCCTGCCCGTCATACCGGCCCGCACATCCAGTCTGCTTGGACAAAAGCAACGTCTGTGCATGTGTAAAGCCATCAAATCAGGCCAAATACACTATGAGATGTATAGCAGCTGTCCTGAAGCACTACTGTGCTCTATATCAGTGGTTCTCAAACTGCTTCATGTCAAGGACCCCCAGAATGATATGTATTTGGCTGCGCCCCCTACAAACTCGCAGCGCGGCACTCGGTGCCGCGCTATGAGCTTGTAGATCTGCTATTTTTGAATAGCCAAAGTATAATATATGGTTAAAATGGTTAAATATATTAACGCTATATTAACACATTTTGCTGGGGACCCCCTGGTACCCCCTGAAGGACACCTGGGGGTCCACGGACCCCTCTTTGAGAACCTAACGAATCCTATATGTCAGAGAGAGAGAGAGAGAGAGCGAGAGAGAGAGAGAGAGAGAGAGAGAGAGAGAGAGAGAGAGAGAGAGAGAGAGAGAGAGAGAGAGAGAGAGAGAGAGAGAGAGAGAGAGAGAGAGAGAGAGAGAGAGAGAGAGAGAGAGAGAGAGAGAGAGAGAGAGAGAGAGAGAGAGAGAGAGAGCGAGAGCTGCCACTTGCCTGGCTCCCCCTGAGTTAGTGTCGAGGTGTCCTTGAGCAACACACTGAACCTCTAACTGCTCCCGATGAGCAGTTTCGGCTTCCTCCGCCATCAGTGTGTGAATATGTGTGTGTGTGTGTGTGTGTGTGTGTGTGTGTGTGTGTGTGTGTGTGTGTGTGTGTGTGTGTGTGTGTGTGTGAGAATGTAATGCATATCGTAAAGCACTTTGGATAAAGGTGCTATAGAAATGCACCATTTATCACAGAGAGAGGAGGGAGTAGAGAGAGAGGGGGGATGAAGAGAGAGAGACACAGAAAGAAGGAGGGGGGAGAGAGAGATGTGAATAAAGCCGTTATAGTAAAGCACTAACGACAGCGTTGCCTCCTCTGTTGCTGCCGCACAGCAGCTGATGTTGTTGCTAATAACGTAAAAGGATCCTCTGAGACATTAGAAACACTTCAGGAGAGGAAGTTCCCATATTTACGAGTTCCTAAAAATAGCCGCGTGTCACCCGGCACTCTCTCAGTGTATCAGTGTCCCGTCCCGTCTCAAGCAGGGGGCCTCCATGAAGTTTCCCACACGTGTCACAGGCCACCGACCGTTGGCGTCACCACAGGAGGAGAGCGAGGAGGGACGAGCGATTGGGGCCCGGCAGGGGGGACCGAGAGGTTATAGAGACGAAGGATTGGTAGATGAAACGTGGAGCGGTCGAGCCACCATGGACGGACGTCTTGAGGCGATTAGCTGTCGTACAAATGACTGAGATGACGAATGAATGATTTATCCCATTAAGCCGGGGAACGGATCTGTGTCATTTTAGATTTCTTTGGCTATTCAAAAATAGCAATTTAGCAAATAATGACGATTTTTAAATATATATTTTTAAAGCGAACATTTGTAACTCAAATCTTTGCTTCTGGGGGTCCCTGGAACAACGTATTTGACAAATGTTCACTTTAAAAATATATCTTAAAAAATTGCACAAATTGTCACGCATTTTCAAAAATAGCTGATCTACAAGCTCATAGCGCGGCACTCGGTGCCGCGCTATGAGCTTGTATATCTGCTATTTTTGAATAGCCAAAGAAATCCAAAAATGACACCGATTCTTTCCCGGTCTAAATGGGTTAATTGGGTTTTTGGCATTGAACGTTGGGAATGTATAAACAAAAATGACATTTCGGTTTGGCGTTTAGGCTTTGTAAACAAAAACTGCACAGGGCTGCCCTGTCAGGGCAGATATGACAAATAACTTACATATACAAAGACATTACTGATATGACCCGTACCAATAAGACAAATACACAATGTATTATGGCCAAAACAGGACATGCATTTAATACGTTTATACTTTTTATTTTAATGTATTTATACTGATGAATGGAAACACTTTTACGATTATGCAAGACGCAACTTATCTCGAATAGTTGCAATCAGGCGATTGCAACTATTCTGAGAGCAGGCAGGACGGACGGGCAGACGGAAGCGGTTCACAGATGGACGGAAGCGCACAGCGGGTCAGAGGTGTTAAAGGTGTCTGCGAACGAGACCTCGCCGTTTCCCCCAGCGCACACACACACACACACACACCCGACCACAGCTCAAATCAAACTGTTCGGTGACACCCACAGGGTCGGGAGGCGAGCAGAAAAAACGCTGGTCAAGTGGGAGTCGCACCGTCGTTCTCCATGATGTCACTTTTCCACCCTGGAACGCTTGTTGTTTTGATCTGTTTGAAATAGGGCTTTAACTATGGATTTCTTTCTATTAGTATTCTATTGATTACTTTTTCAATGCTCTATATTTTTTTAACATTTTCAACGAATCAATTGACCACTTAAGCCCTATTTTATACTTCGTCGCTCATTGTTTGTTTTTAAACAGCCGAAAACAGCTAAACACAGCTGAAAACTGCCGATCCGCAGTGTGTTTTTGAAATGCATTAACACTTTAGTTTTCACCTATAACGACACGACCAAAAGAAGGATCGATTACCAATCGATTATTTTATTAAATGATCGATCATCATTGATAATTCATCAGTTTTCATCATGTTTTTTTTAAATAATCGATTAAATTGATTATTTCGATGAATTGTCGTGCCCCTAACCTGGACCCTGTTGTTTACCATGTGCGAACCGGGGGGGCGGGGGGGGTAAAGACATTAATCACTTAAACCCCAGCATCTGTATTGTGGGGAAAGCTTTCGCCGAAAATAGCCGATCGACAAGCTCACAACGCGACGCAACGCGTCGCGTTGTGAGCTTGTCGATCGGCTATTTTCAGTCCCCGAGGGACTCCGGTTACCCTCACGGGGTTCAAGTGGTTAAGCGCATAGTGTACATTGTAACTACCCCCCCCCCCCCCCCACACCGCCCCAAGTATGAGCTCATCTTACATCCCTCCGACTGGTGTCGGTCCCCATCCTGACAGTTGTCTTTGATGTCTGGTATGCGGTACCTCAACGTAGAGAGAGAGAGAGAGAGAGAGAGAGAGAGAGAGAGACACCAGATAGGGGACTGCATGCATACCGTCGCTGTCTAGCAAAACCCTGTATGTCCAAAACTGTTACTTTTCAGGAAATGGGGGGGGGGGGGGGGAAAGAACCGGTGTTCCAATGGATCCAGTGTAGTTGTTATTTAGTCACCAGATCTTGTTAATACTTTTTGATCGATTCAATGTTTATAAAACCCCACAGCCACTTTCAAGTCATTTGTTTTGTCGTTACACTGTCGTGTGACGAAGTAGGGCGTTCATATGCGGAAACATTGACATTTTTCCGGAGATACAAGGTTCCATGCCCGACAGCGACGATACAATCCGACACTTGTCATTTTGTTTTTGCGACGGCACTCAAAGTTATCAGCTATGTTTCACCATCACATGGGGTCCCTGCTCTGGGGTACAACATTCGGAAAAGAGAGTTGGTGTAGATGAGGGGGGGGGGGGAGGAGCAGACCTAGTATAGAGCCCTGGGGGACCCCTTGTTGACTACGTGTATAGAGTTTAAGACCTGAGGCCGATTCTACAAATGCCTTCTAAAGTAGTAGTTCTCAAACTTATGCGTGCCAAGGACATTCGTATTTGGCCACGGACCCCCATCTGAAAATGTTTTGTGCCAGGGATCTATCGTGAAGATTTGTGTTCAAAAAACACTTTCAAGATGTTTCAAAAATATCTAAAAATAGCAGATGTACAAGCTCGCAGCGCGGCTAGAAGTGACGCGCTGCGAGCTTGTAGATCTGCTATTTTTGAGAACCTAAGGGTTTTCTGAAAAACGTATGTTGCTATATATACACGTATATAGCTAAACACCTAAAATGACACGGATGCTTTTCCCCGTTTTGATGGGCTAAGTGTTTAATCTCGTAGCATATTCCCCTTCAACGGTTTATTAATATGGCCTTGGCCCTGTATCAGATCAATTTCACTTTGACATCATGAGACAGACCAACATTCCATCACGAGGGCAGTTTAAAATTCCCCAGCCTATATAAAGAAAAAACAATAAGCAAGGCACATCCTAAGAAAAAAAATCTTTTCTGCTGCTTTATTTTTTAAAATAGAAAAGGCTTTCATACTAATGTTTATGTTGGGATTAGGCTTGGTGTGGAGCAGCCAAAACAAGCAGATTTGAATCATCGGAAAACAGAGGGAGCGTAGCCTTACGGCCTCCGCTGCTGCTCAGACACAGATCTCAGCTTCCTCACACAGTCGTGGACAGTAACTAAGTACATTTACTCGAGTACTGTACTTAAGTCAAATGTTGAGGTACTTTTATATTACCATGAGTATTGTGCCTTTTGTCAGTACTTTATACTTCTACTCCACTACATCTCAGAGGCAATATTGCACTATTTACTCCACTCAAGTTATTTGAAAACTTTAGTTGCAAGTTACTACGTGGATTTAGATTATTATTACAAAACATAAAACGACCAACTAAGACCTATATTATGCTTTGCCTAAGCCTTATAGGTTGGCTATTTTTGAAAGATTTCGAAAAAATTGTAATACAAAAAAACGATATAAAAAAACATGGGACAATCTGTGTACTGAGTACTTTTACCCATTAAGACCTGGAACTGTGTCATTTTTAGATTTGAGCTAAAAAGCATTATTTTACACTTTGGGCTATTTTTGAAAATTCTTGAAAATGTGTGCAAATCTTTGAATATATATATATTTTTAAAGCGAACATTTTTTAACTCAAATCTTTGCTTCTGAGGGGTCCCTGGAACAAAATATTTTGATGGGGGTCCGCGGCCAAATACATATAATTTTGGGGGTCCTTGGCATGAAAAAGATTGAGCACCACTGATATAGAAACATACGTTTTTCAGAAAACTGTTTTTAGGAGACATGTAGAATCGGCTTCCGGTCTCAATGGGTTAAGTATATTTTGAAGCCAATACTTTTGTAACTCTTACTCAAACATGTTGAATACAAGACTATAACTTGTAACAGAGTATTTCTACATTGTGGTATTGCTACTTTTACAACAAATGTGAGTACTTCTTCTTCCTCCACTCTGCCTCGCACAGTTCAGCCTGTACGTTAGCAGTAAAGCCCTCATCCTCACATCCCTTATGGTCTTATCTTTAACGCCTCTACTAGTCTGCAGATACTGTCTGGCACACAGAGCTGCCACCATCAGATTAGGAGCAGGCGTACTTTCGCACGTTTTACAAGATCATATAAAGTGTGCATGCAGAGCCTGCCAGTGCCTCGAGTGTTGTCGAAGGCCCAGCAAACAGCTATTGTGGTAATTCATATTTGAACAGCTCTCCTAAAAGTGGACGGAGGGACGGTGTATAATTTGAGTGAATTCGATAATAGGATGACTTCGTTAAATATTCACGAACCATTTTAACCCATTAAGACCGGGAACGCATCTGTGTGTCATTTTTAGATTTCTTTGGAATCGTGGAAATCCGTGCAAATCTTTGAATAATATGTTTTTTAAAGCGAACATTTTCAACTCAAATCTTTGCTCCTGGGGGGTGGGTGGTGGGGGGTTGGGGGTCCCTGGAACAACATATTTTGAGATGGTGGTCCGCGGTCAAATACATATCATTTTGGGGGTCCTTGACATGAAAAAGTGTTGTTCCAGGGACCCCCAGAAGTAAAGGTTTGAGTAAAACGTTTAGTTTAAAAAAATATATATATCCAAAGATTTGCACACATTTTCACGATTTTTCAAAAAATAGCAGATCTGCAAGCTCGTACAAGCTTGTAGATCTGCTATTTTTGAATAGACCAAAGTATAAAATAATGGTTGAAGTGGTTAACACAGATGCGTTCCCGGTCCTAATGGGTTAAAGCGAGTTTAACGGAGCGTAAACGCAGATGTGAGACGTGTCATTATGCATCACATTGCTCTTAAAATAAACGGGCCGGTCCACATTGACGATGCTGCAGCGTTGTGAAACATTGTGTGCTTCCAGTCTGCTGACAGTCTCTAGAAAGAGACTGTTCCATCTGGGCCCTTTGGGCAGCGGGCCTACTCGGGGAAACACGCTATTCGGGTACAAATGCGAATCGGGAAACGATGCAATTCCGGAATGCATGCCACACCCGTTGGACTTGTTGTGCTTGTTGTCAGCATGGTGGTGTAAAGTCACTAAGAACATTTACTCTACTACTTAAGTACAATTTTGAGGTATTTTTTACTTTAATGGAGTATTTTAAATTTTCAGTACTTTTATTTCTACTCCACTACTATCTCAGAGGCAAATATTGTACTTTTACTCCACTGCAATTATTTGAAAACTTTAGGTACTAGTTACTTTGCAGATATAAATTACTACATTATAGCCGATCATTATAGCCGATCTACAAGCTCACAACGTGTCGCATCGCGACGCATTGTGAGCTGCTATTTTCAAACATTTTAGTACTTTTACTTTTGATACTTTAAGTATATTTTGATGCCAATGCTTTTGTACTTTTGCTCCAGTAACATTTTGAACACAGGCTTTTTACTTGTAACAGAGTATTTTTATATTGTGGTATTGCTATTTTTACTTGAGTAAAAGATTTGAGTACTTTTTCCACCACTGGTTGCCAGAGTTGTCAGTTGTACCCGTTCCTGGACCCAGAGGACCCAGTGCGGTAGCCACTGCCATAATGACTGATCGACAATATAGACAAACGGGAATACCTGATGTTGTCAGAAACTGCTGACGTCGTCGCGCATGAGCATATACGCACATCGAGTTCCACTGTGCAACACTACCACTTACAGCATATTGACGCAGTGGCACAAACGTGACACAAAGCTCAGTCCATCTGTGAAGCTGATGCGTACTTCTCCCCCCAAAACATACAGAGATTCGGTGCGTCCTCCACAGACCGGTTCTTGGAAACCATTGGTTTCCGATCAAATTCCCACTCGGCTTCTCCCGGGGCCATCTGGGACACACGTGCCTTTGTTTGAAGTCGTCTGGTTGGACGCTGCCCCGAGTTATGCCCCGGGGACAGACACGCATACTGTGTGGACACACAGGTTTGGGGATTTTGTAGAGCTGGATCAGTGACGGCATGTTAAGGCTGAGATATGTCTCTATAGGCGACGGCGCTGAGCACACATCCTCAAGGTAATCCCACAAGCAACGGAGCGCGAGGGACGCTCACCGCCGACGGGCATCCAGCTGGAACAACGAACTGCACAGCCGTATAGGGCTGTCACGATTACAAATTGAAGTTGACGATGAATTATCACTCGAATAATTGCGATGAACGATTTCATTGTGTTTCTGTGTTTGAAAATGAATGGAACATTATGAATAAAAATGACATTTCTGTTTGGCTCTTAGCTTTTGTAAACAAAAGTTGCACAGGGCAGATATCCTACTATAATTCTAGTAACCTCTGTCTGTAGTGGTGAGTGAAGTGGTGAGTGAAGCTACCCGGTTCTCCTCAGTGGCTGGAGCAATTGCTCTGATTTTGCACACAGCCATTGACCATTACCATCTGAACTTAACGTTTTTCAATTTCATCAAATCTCAGCTTCTTATTAGCGTTTATGTGTGAAAGAATGTCGCCTCCCGGGTTGCCAGATCATGTGCGCATATCCCCCCACGGATGCGTCGACCGGGTATGGTCTAGTGACAAATAACACATATTTAATACTTCAAAATAAACATTAATAGTGGAAATAGCCAATCTATAAGCTCAAAACGCGTCGCATCGCCTTTAAAAAAAAAAAAAAAGACCTTTTTTAACATGGAATTGATTATGACGATTATGATGATTATGCAAAAACAATTGCGATATTATAAAATAATTGCGATTAGACGATCATGTAATAATTGTGACATGGCCTACACGGCCGCACATCTCTGCTGAGAGCTTTCTGCCTCACTCTCACAGAAACCAACCAGCTATACACACACACCTGGGGCTGAGAGCCGCTGCCTCACTCCCCCATAGAACCCAGGGAGGTGTGACGGCCCGTCTCCCCTGGAGATGTGGAAGCTGCTCTCTAATTACCTACACCCCCCCCCCACCCCACCCCCCCACCCAAATGACCAGCAGCGGTGAGGACCGGAGGTAGAGAGAGAGAGCCTCACACACACACACACACACAGTCCCTCAGCGCAGAGAACAAGCCCTTTTCTCACTGTAATTGTCGATTAAAGGCACAAAAGGCGGCGCGCTCCGTTTGTGCCAAAAGAAGCAGCACAGAGGCTGCCTGGAGGACAGCGGAGGAGCAGCTGCCAAGGACATGATGAACGCAGGAAAGGAAGGGAGCGGTGTGCTGGCACCGTCCACTAACTGTGGTCAGAGGTAAAAAATGAACGCACCCCCTACCACCCCTCATCTTAATTATTGGGACGGCCCCCAAGCCCCCCCCCAGAACCTCTGGCGGATTATTGAAGCCACCAAATCTGGAATTTTACAAGACCTGCGCATTTGGGACGCAACTGCGCGTTGCTTCTATCGTCTGAAACGCTAGTAGTGCGCCTGCCTCCAACGTTGGAGCCAATCCCGGAAGAAGAGCGTGTACTTCCGGGTGCTTCGTGCGCTTGTTTTAAAAAGAAAACGTTGTTTATTGGATTTTCCACAGAAGCATTCAACATCAAAAGTTGGTAGTTATACAGATATGTTAAAGCTTCCTCCAGTGCAGTCCATCAAATACCAAAATTGCAGTAAACCTTCATGTGCTTGAGAGCAACTTTCATTGAAATGAATAGGTGGTGGCGGGACCGTCCTTTCTCTAGATGTATTATAACTATGGACGGTTCCGATCGTCTGTGAGCAAATCGGGAGGCTTAAGACTGGATCTTTGAACCCCTCACACAGACTAGACTAGAGGATAAGAGGCCCAATATTCGCTGCCGATCTACGCTGGGGTATTGGGAACACCCCTCCCCTGATTGTCGGGAGGGATGTTTCCGACCCTAAATATCCGGCATTAGTGGAGTTTGTTCTCTGTTCTTTGGGTGAAGCAAGGTGGTGTAAAATGACGGTTGGCACTGGTTCAGGAGGTAGCCGTGGAATTGGAAGGTTCCCAGCCGGCCCCTCCTGGCTTTGTGTCAAAGTGTCCTCGAGCAAGACACTTAACCAGTGTTGCCAGATTCTGTGAGAGAAACAAGCAACCAGGTCTAGGAAAACCAGCCCAAAAGAAGCAACTATGGGCCACATGAGTACTTTAACATGTACATCAGCTATTTGAAAATAGAAGATCTACAAGCTCACAACGCGTCGCATCGCGACGCGTTGTGAGCTTGTAGATCGGCTATTTTCAAATAAAATCTTGCGGGGAAATTATAATAAGCAGATCTGATGCCTTGCATGGTTTCCTCTGTGTGTATTTGTGCGTGTGCGTGTGCGTGTGCGTGCGTGCGCGAGTGAGAGAGAGAGACGTGAGTCGCCTGTGTGTTTGTGGTTCGCCTTTCCCCCGTTCACGTTAAAGAACATGGTTGTTGGCATTGTAGAGGAATGGAGGCTAAGCTGTCCAAATCCATCGCGCACAGACCCAGGCCTCTGGACATTGACCATGACACTGCAGCTGAACAGAACATTTCTATTGGACAGTGGGAGAGATGGCTTCCAGTGCCTTGAACTGTACGTTGATGACAACTGACATGTCAAGAGCCATGAACCAGGACTCTGGACGTATAGATTTGACTTACAGTATGTCCGTCTCAGTGTGATGATTAAATGTCCTTCACGGCGACATACAGTATAACCAAAGGGAGGAGGAGGACTTGGACAGAATTAGTTGAGATATTTGCATATTGTAGCCTAAGTCACGCGTTCTCAACGTCGGGTCCAGAGACCACGAGGGGTCCAAATCGACCCTTAAGGGTTTGTAACTCTGAGAGTGCACAAATGGAACCAAATGGACCCTTAAGGGTTTGTAACTCTGAGAGTGTACAAATGGTACCAAATGGACCCTTACAGGTCCATTTGGTTCCATTTGTATTCCATCAATCAGATACAAAAATGTTAATGGGCCGTTCACTAGTTTCCTTTATATTTATTAGACACAGTTTATCTCTCAGCTATGACATGTGATGGCCACAGACCGTGACATATTAACCCCTTAAGCCCCACCTTTATACTTAGTCCTACGACGGTGTTTCACAGCGAAAACGGCCGATCTACAAGCTCACAGCGCATTGCGATGGGACGTGTTGTGAGCTTGTAGATCTGTTAGCATGGTTGCTATTCTTAGGGTTCATGGGATTAACGATTAACAGACAGACACACAAGTGTTTATCTCTGTGACCTTTTGACCTGTAAGGTTGAGTGATGTCTTGCTGAAAACGGATTCTCTGGCCTTGTATGGATAGTGCCTGGCTGACCCCTGACCCCCCCCCCAGAGCAATGCATTCTGGGAGCCAGCAACTGCTGCAAAAACATTCCAAGGCAAAATTACAGTTGTGCAGTTAGCCTAGACCAGTGGTTCCCAAACCTTTTAGCGCGATAAAGAGAAAGAGAAATCTTCTGAAAATAATAACAGAGACAATTTAGCAGTGGTGGAAAGTAACTAAGTACATTTACTGAAGTACTGTACTTAAGTACAATTTTGAGGCAGGCATATTTGTACTTTAGTTTAGTATTTAGTATTTCCAATTTCCAATACTTTTATGTCTACCACTACATCTCAGAGGCAAATATTGTACTTTTACTCCACTATAATTATTTTAAAACTTTAGTTTATAGTTACTTTTCAGATATAAATTATGATGTTATGAAAAATACATACAAGCTCATACAATGCTTCGCGATGCAATGCGTTGTGAGCTTGTAGATCTGCTATTTTAAAACATTTTAGTACTTTTACTTTTGGTTCTTTAAGTACATTTGATGCCAATACTTTTTTACTTTTACTCAATTATTTTTTTTATTCTGGACTTTTACTTGTAACAGAGTATTTCTATATTGCAGTATTGATACTTTTACTTAAGTAAAGAATTTGAGTACGTTTTCCACCACTGCAATTTAGGAAACGAAAAAAAATAATCTTTTCTCACGAGGCATAAAAATGGGTCCGTGACCCAAAAACGTGTTCCTACCCACTCTGGCCTAGATTCCCCTCAATGTGTGTTTCTACTCTGTGGCTATCAATATGCAGACGGATGGAAAGAGGGCATTTGGATGGGAATTTGCTCTTATGTAATGTAATGTAGGAGGACCTGGGCTAATACTTTATGCACTGCTTTTCAGTGGTGGAAAGTAACAAGTAAATTTACTCAAGTACTGTATACAATTCTGAGGTATTTTCACTTTACTGGAGTACTTACAATTTTCAATAATTTGACTTCTACTCCACTACATCTCAAAGGCAATTATTTTACTTTTACTCCACTGTAATTATTTGAAAACTTTAGTAACTAGTTACTTTGTAGATTATTACAAAACCACTTCAGACCTATATATATACTTTGGCAATTTGAAAATAGCCGATCTCTATACGCTGTATACATTTGAAAACTTGCGAAATGGGACCTTCTGCATAAGGAGTACTTTTACTTTTGGTACTTTAACAACATTTTGATGTACTACCGAACTTGTACTTGTAAAACACTATTTCTTCAATAGGGTATTTTACTCAAGTAAAACATGTGAGTACTTCTTCCTCATCACTGAGCTGCTGTTTTGTCAGAAACATTACAACGAAGAGAAATTATTTTTTTTAAAACACTTCAACCACTTAACCACATGATCCCTAGTGTCCCTATTCTAGGCATGTCCTAATACAAAGTATTATATGGTTTAAGTGGTTACGCCTTATTTCATTCTTAATCGTTCGATGGTGTCGTACAGAAATAGTGACGATAGCAGATCTACAAGCTCACATTTTTAATATAATGACATGCCCAAAAATAGGTACCGGTATGCTAAGTTGAAAATGGTTCAATCCGTCTGTGGTTTTATAATTATGCAACCAATGAAACGTATTAACAAGCGCTTGTGGCTAAATAATAACTACATTGGATCCAATGGAACACAGTCACACGTTCTTTTCTTTCCATTTCCTGAAAAGTAACAGTGTTCTTGGACAGGGTTTCCACCCGACAGCGGAAAAAAATATATCAAAATAAAAACCTTGCGTGGTTGATGCTAGAGCTGCTATGCTAGTATAGCATATTCTGTTACTCCCTGGCGCTTGCTCTTGAACTTGTGTCTCCACTTCGTAGAAAGATGGTGATCATTCTTGGACCGCGGGGTGGTCCTGTTGAAAGGGGGGCTTACGTGTGCCGCTGTGCCCAGGGTTGCCAGATCTGCTTATTGTATTTTCCCTGCAAGATTTATTTGAAAATAGCCGATCTACATGCTCACAACGCGTCGCGATGCGACGCGTTGTGAGCATGTAGATCTGCTATTTTCAAATCGCTGATGTATTATGTTAAAGTGTTCATGTGGCCCATAGTCGCTTCTTTTGGGCTGGTTTTCCTAGACCTGGTTGCTTGTTTCGCTCACAGAATCTGGCAACACTGGCTGTACCTATACCCAGTTAGAGGACATTGGGTAAGAATAGCAGGACTATTTTGCCGGTTAGTCCGGTGGTATGTGCTGCTTATAACCCGCGGGGTTTTGTTGGGTTAACTGCTGAACCCGCTCGGGTCAAGGTCAAGGCCACCGTGCAATGGGACATACGGTTTTGTTGGGACATTTTTGGCCCAACGGAGCCACCTATAATGACCTTCTAATAATGGTACTCAGTGGTGGAAGAAGTACACAGATTTTGGACTTGCGTAAGTAAAAGTAGCAATTGCCACACAGTGTAAAAATACTTTCTTACAAGTAAAAGTTCTGTATTCAAAATCTTTTCCCCCCAAAAATGTCATGTACACTATGAAAATACACATTGACGTGAATCCAACATATTATTAGCAACGATAATGTGTAACTGTAAACAAACAAACAGCAGACATTTCATTTACACAACACTGATGTGTAAGTGTGTCAAATGAATCTATGATGAAGCCATCAAAGCCGCAACATCACATGGAGACAACCCGCAGTCACTTCAAAGAAAAGGCTCTGGAATACTTCCAAGCTAGTGTCTCAAATCTCTCTACTGTCAACAGACATTGATGAGACCTTCAGCTAAATGTGGTGAACTGGCGACTTTGAAAGCCTCTTATCAAGTTGCACGGGGGGGGATTTTTTTATCTTTATATGCAAACACAATTTTCTACAATATACGATGGGCAGTGGTGTAAAGTAACTAAGTACATTTACTTAAGTACTGTACTTAAGTACAATTTTGAGGTATTTGTACTTTACTTGAGTATTTCCAATTTCCAATACTTTTACTTCTACTCCACTACATCTCAGAGGCATTGTACTTTTACTCCACTACAATTACTTGAAAACTTTAGTTACTAGTTACTTTTCAGATATAAATTATGATATTGCGAAACATACATTAACCACTTTAGCCCTATTTTATACATAGGCTATTTGAAAATATCAGATCTACAAGCTCACAACGCGTCGCAAAGCGACGCGTTGTGAGCTTGTAGATCGGCTATTTTCAAACATTTTTGTACTTTTACTTTTGGTACTTTAAGTACGTTTTGATGCCAATACTTCTGTACTTTTACTCAAGTAAATTTAGAATTCCGGACTTTTACTTGTAACAGAGTACTTCTGCATTACAGTATTGATACTTTTACTTAAGTAAAACATTTGAGTACTTTTTCCACCACTGCGTATGGGGTGGGGGTCCCTGCTTCGTCTCTCACTCAGCTAAGGGGTCCTTGGGCCTGAACAACTTTAAAGCATATCGTCGATGTATATCTTCTCTGTCGGGTGGAAACATCATATGTCCAAAAGGTACAGTTTCTGCGATGGACATGCATGGTTTTTCCACCTTGCGGCGACCATATACTGCCCCTGTAACGATTACTAAGACGCAGCGTTGCGTTGTCAACACATTAAAACAGGTTCCAACACGAAGTGACTGATTCAAATGGTGAAATAATAGTCGGAATGGCACAGAACTGCCATAGTCGGAATGGCACAGAACTGGGCAGCTCAGCACTTCCATCAAACCACTTGCATTACGCTAATGAGATTTTGGATTGCTTCTCTTCTGAATATTTCACAGCAAAGCAATTTGGAGGTCAGAATTTGGGAGCCTGAAGGCAAAAAAAAAAAAAAAAAAGAATCCGACAAGCGTGAAAATACTCGAGGAGCAATTTCCTTTTGAACTGTGCCATAAATTCTAACGAGGCTAACGGGCTTAATTGGGATTTGCCTAAGTATGGGCTGCTCATTTAATATGGACCACAAGAATGCACTGCTCTTCTGTGTATTCTTAATAGGGTTAATGTGAAAACAGCTAGAGCCCACAGCACCACTGAAATGTAGCGATATACACCTCATTTTGACACCCTGTAAACATACACACACCCACTAACTAGTATGGATATGCATGTAGTATAGCACACACACACGCACGCACGCACGCACGCACGCACGCACGCACGCACACACACACACACACACACACACACACACACACACACACACACACACACACACACACACACACACACACACACACACACACACACACACACACACACACACACACACACACACACACACACACACACGCACACATACACACACACACACACACACACACACACACACACACACACAACGTGAAAAATGTATTCGGTTTTTTTCAACAACAAATTAATTGACTAAATCAATTTGAGTTTGATTAACCACTCAAGCCCTATTTTATGCTTCATTGTGCTGCACAAAAAATGTGAAAATAGCAGATCTACAAGCTCACAACGGGTGGTTTAGTGAGCTTGTAAATCTGCTATTCTCGCTATTTACGCCCCCCGTCCAAAATCAATTATTTATTATTGATTAACTTGAACCCCTATACTGTTCACCAAGTTAGCTTTGGGTTGCTTTGATCCAGTAGCGTCATTTGCGGTCTCAGGTGATGGCAGTTAATTGTCACGCCCTTGCGTTCACATTTAACCTCAAATTCAGTTCTTTTCGGCATCATTTTCTCCACTTCTGAACATTTTGTTTGGCAGACTCCTCTGATTTTAGATCAGTGCTGTGTGCACCTCAATCCATTTAGCTCAAAAAGTCACTTCACAGGACGCGGCTACGCTGCCCTCACACCTACAGTACGTCTCATCGCCGATCCGACCGATATGTGCCCATATATGGAGATCTCTGTATCTGTCAGTCCTTGTCCCTGTTATGCCCAAATATGGAGATCCCTGATGTCACCAGTATATGCCCATATATGAGCATATCAGTTGGATCGGTGGTTCTGAACTGGATATCCATACATGCATATGGACAGATCGGTTGGATTGCCGATGCTGGACACCCGAACGACTCAACGGCAGGCACTGCAATCCCTCGAGTGAAGTCGAACGGTCACATATATGCACATGACCATATATGGGCATAGTGGTCAAATCTGTGACCCTGGCCCTGCCTATATATGGGCTTATCGGGTTTGTTTATGGATGGTTACGTCTGCAGTCATAGTGACGTGGCCGTGCTCCTGCCTATATATGGGTGTATCGGGTTTGTTTATGGTTATGTCTGAGTCAGAGTGATGTCCGCCCGCCCGCCGGCCCTCCCATTAGCCAATTTTAATATAGGATAGGCTGACTTCTTTTTTGCCATCCCCTATTTTTTTTTCTAGAATGCTGCCTCTGCTTTGATCCAGAGAACAAACTGTGCCGTGTGTGTGTGTGTGTGTGTGTGTGTGTGTGTGTGTGTGTGTGTGTGTGTGTGTGTGTGTGTGTGTGTGTGGTAAAGTTCAGTGCTATTTGGGGAACTGTTTGTGTGGAGTCGTGTTTTAAAGACAACAAAAGACACAGATACTTCCAAGACCTTTTAGATCAGCGACCCCCCCCCCCCCCCCCCCCCAAGGGTCCTTGAAGGGGTTCCAGAGGGTCCCCAGCAAGTTAATAGTTAATATATAGCATCACAATCAGTTTACCCACCATAACCCTATTTCATACGTAGGCTATTAAAAATTGCCACTCTACAGGCTCACAACCCTTTTAGTTTAGTTTTATTTTTGATTATTATCATATTTTTTAAATCTTTACGTTTAAAAAAAACATTTTGAGCATTTTCAACATCAAATGTTCTCTTCTGGGGTTCCCTTCAAAATGCACTTTACTCAGAGTTACTTTCCACCACCACGGGTCATCTGAGACCTGAGGCGATTCTTAAAAATGTTTTCTAAATCCTAACAGTTTTTTGGAAAAAAGATTTTTCAAAAATAGCAGATCTACAAGCTCATGATCTTGTATATCTGCTATTTTTGAATAGCCAAAGAAATCTAAAGTGACACAGATGCGCTCCAGGTCTTAATGGGTTAACCTTGAACCGAACCCCAGCATCCATATTCTGGGGTGAACAATTTTGCCAAACAGAGCAGATCTACAAGTGTCGCATACACACACGACACTTTGTGAGTTTGTAGGTCAGCTATTTTGGCAAAGAGATTAGGCATTGAGGGGTATAAAGCAGTCCAAGTACAGAACCAACTCAGGTCCAGTTTATTAAGTCTAGACTATAGGTTTAAGTCAAGCAGGCTGCTGCCCAAATTTAGAATGAGCTAAGCGTGTGCGTGCGT
Organism: Gymnoscopelus microlampas; assembly: GCF_963454915.1. Lineage (NCBI taxonomy): Eukaryota > Metazoa > Chordata > Actinopteri > Myctophiformes > Myctophidae > Gymnoscopelus > Gymnoscopelus microlampas. Next base: position 6,509,933 of record NC_139955.1, read on the forward strand.
GCATGCGTGCATGTGTTCTAGTGAAGACATGAAGATTCATAACATATGGTATGAGTCAATATTTGGCATCTTAGATCAAAATGGTGACGAGAGATTGGTTCCATCCCCTAAAAACATTTGTGCCTTTGCTAACTACGTATATTATTTACTCAAATGTAGAAAAGTATACCTCCTTGTACTCAGAAGCTCTCATACAGTACAGTATGTTGTTATGTACATATCATACTGTACTGTACATACGGTCAGTATATCGCAAACTGCTGTAAATGTTTATTGGTTTTAGCTGTGGATAGATCGTATATGACCCATTGCACTCACTTTATATTGACAATTTATGACTCTCTCTCTCTCTCTAAATGTGTTACCATTGATAGATTGTATATTCCAGTGGTTCTCAAACTTTTTCATGCCAAGGACCCCCAAAATGATATGTATTTGGCCGCGGAGCCCCATCTCAAATATTTTGTTCCAGGCCAGAAGCAAAGATTTGAGTTACAAATGTTCGCATGAAAATATATATATTCAAAGGTTTGCACACATTTTAACGATTTTTCAAAAATAGCAGATATACAAGCTCATAGCGCGGCACTCGGTGCCGCGCTATGAGCTTGTAGATCTGCTATTTTTGAATAGCCAAAGTATAAAAGGTTAAAAGTATTGTGACGCTATATTAGCACATTTTGCTGGGGACCCCCTGGTAATCCCCCAAGGACCCCTGGAGGTCCTCGGACCCCACTTTGAGAACCAATGGTATATTCCACATCTCTGTCTGTCTGTCTGTCTGTCTGTCTGTCTAATGTGTGGATCACAGTGAAAATGAGCTCTAAATCTTCAGTAAAAGTGTACGTGAGGCCTCAGCAAACAGAAGTGTTCTGTGTTGTTCTCGTTCAAGTCAAAGATCACTTTGCTTCCTGCGTCTCGTTGTGCGGTGCATCCGTTGCATCCGCTCCTCATCCCGTTACAAACGCTCACACAATGGAGCACATGGTGGAAGTCGGAGCAGACCACTGCATAGATATATATAAAGGCTAGATGACTCACCCGCGCTGCTGGCCAATGGAGTACGACGTCGCCACATGGCGGCCATCTTGGGACGGTCATTCATAACATTATGTCTATGGTGCATATACTTTGAAATAACCATAGCGTGCTCAATTTTCATCCGATTTTCAAACGGTTTGGTGTTTTGTAAACACCAATGATGTAGTTATGATATTATTGTATTTAAAAAAAAAACATGATTATAATTATAAGTATGCAGTATCATAACTACATCTTTGGTGTTTACAAAACACCAAACCGTTTGAAAATCGGATGAAAATTGAGCACGCTATGGTTATTTCAAAGTATATGCACCATAGACATAATGTTATGAGTGACCGTCGCAAGATGGCCGCGGTTGAGCTACGCTTGCGCCGCCCCCTTGAGCCATCTAGCCTTTATATATATCTATGGACCACTGTCTGTCTGTCTGTCTGTCTGTCTGTCTGTCTGTCTGTCTGTCTGTCTTCAACGCACTTCAGTCAGAGAGTGGGACCCTTTTAGACACGTCTGTCTGTCTGTCTCCCACTGACTGAGAGGCCTAGCTGCAACAACATTGGAGTGCAGTGCTTCTCAAACTGTGGGTGGCTGGGGACCCCTTTTTGGGTCGTGGACAAATATCCAATTGACTAGTTTTTATTATTATTTCAAAAGGTTTTCAAAAATACAAAATAAAAAACGAAAACAAAAAAAGATTGCCAAATTTCAGGGGAAAAAAAACAATGTAAAAAAAGTAAATTGAATAGTGATAATAGACGATCCACAAGCTCACGACAATGTGACACGTTGTGAGCTTGTGGATGTTTTCGAAATGGGCCTTTTTTTTTCGTGGTTAATTCATCACGTCATTCTGTACGTTTATGGGGCCCAGGGAAACACCAAATTTATCTTTCGGGGTCTCGAGATGAAACGTCTGGGAACCGTTGTTTTAGTGGAGTCGAGCCACAGCGATCTGACACGATGCCACAGGCAGAACGAGAGCGGAGAGTCCCTCTTCACAGCGAAGCGTACGAGGCTGATTCATTGCCTCGAGCGGCACTCATTCATTCACGTCGGTTTAAATCTGCTTTGTGTTGCAATTGTGAGAACGGGAATTTACAGCTGGGATATAAAGATTCGAGGGTGCTACATGTCATCCAAACCCGCACGGCACCATATGGCCCGCTTTCATTCTAATTAGTACAATCACAGGGTCCCTCGATGTCAGGGGGCTGACTTAATGATGTTACCGCCGCTGTCGTCGGGCAAAAAACCTTGTATCTCCACGTTTCAAACTGTTATGTTTTTTATCAAATCGACTTTATTTATAAAGCAAATTTAAAACAACCGAGATTGAGCAAAGTGCCGCACAGAGTAAAAACAAGCGATCAAAGCACAGGCATAATACGTGTACACAAGTGTCAGCATGAGCACAAAACATGCGCACAGAGTGAAACATATAACATGAGCTCAAGACGTGATTCAACGCCAAAGAAAACAAATAAGTCAAAACTTGAAATTAAAGCCCCCACTTCGGCATACTACAGTGTCACGAGAAAATAGCAAAAAAATAGCAGATCTACAAGCTCACACTGTTTCGCGATGCGACACGTTGTGAGCTTGTAGATCTGCTATTTTTTTTGCTACTTTTGAAAAACAATTAAAGTGAAAGTGTTTAATTATGTCTTTGGACATATGCGGTTTCCACCCGACAGTGACGTGATGTTATGTCATGGTCTAACCACTTCATGTTCACAATGGGCCGGTGGTGGGGAAAGTAACCAAAGCACAATGACTCCAGTACTGTAGTATTTTGAGGTATTAAAGTACAATTTTAAAGTACTTTTACTTTACTTGAGTATTTCCACTTTTTTAAAATATAGTTTATACTTCTACTTCACTACATATCAGAGACAAATACTGTACTTTTTACTCCACTACAATTGTTTGAAAACTTCATTCACAAGTTGCTTTGTAGATTTAGATTTAGATATTAATACAAAATATACGATAACCAATTAAGCCCTATTTTATCCTTCGACAATTTTGAAAATAGCCGATCTACAAGCTCGGCTTTCAAACCATTTAGACTTTTGGAAAAACATACGCATAATGAGCATGTTTATTGAATGGTCAATCGGGCGATTGTGTTCTGGCTTGGATCAATGGAACACAGTAGCATGCTTTAAGTTCTTATTTATCTGTATCACAATGAAAACTCACTTTTCAAGGATTTGAAACGCATCTGTGTGTCATTTTAAGATTTATTTGGCTATCAAAAAATAGCAGATAGAAGCTCATAGCGCGGCACCGAGTTGGATATATCTTTTTCTTAAAGCGAACATTTGTAACTCAAATCTTATTGCTTCTGGGGGATTCTCTAAATCCTAACAGTTTTTTGAAAAAAACTTATGTTGCTATAATATCAGTGGTTCTCAAACGTTTTCATGACAAGGACCCCCAAAATGATTATGTATTTGACCACGGACCGACCATCTTAAAATATTTTGTTCCAGGGACCCCCATAAGCAAGTTAGATTTGAGTTAGAAATGTATATTCAAAGATTTGCACATATTTTCACAATTTATTTTAAAAGAAAATAGCAGATCTACAAGCTCTTTCTAATAGCCAAAGAAATCTAAAAATGACACACATATGCGTTCCCGGTCTTAATGGGTTAAAAGCCCACATGTTGAGAATCACTGGTTCATGATGAAACCATTCATAGATCTGTAGCTGCGATTCATAAGTCCATAATCCATGATCCATATGTTTTGAATGAATATGTGCTCTTGATCAATCTTTATGGTAGAGTATGTTAATTAAGCAATATTACATGAGAGGGTGCGCATTATCGTGATTATTGGCACGCCAGTGATGCGGTCAGGAACGAGGCGGAGCTGAGTTCCGCAAGCATCACTGAAGTGCCAATAATCACAATAAAGCACACCCTCGCGTGGAATATTGCGACAACAGTTACCACCAAAATAAAACATATCAAAATGTATTCATATCGCAGGACATTTCTCTCTCAAAATAACAACCTTTCTGCGAGTGTTATCTGTGTGTTATCCTGGAAATACATGGGTCTGTCTGACAGACGGAGTCCTTGTTTACTCAGCCACTCGACAACTTTTCTCAGACTGGACACAGAGAAACAAAACTTAACTGTTAGCTCAATCTCATTGTATTTAAGATATTCAATGTAAATAAAATGTAAAGAAGCCAGATTTAGCTACGTCCCACGCTAACTGCTAGCCTAGCCACTTAGCCGGCTCTGCTCTGCGAGACTCCGTCTGATCAGCCCAGCTGATTTTTATAATTTGATTAGGTGTGCTGTCATGCTTGTTTGAAGCACGGGTATAGATAGCTATTTCATCTGATTGCTTTCTTCGGAACTACCGGCTGTATAATACAATATAACTAACTCAGCTGCGGTGGTTGTATTTGGTCTACTCTACCTGCTCTTCTATTGAGACATTTACCAGCTTGGACCACTACTCGTTGACAAGTGGTTTTGCATGAAGCTCAAAACTCAATGTATCCTCTGCCCAAACAGGCTTTGTGTATGAGTTCAGCAGCAGGAATGTCAGCGCCTGCTCGGGGGACCCGCGTTCGAATCCCGTAGGCCATGAACGTTACGGATCGCGGCTTTAGTAACAAGCATTTACTGAATGACACGAGTGGTTGCAGAATTGATTGAAAAACCAAGGGAAATTTGCAACGCCATGACCATCGATTTACTCTGTTACAGTCGGTGGGTAAATACGCCCAACGCTGCCTGCCTTTTATTTATCTAATTTCCACCATTGGACCGTGATTCACTTCTTAAGCTGTGTTTTCAATTTGCTCGATCTTGAAATTGCAGAAGTGAAACCAAGCATGCGTGCATTTTGTCTGCTCATGACTGCCACAGTATTCACTCGCATGATCTGAGGATTGTGAAAATGAAAACAGTGTGTGAGCGCGCTCCCAGCACATGGCCAGAGTTACCCCTTAAAAATGGCTCCAATTAGAGGCGAACGCTGCACATTGCGTCGCTCAGATAAACTACTTAACCAGCTTCAGCGTTTTGGACCACACTGCAAAGATCCTCAGTGGAAATGTGACCCTAAAGACAATTTTTACACTCTCTGAGTGGGGTCATTCCTATGTCCTAAGTTCCCATGGCCCATATTCCCAGGGTCCTGGGTTCCGAGGGTCCTTGTATGTTCTCAGTGTTCTATATGTTCCTACAGTATGATCCCAGGGTCTTATATTTTCCCCGTAAGATTTAATTTGAAAATAGCCGATCTACAAGCTCACAACGCGTCGCATCGCGACGCGTTGTGAGCTTGTAGATCGGCTATTTTCAAATAGCTGATTTATATGTTAAAGTGCGCATGTGGCCCATAGTTGCTTGTTTTGGGCTGGTTTTCCTCACAGAATCTGGCAACACTGGTTCCAGGGTCCAACAGTATGTTCCCAGTATGTTCCCCAGGTCGCATGTAGGCCTATGTCATCGCCACTCCAATGTTTATAGGCTTTTGTACTGTCGCCTACATGCCTGCAGTTCCCTTTTCCAGAAGGGGACATTCCCGTTTCTGTTCCGGGCCAGTTTCGTATATAGCTTCATTTGATTGGCTCAGCAGCAGATTTGAACCGGAAACCCACACAGATATATATAAACATAGATACCTCGTTGGCCGCTGCGGTTCATTTGAGCGATGCGTCATAGCTGCCGCCATATTTTGTGGGGAGAGCTGTGCCTCTTAATAATAATAATAATAATAATAATAATAATAAACTTTATTTCTATAGCACCTTTCATAACATGAAATGCAGCTCAAAGTGCTTTACAGAGCAATAATACAATTACAGAAAAAGTACAACTAATACCCATGTATGTCTAATGAAGCAGGAGGAAGCAGTTTGTTCGAAATGTCAGACCAAAACACCTTATCTAACACATATATACAGTAACATAAATGGTCATAAGGCAGAAAAGTTTTAGTCTCAGACTCAGGTACTTCTATACAATTCAGGCATATTCAAATCTGCTGCTGAGCCAATCAAAATGTGATCGTCATTTAATGACGCCATGTGAGAAACTGACCCGGAACAGGAAACAAGGATTCACAGTGCCTATTGGGCAGCGCTCAGTAGGCTATACTGTGCCAAAATGGTTTACATGCAACAAATGCATGACTTTAAATCACTTGACAACGAGGCAGGCATGCTGACAGCAAGGCCATGAGGCTCGTTAGGCGCGCCCAAGCGAGTGTCGGCACGCAAGCAAGTGGTTTTTCGTGCCGAGCAGCACAGTTGGCGAGCCGTGGTGGTCTGGTGGATGGAATAGATCAGTGGTTCCCAACCTTCTTTTTCTCCTATAGGACCCCCCCCCCTTCTTACATCTGACAAAAGCTGAGACCCCCGCACGCACACACGCACAACCACTTCATCCCTAGTACTAGTACTTCTGGTACGACGAATACCACAGAATAGCTGAAGCACACGTGTGTGCTTCAGCTATCTGCTATTGCTAGATCTGCTATTTTGGCCATTTTGGCTATTTTTGATTATGACATTTTCAACTATATCCAGTGGATGAAAGCAATTGATTTTGTGCCAAATGTAAAAAATGTTGGACAACCTCCAAACAGACAGGGTCTCACGCTCCCCCTGTAATCTTTGGCGAGGCTTCCACCCAACAGAGACGATATCATTTTTTAAAAATGACATTTAACACCTGATATTTCTACAATTACAATTGCAACAAAACCTGTGGATATCCATTCATTTTACGCACAGGTAAATCTAAGGTAAGGTCTGATGTACCGCGCATGTTCAGATCATGTGTACATTATCTCTGACCATTTTCCACAGCATCCATCATTATTATATATCTTTTTTACATTTTGGAAAAATAATTGCCTCGTTAATATTGAGGTGGCCACAATGTTTAGGGGCCTACTCGACCTGTATCTCTTCCTGGGGAACAACATAAAGACATTCAATATTTAAAGATATGCCATCCCAATAGGCTCTATGCACAGCAGCCATATTGTGAAGACATTCACAGGTGTTACCAATGATACTAATGAAGGCTCTGTTCCATTCTGTTCAAACAGTCAGGGTGCTGATAGTGTGCATGTTGGCTCACTGGAAACACTCTGCTACACCAAGTGGCTCTAAAATGTGGGTCCAGGGACCCTCATGGTTCCTTAAGGGGTTTCCAAATGGCCCCTTACGAGTGTGTAACTCTGAGAGTGTACAAATGGAACCAAATGGACCCGTAAGGGTCCATTTGGTTCCATTTGTACACTCAGAGTTATGGGGGTCGTGGCAATTGAAAAATCTGAGAACCACTGTGCTACACTAAATGGAACAGAGCCTTCATTAGTATCATTGGTAACACCTGTGAATGTCTTCACAATATGGCTGCTGTGAATAGAGCCTATTGGAGCCACTAGAAGCGAAATGGTACACAAATCCTATGGTCTCTTATGTGGGCGACGTCTGATCTCGCGAACGTCCGATGTTTACTGGCGCTAGATACCTTGAGAGTGTGTTGCTGGGACAGAGGAAGGTTGATAATACAGTAGATTTCCTCCTGATTTGTCTCTCTGAAAAAAATACATTTTAATATGAAAATCTTGGGAAGATTGTGTGGCTTGTGGCGATCGGGTCCAAATATTTAGTTCAGTGACCATGGGGCTAAAGAATGGTTCACAAGCTGTTCACGTTCACTCTCCCATTGGAAATAATAGACTCCAACCTGCTTCCGGTCTCCTAAAAAGGCGGCCACCTACTTCACGCAGATACAGGAAGTAAACCGGAGATGGCGACTTTTTTTTGTCTTGGATAGGACCCGGGGAGAAGGACCCGGTGGGGAACATGCTGTACTGTAGACGCGCTCCTCTCTGAGTTACATTAACGCTGACTATTTTTATTGCATATTGCGTTTCATCGTCTACGTGAGCAACCTGTTCCTCATAGAGAAGGAGCCATCGCTGGACTCACACTGAGCTTAAGCGGGGCAGGTGTTTCAAACTCTTTCGATCTGCTACGAATCAAGGCAATAAAAAGATAGCGGCAACGTAATGAAAACAGATGTGAGGGCATTGCAGGATGGGGGGGGGGGGGGGGGGAGCAGGCCTAGAATATGAAGAGATATATCGGTTTAAGCTTATGTATGGGATATTATTCGACTCTTTTGAAAGCATCAGTATAGGTAATTATGCAACCCGACTTTCAACCGGGCGTACCTGTTTTAGAAATAGGCGAAACCGTGTTCAAACGTTTTCAAACGTTTTCAAAACCTTTACAAAATAGCAGATCAGATTTTAGAATTTGCATTCTTTTTTCATAACTTTAATTACGTTTTTTTTTTCAAATTTATTCGCATATATCTTTGTCCATTTTTGACAAAAACAATCAGTCAAAACATGGGTCTCTAGGAAATCCGCTGGCATCGAACCCCTAAAGGTCTGGCTTGGGTTGGGCTTTGTGTAGAAGATATACCCATAAAAAAAAAAAACATTGTTCCATGATGAATGTGGCTCATTGTGCTTGGCCTGCCCTGTGCATGTGTGTTTGGTGGAGATGCATGCTTGTGTTCACATAGAGAAGGTGGTACTATGACTCACTGTAACCATTAGATCAGTGACTGGGGGATTGTTGGACCGCTGCCGTTTTACTGATGCTGCTGCTGAGAAGAGAAGAGAGAGACCACCAGATGCACACACACACACACACACACACACACACACACACACACACACACACACACACACACACACACACACACAAAACCCTCCCCGGCAGGCCATCTGCTCGGCATTTTCGACTGTGCCTTTTCAATCTTTTTTAAAAGGGAATTTAAAATCCTGCAAATGTAACACTTTGCATTCCAAGGACCAGTCACTCCGCTCCACCGCATGGCAAGCAGTCGCAGCACCCAGGGCCAAGTTTCCCTGAGCATAAACTAGGCAGCTCTCCTCTCGCCTCCTTCCCCTAAAGGGGCGAGTTTCTACTCCTCGTAAAGACCCTCGTTTAGACGGAATGGGGACAACGTGCATTATCTGTTTTCGGGCGAAGGCAGTGGTTCTCAAAACATTTTTAATGTCAAGGACTCCCAAATTGATATATATTTGGCCATCTGAAAATATTTTGTGGCAGGGATTTGTTTTTGAAAATAGCAGATCTACAAGCTTGTGGATCGGCTATAAAAAAAAAAGTGTATATAGGGTTAAAGTGGTTCAGCTTGTTTTGATGCTATGAACCAATTTAGCTGGGGGGCCCCTAATAGAACCCCCTCAGGAGCCCTGGGGGTTCCCGGACCCCACTGTGAGAGCCACTGGTCTAAGGAGAAGAAGAACATTTTTTGTTTCCAATCCAAATGGATATAAATAGATGCAGTTTTTTCCCCCCCGCTCTCTCAGTACACAAGACATGGCCTGTTTTCTGTGCCGTTCCCCCCATTCTGAGGCGTGTTTGAGCCTTCGGTCATGCTGTCAGAGCAAATCGCACTGACATATCTGTGTTAACAGTGTCCAGAGGTCAGGGACAAGGGCCGTAATGGGTTGTAAAACGGGCTTTGCCTGTGTTATGACAAAAACCCACTGACACACTTCTTTTTTTTTTTTACATTTTGTTTAACATTCCATGGTCCACATACAGACTCTTTGAAGTGTAGCGCGTATGAAGAGTGCTGGTCTCTTGATACTGTGGTACTCAAAGTGGGGTCCAGGGACCCTCTATCAGGGTTCCTTGAGGGGGTTCCAAATGGACCCTCACAGGTCTGTAACTCTGAGAGTGTGCAAATGGAATTGGTTCGTACATTGAACACTCTCAGAGTTATGGGGAAATTAAAAAAAGTGAACCACTGCCTCAATATTATATGCCATTGTAGGGAAGAGGATGTAGCAGTCACACCAGGCCTGAGTCAAACTAATTAGACTCTGACCTGGGTGTGGCAAACACACCTGTTGTGCATCGATCTAATCGATTCACACAGGATAAATGAGGGCTGGTTCTGAAGATTGATGGTCTCTGTACTTGACACTTCATACGTTCGCCAAGTATATGAAGGTGATCGGGTTAATGGTTCTCGAGATATGCAAAGGACAGATATACATTTGTACATGCAGACATATTAATATATAACTAGAAGTAATAACTTGTAAGTGTGCTGATTTAGAAGGTGTTTGTAGAATTGGCCTCGGGTCTTAATGGGTTAAAATAAAGAATTGTTCGTTAATCGTAATCACGGCAAACGTTTGAAGCGATCATGATACTGATTTGAAGTCCCATCACCACCCAGCCAGGTTGCACTTGTTGCCTTGGCTCTGCATGTGTGTTTAGTGTTTACTCAGAGGCCTTGATTGCTGACTCCATCGCTGCCTCATACTCGCTTCCTGCGTTAATCCCCACCTCATTTGTGGCAGTTATTTCGTTCGTTCTTTCTTTCTTTCCGAGGCGATGAAGGGTGGGCGTGGAGGAATTTCACGTCTGCCTCGCTTTGCCCCCAAAGACTATTCTCACAAGGCTCATATAAGTGACCCACCATATCCTGCGAAAACAAACAACGTCGAGGAGGGACAAAACAAAACGCTTTTGTCTCAGGGCTATAATTAGCCAGAAGGGGGGGGGGGGCTCCTCGCCCCCACAACAATATTCTCCCACAAGACTTATTTGACCTCAGAGAGAGCATATATGAGATCACATATTATTGCCTTATCGGCATTCAGACACGGCCAGAAGAACTCTGGTACTTGCTTTTTTTCTCCTCTTCTTTTCTCTTCACTCTTGATTCACTGAGGATAGAGCAGTGAATCAAGAATCAACTTTATTTTCACATCACAGGTTTACAGGTGTAAAGAAGTGGGGGGAATTTGTTTTGTGCGCAAGGTCCATCATTTTGTTGTTTTTCAGAAATGGAGAAGAAAGAGGACGGGATAGGGAGAGTAGGGAGAAAAATCGAACATGAAAGAAGCATATGTCAAATAGGGAACAAAATCAAGATATCTACTTATCATTTTATATACACAAGACCAGCAGATACAGTATGTACATGCGGTTAAACATAAGGTGCGAAAGAAGTGACACATAGCTGCCGCAGGTGGTTCTCAAAGCTAACCCTAATCCTTGAGGGTGTTCCAGGTGATCCCCAGCAAAATTATTGATACTTAGGAAACACTTTTTCTGTTTTTTTTTTGTAAATTAATGCCCTACTTGATCATCCTACAGCGTCACACAAAAGCATCAAAAGCTTTCGCTTCTTTTGAATTGGAATCCTGAAAAGTAACAGATTTGGACATAATGAGCCCCCCCGACAGAGACTAAATTGTCCATAACAGGTCTGTGTCTGTCTCTACCCCACTCTGGGAAAATGTCGGGGGGAAATCTCGGGGGAAACAAGTTAACAACAACACTACACTGACTACAAAACTGAAAAAAACGTTAATAAAAACAATATGCAAGTATAATCAATCAATCAATTATTCAGCGGTGGTCTCTTCATGTTGTAGCCTAGTTTAATGGCTCAAGCTGCTCTCAGGGACCCTTTTATGCCAGGTGAGTACAGGTGATGGCCCAGACCCCCACACCTGGCACTCCTGGCACCCCATGAAGATAAAGGAAAACATTTGCATTACTATAGGCGACGTCGCTCTGCCGCGTGAATGGACGAGGAGGTCCGGCGGCCACTATTGTCTTTGGATTTTTTTCACTGCCTGTTTTTCAGTCTTTTACTTTATTTTCTAGGGGAGGCTAGATTTTAGTTGGGCAGGCGGCCGCCTGCCCTGCCTCTATGGTGGGTACGCCACTGGTGTAACTCGGAGAGTGTAGAAACGGAACCATCATTTGCCCTCTCAAAGTTATGGGGGGGTCCGTGGACCAATGCATTCCAAAGAAACTGGGGGTCCTTGAACCACTGAGGATAGGGAGAACCTGGCGTCAGCCGATCGGCCCCATCGTGCGCTTTATGTTGATTCTAATATTATTGCCCTCCTCTAGCGTCATTGTTGTACATACTTAGCATTTCCTTTTGCACACGGCCACACCCACCACAATGGGCTGGTTGTCATGCCGATTGCTTTTCTTATCTGCAAGCTTCTCTCTAAAGCAGTCGACCATCTTTACAGCAGTGGACGTGGTTCCCAAACAATGGGTTGGGACCCATAAATAAAATTTGAATTCTTTTTTTTCCAAGACATAGATGCCACACGCAACGCGCGTGAGCTTAGATCGACTATTTTCAGTGTTAAATAGGGCATAAGTGGTTAATAATTCATAATGTGATTTTTAAGTTTGGGTCCAAGGGAGACACCACATTTATCTTGTGGGTCTTGAGCCGGAAACGTTAGAGGACCCCTGCTATACAGTTATGTCTCTCACCCACCCGCGGGGGGCTTCTGTAGCGCCCCGGACAGGCCTCTTTAGTTAAGTTTAGCCAGAGAGACCCCTGCCCTGATGGTCTTCCCCTTCCCTGCTTGCATGGTCTCTCTCCCAGAGCACATCGTGGACACGGTCCCCTCGCAACAAAGCCCCGCAGGGCTAGGGGGGGCCGAGGCTCCTGAGAGAGAGGCTGGCTGCTGTGTTTTGGTTTCGGAAGGCAGGAAACAGCTTGTGAGAGGAGCTCACAGTGGTCAAGGGTGTGTGGGAGGGAGGAGGGGGGGGTTCTGGGAAAAGGGGGATTTCCTCATATCGTTGCTGTCTGGCTGCAACCTCGTAGCAACCCCCAGCAACCCCCCAGCTAAACGAGTTAATATGGCGTCACAATCATTTTAACCACTTTCACCATAATTTGTACTTTGGCTATTCAAAAATAGCAGATCTACAAGCTCATAGCGCGGCACCGAGTGCCGCGCTATGAGCTTGTAGATCTGCTATTTTTGAAAAATCCCTGTCACAAAAAAAGTTTTTTTGAGAAAAGTGGTCCGCTAGCCAAAAAAACAACATTTTGGCATGTCCTTGGCATGAAAAGGTTTGAGAACCACTGCCCTACTTGATCATACACATGTTGTACAAAAGTAGTGAAAATAGAAGATCTACAAGCTCACAACGCGTCACATTGCGACATGGTGTGAGTTTCTGGAGAGCAACAGGTTTGGACATATGAGGTTTCCGCCCGACAGCGACGATGTGGGGGGCTGGGACACTTTTCTAAAGTATTGCCCATGTTTACATTCTGCTGGTTGGAGCTCTGTGACAGTGGTTCTCAAACTTTTTTCAAGCCAAGGACCCCCAAATTGATGTATTTGGCCGCGGACCCCCATCTGAAAATGTTTTGTGCCAGGCACCCCCAGAGGAGAAGATTTCTGTTAAAGAAAATGTTAATGATTCAAAAGTTTCCAAACATTTTCGATATTTTTGAAAAATGTTCAAAAGTAGCAGATGTACAGTACAAGCTCGCAGCATCTGCGTAAAATAATCGATTAATAATCAATCAATCCCCATTTTGGGTATGTCATTATTGACAAACCCAACATTTTCAAAAACAATTCAAACTTTCCAAAATAGTGAAAAAAGCTGATCCAAGCTCATAGAGAGTAATATTTTAGCATTTTAGACACCGTTGTGCAAGGACTTATAAAATAAATAGGGCTTAAGTGGTTAATCAATCAGTTAAAACATTAAAGAAACGCGCTAATTAATCAATCGGTTATTCGATTGATTGAAAAAAAAGTTAACGATAATTCTGTCGATCCTACTAAGAACATGTGTGTTTGTAAAGATTAAAAATCAGACACCATCAATAAAGCACCGGTTACAGTACCACCTGTCACAGTTTAGTGTACACACATGCATTTGGCCAGGCCCTTGATTATGCGGAGACTGGATTAGAATGGTCAAACTGGTCAAACTGGTCAGATCGGGCTTGAAGACTGGTCTATAGCCCCAGCAGGGCGACTCAGGAATGCATACATATAACATCCTACATGCCAAATTGCCAATCAATCAGTCAACAAAGGCTGATAGACGTACATAGCTTGAGGAACCGAATATAACATGGCGCCACTTCTCCATTGAACTCAATGGACGCGGCCGCCCTGTTCTTTTCAGTCGGCCTATAGGCTCTATTCACAGCAGCCATATGATGAAGACATTCACAGGTGTTACCAATGATACTAATGAAGGCTCTGTTCCATTCTGGTCAAACAGAGTCAGGGTGCTGATATTGTGCATGTTGGCTCACTGGAAACACTCTGTTACACCAGTGGGTCTACAGTTGGGGTCCAGGGACCCTCATGGGCTTCCAAATGGCCCCTTACAGGTGGGTAACTGAGAGTGTACAAATGGAACCAAATGGACCCTTACGGGTCCATTTGGTTCCATTTGTACACTGTCAGAGTTATGGGGGTCGTGGAAACCACTGTGCTACACTAAATGGAACAGAGCCTTCATTAGTATCATTGGTAACACCTGTGAAGGAAGTGATAATATGGCTGCTATGCATAGAGCCTATTACTGTGAATGGTGTCCCCAAGCTGGATAGGCCAAAGAGAACTGTCGGCAACGTTGTTGTTAATTTGTAGATTTGTTCTTTTTTTTTTGTCGTTGCAAACAACACCATGTTCACTATACGCCATTGGTCCTCAAAAGTGAGGTTAATTAATCATATTTTACAGCAGTTTGACCCCTTTAACCGGATCATATGAAAATAGCCTATCTACAAGTTCACACGCGACGCTTCGTGAGCGTGTAGATCTGCTGTTTAAAAGAAAATATCTTGACAATTTTTTTTTTAACATATTTTGGAAACATTTTAACAACACAAATCTTGTATGGGGGATCCCCCACTTGAAATATTTTCAAATGGGGTGGGGCCTATGGTCAAATACACACATATTAATTTGAAGGGGGTCCTTGACATGAACATGTTTGAAACCCATGCACTATAATACAGTACATATACACATGAGGCTTTATTTACTGTCTGTGTCTTTAAAGCCAAGTCGTGCAGAGAGAGGAGAGACCATACTAGAGAAGGGAGGGGACAGCTGTAACGTAACTAAGTACATTTACTCAAGTACTGTACTTTTTTTAGTAATTTTGAGGTACTTTTACTTTACTGCAGTATATCGACCCAATTATGATCAATAAGCTCAAAGCAATAGGCTTTGATGACACGTCGGTGAACTGGATGAGATCCTACCTGGAGGGGAGGGAGCAAGTGGTGGAAGTAAACGGCACCCAGTCCCCTCCTCTCCCAGTGACTTGTGGTGTTCCTCAAGGAAGCATACTAGGACCACTACTGTTCCTGATATATGTGAATGATATGTCCTCAGCTTGCGACTGCAAACTGTTCCTGTTCGCAGATGACTCGGCTCTGCTGGTCTCGGACAGGGACAGGCTGCAGGTTGAGAAAACTCTCAGCACTGAACTCAACAAGATCTGCATCTGGCTCTCCGACAACAAACTCTCATTACACCTGGGTAAAACTGAATCCATCCTCTTTGGGTCCAACCCTAACCTTAGAAAGGCTGAGAGTTTCACGATCAAAGTGGGTGAAAATGTTATCACAAGAAAGGAGGAAATTACCTACCTGGGTTCCATCTTGGAGGCAAACCTCTCAGGTGACAAAAACGCTGAAAAGACGATCAAAAAGGTCCACAAAATAACACGGAGGATGTGGAGGCTTGTTCGTAAAGTCAGTAAGAATACTCTGAAGATTCTTATAGGGGCCCTCATACAAGGTCATTATGATTATGCATGCACTTCATGGTATCACAACACCTCCAAGGCCCTAAAAACAAGGCTCCAAACATCCCAAAACAAACTTGTAAGGCTACTTCTTGGCCTCAATTACAAAACCCATCTAACCCCTGATCATTTTGCTAGGCTTGGATGGCTTAGGGTTGAGGACAGAGTACAGCAACTTGCTATGGGCCTGGTCTTCAAGATACACCACAACATTGGGATCCCCCTGTATTTGTCAAAATACTTCCAAAATGTTAATCAAGTCCATGATCATAACACCAGAGGCAGCTCCACAAACCATGTTCAACCCAGATTTGGCACAACAAAGGGAATGAACTCTTTCTCATGCTATTCATCTAAAATGTGGAATGCCCTACCAAAAGGAGTAAAGGAGTGCAAAACCCTACTCACTTTCAAAAATGCCCTAAAGATACACCTTCAGGAGGCTGCAATTCAAAAATGGCCCCTGTCCAAGTCCTAACCTACCCCATGTCCTAACCTAACCCCCCCCCCCTCTCTTTCTTTTTTGTACATATTTTTCACCCTTCATACCAGTAACCTGTAAACTGATTGTATGACATTCTGTATAGTAGTGTGTATATCTGTCTGTCTCTTATATGTCAACATGATTTGTGTGCATGGGGATCTCATCTTAAACAAGCTACGTGCTTAACTGAGCTATCCAGTTTAGTAGACCTTGTATTGCGAATTTGTACTTCCATGTACTGTTATGTACTGTCATGTACTGTTCTCATGTCTTACTAAATAAAGTACATCAATCAATCAATCAATCAATCCAAATTTCGGTACTTTCACTTCTACTACACTACATCTCAGAGGCAAATATTATACTTTTACTGCACTACAATTATTTGACAACTTGAATCACTTGTTACTTTATAGATTGTGATTATTATTACAAAACATACATTGTAGATCTGCTTGTAGATCTGCTATTGTCAAAAAGATGTTTATACGTTTGAAAAATTCTGCATACTAAACGAGTACATAATCAAAGTACATTTTGACACCAATACTTTTGTACTTTTTACTCAAGCACATTTTGAATTCCAGACTTTTACTTGTAACAGCCAGGGTATTTCCCACATTGCAGTGTTGATACTTTTACTTAAAGTAAAACATTTGAGTACTTTGTTTCCACCACTGGGAAGGAGGGGAGTGGGGGGAAGGAGGGGAGTGGGGGGAAGGAGGGGAGTGGGGGGAGTGGGGGGTGGGGGGTTCTCTACTGTAGCTCTGCTGTGTGCACCAGACACAGCCTGCATGCAGTACTAGACTACAGAGCTGAGCTGCAGAGATAACAGGGACAGACAGCAGTGTGTGTGGCTGATCGCTTCATGCGAGGAGCTCTATCCAATTAACTAAAACACACACACACAACCGCGATCAGTGGCTTTAATAATACCAGGGCAAGAATAACATAAATAGATCCACTCGCTCATCAAGTCATCAAGCAGAACTGAAGGAATGGGGGGGATCAATGGATGGACAGAAGAGCCATATTATTATCAACAACACACACGGGATTATTAACTGGTCAACCGGTGAGAGAAGGAGGAGGAATCGCTGGATGTAATCATGGGCAACACGTCACCTAAACCTTTACTAGGTAAGAAAAGAAGAGATCTTTAAAGATGATCACTTGTGACAGCTTAACGTAATGATCGCTCTTACACGAGGGGTTTATATGGGTCTGTTTGAGAGCGTGCGTGTGTTTAAACCCGAGAGATTGTGCTTTTTTTAATTTGGCACACGCGTGTGTGGATCACTGTATGGATCGTCCTAGTTTTTTTTGGCGACTTGTGGTGGATCGGTGGTTCTTAAACTTTTTCATGTCAAAGGACCTCCAAACGATGTATTTGGCCGCGGACCCCTATCTCAAAATATTGTCTTCCAGGGACCCCTGCAGAAGCAAAGATTTGAGTTACAAATGTTCGCTTTAAAAATATATATATTCAAAGATTTGCAACAAAAAAATAAATCGAGATTTTTCAAAAATAGCAGATCTACAAGCTCATAGCGCGGCACCGAGTGCCAAAGTGTAAACAAATGCTTTTTATCTCAAATCTCAAATTAAAAAATAGCAGATCTACAAGCTAGTAGTGCTGAGCTTGTAGATCTGCTATTTTTGAATAGCCCAAAGTATAAAACATGGTTTAAAAAGTGGCTCAAATGATTGTGAAGCTATATTAACACATTCTTTTTGCTGGGGGCCCCTGGTATCGTCCCAGGACCCCACTTTGAGAACCAATGATGTGTGGATCCCGCTGGATCATGGCGTATAGCCGTTGGATCCAAGAAGACGTTGTGATAATATGTGACAGTCTATGTATCAGGGCTAATATAGGCATGATCAATGTGTTCCTCTGCAGACACGCTGACGCGCACAATGCGCTCCGTGCGTAATTCTGCACAAACAAGTGTTGTTTAGAACAGTGGTTCTCAAGCCTTTTCATGTCAAGCACCCCCAACATGATATGTATTTGGCCGCGGACCCCCCATCTGAAAATATTTTTGTGGGACCCCCCCAGAAGCAAAGATTTGACCCAAATGTTTTCACGATTAAAAAATAATAATAAAAAAAATAGAAGATTTACAAGTTTTCACCATTGTTTTCAAAAATTGCAGATCTACAAGCTCATAGTGCCTATGAACTTGTAGATCTGATCCCCCTGGTACCCCCCTCAGGACCCCTGGGGGTCCCCGGACCCCACTTTGAGAACCAATGATGTAGAACATACTGGTTCTCAAACTTTAACATTTCAGGGACCTCCCTCAACTCTGGCAGAATGAGACCAAAAATGCAGTGATGGGAAAGTTCTCAATGTTTTACTTAAGTAAAAGTATCAATACTGCAATGTAGAAATAGGCTTCTCTGTTACAAGTGAAAGTCTGGCATTCAAACTGTACTTGAGTAAAAGTACAAAAGTAGCCGCGGACCCCCATATCTGAAAACTATTTTGTGCCAGGAAGTATGGCACCCCCTAAGATTTGTGTGTTTAAACTGGTTAAACTGGTTTTGATGCTACAGTATATAACACATTTTTCTGGGTACCCCCCTGGAACCCCGTCAAGGACCCCTGGGGGTCCCCGGACCCCACTCTGAGAACCACTGATTTAGAAGTGCTTCTTTTTGAAACCTCCTCATGTTTGTTTGTGACAGAGGAATGAGGCCAGTTTAGGATTTGCTAAATAGTGCAGGACAGTTGGGTTTGTCTTTGATTGATTAATTGATTGATTGATTGAATAGCCTACTGTATAAATGTAAACAGCACGATGGTACAGTCAATAATTTAGGCTAAAAGCATAACACAATAACACATAACACAAAAAAAGTCCTGGGAACTTGTTTCCATTGTGGTGCTGTTTTTATCAACTACTTGTTTTGACTCAGTTATTATGGTGATGCGCGGAGCCAAATCAGTGGAATTGCATGCTTTTTCTTTCATTGCATTACAATGTACAATCTACAGCGTAAACCAATTAGAACGACCTACTAATGAATTAATCAATTAAGACCGGGAACGCATCTGTGTCATTTTTTTGATTTCTTTGGGCTATTCAAAAATAACAGATCTACATGCTCATTGCGCGGCACAGAGTGCCGCGCAATGAGCTCTGCTATTTGTGAAAAATGTAATTATGTACAAATGTTTGAATATATATATATTTTCAAAGAGAACATTTGTGACTCAAATCTTTGCTTCTAGAGGTCCCTGGAACAAAATATTTAAAAAATGTTCTCTTTGAAAAATATATATTCGAATATTTGCACAAATGGTCGCGACTTTTCAAAAATAGCAGATCTACAAGCTCTGCGCTACGAGCTTGTAGATCTGCTATTTTTGAATAGCCAAAGACGTCTTAAAATGACAGAGATACGTTCCCGGGTCTCAATGGGTTAAACAAACAATTATGAAAGATAATTGAATTATTGAACGTGGTCCTGGCATGTCATCCATAACCCAATTTAGTATGGTACATTTATCTCGGGCTGGTAGATGACGTATAGCCTCTATTTTTTACATCCAACCAAGATGATTCAGCTATGCTGGATCTAATAAGGCTACTTTGAAACATTTGTTTTTCCTCACGAGCCTATAAATTGCTATTAGAGCAACTCTAATGATATAACGTCATTGTGACGGCTTTATTGCATTAATATACTGTATATTAGTTGTTGTCAAAACCTTTTCATGTCTCGGACCCACAAATTAACATGTATTTGGCCGCGGACCCCCATCTGAAAAGCTTAAGTGCCAGGCAGGGACCCCCCCCCCCCCCCATACAAGATATGTTTTGTTAAATTGTTTAAAAATTATATTCTAATTGTACCCAATTTCTGTTTTCAAAATGTCTTGGAAAAAAGCAGATCTTTAGAGCTTGTAGATTGGGTATTATTTTCAAATAGCACATGTATATAAACGAATGTTGATGTTTACTCATTTAGCTGGGGGCCACCTGGGACCCACTCACGAACCCTCGGGGGGTCCCCGGACCGCTCATAGCGTGGCACCGAGTGCCGCGCTATGAGCTTGTGGATCTGCTGTTTTTTGAAAAATCGTGACAATTTGTGCAAATCTTTGAATATATATATATTTTAAAGCGAACATTTGTAACTCAAATCTCTAATGATGATGGGGGGTCCCTGGAACAACATATTTTTGAGATGGGCATCCGCGGCCAAATACATATCATTTTTGGGTGGTCCTTGACATGAAAAGGTTTTGAGCAACACTGATATTGTAACACTAGGATTTTAGGAGACATTTGTAGAATTGTATCTCAGGTCTTTATGGGTTAAATATATATATATAATTAGTATAACTCTTTAATTGAATATGACTGACTGGCAGGCAGCTTAACCACCACCCGCATTGTGTGGGACTGGGTGAAGGATGACACACACACACACACACACACACACACACACACACACACACACACACACACACACACACACACACACACACACACACACACACACACACACACACACACACACACAGTGGACACTGAGGAGGGACAGAGGGTTTGGCAAGGCTTGGCTCCCATGCAGTGCTATAGTTGTGTGTGTGTACACTCCATCAACTGTGGAACAATCGCCTATCAAACCTATTAGCCCTGTATTAGAGAGCTGTGTTAGTATAATGTAGTGCAGGGTGGTTCTGGCCCTGATTCCTGTGTGTGTGTGTGTATGTACGTGTGAGTGTGCACGTGTGCGTTTGCATGTGTGTGTGAGCGCGCGTGTGTGTGTGTGCGTGCGCGTTCCCTTGTATTAGTATGCTTGTGGCTACACAAGTGCAGTACGATTTTGAGAAATAGACATCGTGAGGACCATTTTCCTGGTCGTCTCAAGGGAAATGGTTGTTTTATGGTTTAAAAATGATTTGGGTTAGGGTTAGAGATCCCTGATTTATAGTTAGTTCATCTTAGTAGCGTGTGGTGTCATGCAGTGAAAATGGCGCTCTAGTAGCTTGTTGATTATCTGCTATTTTCGGCTTTAGGGTTGATGTTACAATTGTGTGTGTGTGTGTGTGTGTGTGTGTGTGTGTGTGTGTGTGTGTGTGTGTGTGTGTGTGTGTGTGTGTGTGTGTGTGTGTGTGTGTGTGTGTGTGTGTGTGTGTGTGTTGTTTGTTTTTAGGGTGCAATGTGTGCAAATCTTTGAATATATATATACATTTTCTGGCCCTTGACATGAAAAAAGTTTGAGAACCACTGATATTATAGCAACATACGTTTTTTTTTTTTTTTTTAACTGTAGGATTTAGAAGACATTTGTAGAATCCCCAGAAGCAAAGATTTGAGTAAAAAAAATCACTTACATTAAAACTTAAAATATATACATTCAAAGATTTGCAAAAGAAATCACGATTTTTCAACAAAATAATAGCAGATCTACAAGCTCATAGTGCGGCACTCGCTGGTTGATCATCTCCTCTCCTCTCCTCTCCTCTCCTATCTCCTCTCTCTCACACCCTCCCATCCTCTCATTTGTTTCTCACCTCTTCTCAGAAGTCAGAACCAGAATCAGCTTTATTGTCACATCACAGGTTTACAGGTGTAAAGAAGTGGGTGGTTTGCTTTTTTTCCCCTCGTGTGAGCTCCCATCATTTCTTTAATTCGGTCACCTCTCATTCCTCTCTAAGAAAATGGCCCCCAAATTCAAATGAAGGTGTATCGGTCTGAACCACTTAAGCCCTATATACTACTCTGCATATATATATATATATATATATTGTTGTATGATGAATAGTGAAAACAGCCGATCTACAAGCTCACAGCATGTCCGAGCTTGTGGATCGGCTGTTTTATTATTTATTTATTTTTTGACTTCCCGACAAGTTCCGTCCACAATGACATGCCGAGAATAGGGACGCCAGGTTGAAAGCAGTTCAATCCAAAGAGGTCATTTGTCATGTCAGTTTACTCAGTGCCCCCCCCCCCCCCCCCACCCCCACCCCCACCCCCCCGACACACTGTAATAAACCTACTGTCATCATCAGCTGCTTTAGACCATGTTGAGGTTTTTTTATGATCTTCCGCAAGTACATTCTTCTGAACAACTGGGCCGTATAGGATACAAGTATCCCAGGCAGACATCGAGATTGTGCGTGTGTGTGCGTGTGTGTGTGTGCGTGTGTGTGCGTGTGTGTGCGTGTGTGTGCGTGTGTGTGTGTGTGTGTGTGTGTGTGTGTGTGTGTGTGTGTGTGTGTGTGTGTGTGTGTGTGTGTGTGTGTGTGTGTGTGTGTGTGCTTGTTTCGGGGCTTTCGGGCGCTTTTTAAAAGCCCTTCAATGAGCTTGGACACTCGATTTATTTGATATAGATTCATTGATTGATTGATGTTTTTATTGACAAAAATGCATAACAACCCCTATATGTGTATGTCTGTCAAAATGATACACCAGAGGGTCATACAGAAAAATATAATTAATAATAAATACATTACATAGCAATATACATACATATGAATAACAGGTACTGTTAAATAGAGCCCTGTCTGTTGTGTCTGGATGTGACAAAGGAGGAGGATGTCATCCTGTTAGGCCGTTTGAAGAGGGGCCACACAGCTGACGCTGGCTCTTATAGCTGTCCCTATGCGGGGGTGACCTATTGTGCTATGTCTTTCATCTAAGAATGGCAGCCGAGTTTCTATATCTGTCTCTCTCTCTCTCTCTGTCTCTCTCTCTCTCTCTCTCTCTCTGTCTTTGTCTGGAGTGCTTAAAGTACTACTGGAGTATTGAACATTTGTGCAAATCTTTGAATATATATATATATATAACATTTGTAAAATATGTTGTTCCAGGGACCACCAGAAGATTTGCACCAATTGTCACGATAAAAAAAAAGAAAATGCAGATCTACAAGCTCGTATTGAGCTTGTATATCTGCTATTTTTGAATAGCCCAAAGAAAAAAAAAAAATGATACAGATGCGTTCCCGGTCTTAATGGGTTAAAGTACTACTGGAGTACTTGCTTGTAAAAAAGAAAATCAAAAGTGTTCAAAAGTACATACTTTAAAAAATAATACCACATTGTTTATTTTGTGTGTGTATCACTGTGCGTCGCATCGTCCAAAAAACGCATCTCACTTCCAACGTCAGGCCGCTCAGAGACGTGACTATACGTAACTACTACTACGTTAATAACGGAACTAACGGAACACAGACTCGTCTTCTCTCCTCATTCACTGGTGAATACAGCTGTGCGATTGTTGACTTTTATTAACCCATTGAGGCCTGAGGTTCCGATTATGCAAAATGTCTTCTAAATCCCAACAGTTTTCCGAAAAACATATGTTTCTATATCAGTGGTTTTCAAACGTTTTCATGTCAAGGACCCCCAAAATGATATGAATTTGGCCGCGGACCCCCATCTCAAAATGTTTTGTTCCAGGGACCCCCAGAAGCAAAGATTTTAGTTCATGTTTGCTTTAAAATAATATATATATTCAAAGATTTGCACACATTTTCATTTTCCCCCCCAAAAATAGCAGATCTACAAGCTCGTAGCGCGGCACTCGGTGCCGCGCTATGAGCTTGTAGATCTGCTATTTTTGAATAGCCAAAGTGTAAAATAATGCTTTTTTTGCTCAAATGGAAAAGTGTACACAAATGCATTTCAGGTCTCTCAATGGTAACATATTGGGCCCGGCCCGTGCCCGAAGGGCCCCGGGTCCAGGCGGGCTATAGGGCTCTATAGTTGTGAGCTTGTAGATCTGCTATTTTCACTGTATTTGAAATACAGCTTAAGTGGATAATTTGTGATGTTTATTTTTTCTCATCCTAGTAATGTAGTGGAGAGTCAAAAGTACTCAAGTGAAGTACAGGTACTTAAAAAATGTACTCAAGTGCAATACTCAAGTACTTCGTTAATGATAACTTTTATACATAATAATATAATGTGTAATAATACTGATACATTGGTTTTGCCAATATATCAGTCAATATTTGACTTTTTTGATGACATCGGCAACTATGCAGCCGCTGTGTGCCAATTTTGTACTACTTTCTACTGTATCTATTTTGGGCATGTCATTATAGGAGAACACTTTTGAAAACTTTCCCCCGAACTTTCAAAAGGAGCAGATCTACAAGCCCACAACGTGTCAACGTTGAGAGCGTGCAGATCGCCAATTTTGGAAAATGTTTCAATAGGGCTTAAGCGTTTAAATAAATTGTGTATATTTGCGTATAGTCACAGTAAGGTAAATGTTCTCAAATGGAAACTGTTGTTTCAAAAGCCCTTCAATGAGCTTGGACACTCAATGTATTTGATAGATTGATCGATTGATGTTTTTTATTGACAAAGAAAACGCATAGCAACCCCATATTTGTACTGTATGTCTTCTGAGCTTATTTCCATTGTAGTCCTTTGAGTGTAAACGTGTGTGTAAACTGAGCTCCATGTGTGTGTGTGGGGGGTGGTGGGTCGGTCAGCGGAGAGCCGGAGACATACAGAAAAATATCTTAATCTTAAGCGATTAAATAAATTGCGTATATCTGTGTATAGTTACAGTAAGATAAGGGTTCTCAAATAGAAACTTTAACTCAAATCATAGTTTTTCAAATTCCTTTGAAAAGTTTGCACTTTCCCACAAAATATGGGTAAAAACGTTGGTAATCCGTGCTCTAGGACTCTCCAAATTGGGGATTCGGCATTGGACCTTAACCCATTAAGACCTGGAACTGTGTCATTTTTAGATTTGAGCTAAAAAGCATTATTTTACACTTTGGCTATTCAAAAATAGCAGATCTACAAGCTCATAGCGCGGCACCAAGTGCCGCGCTATGAGCTTGTATATCTGCTATTTTTGAAAAATCTTGAAAATGTGTGCAAATCTTTGAATATATACATTTTTAAAGCGAACATTTTAACTCAAATCCTTGCTTCTGGGGGGTCCCTGGAACAAAATATTTTGATGGGGGTCCGCCGGCCAAATACATATCATTTTGTGGGTCCTTGACATGAAAAAGATTGAGCACCACTGATATAGAAACGTTTTTTCAGAAATCAGAAGAATCGGCTTCAGGTCTCAATGGGTTAACCTATTAATAGCATCTGTGTCGTTTTAGATTTTAGCGTTGGCTATTCAAAAGTGTGAGAACTACTGATTTAGAAGGCCTTCATAGAATGGGCTCTCAGGTCTAAAGGGGGTAAGTTGTGTGCTGGGTGGGCCTCTCTAGTCTCTGTCAGCGAGGTGGTGGAGTCTCTCAGACAGACAGACATACAGGCTCACAGGCTTAAGGTTGGCTGACAACTTTTATACATAATAATGTGTCCAGATGCTGCTGCTGTTGGCAAGCAGCGAGCAGAGGCCGATCCACAGAGTGTGAGCCCGTCCAGTGCGTTGCCACATTTTGCAAGAGAAACAAGAGAGCATAGCTGATCTTCAAAACAGAAAAAAAAATGATTGGAATATTTCAACAATACAAATCTTGTATTTGTCCCCGGCACAACGTATTTTCAGATGAGGGTCCACAGCCATATACACATAAATTTGGGGGTCCTTGACTTAAATGTATACACATACATTTGGGGGGCCAAAATAAGCAACTACACTTGAGAAACCAGCCCCCCCCCAAATAAAACACAACCCGCAACTACCAGTATTTACAAGCGACTTTACAGAAAAACAAGCCCAAAGTCGCTTGTAATAAGCAGACATGGCAACACTGAGCCCGTCTCCTTGTGGACTATTAGAGCAGAGCCTCCGGAGGGCCAGGAGCAGCGGTGGAAAGTAACTAAGTACATTTACATTTACATCCATATTCCAACTTTTGGTGTTTTTTCGTAAATGAACGCCCAACTTGATCCTACTACAGCGTCACACTAAAGTATCAAAAACAGCAGGTCTACAAGCTCGAAACGGCACGAAACGACGTGTTTGCTATTTTTGAATTTGAATCCTGCAAACGCAATAGTTTTGGACATATGAGGTTTCCACCCGACAAAGACGATTTGCTTTTCTTGAATATATATTAAAAAGGAATTGAAGGCTGTTCAAAAATAGACGATCTACAAGCTCACAATGCGCCGCGATGCATGAAGATTTCAGTACTTTTACTTTTTGGTACTTTTAAGTATTTTGATGCCAACTGCTAATACATTTGTACTTTTTCTCAATTTCGACTTTTGAATGTAGGCCTTTTACTTGTAACAGAGTATTTCTACATTGTGGTATTGTTACTTTTGCTTAAGTAAAACGAAAAGTTGTACATGCCGAGAGCGACGGAAGGAGAGTGTGTGTGTGTGTGTGTGTGTGTGTGTGTGTGTGTGTGTGTCTGTGCGTGCGTGCGTTTGTGTGTGTGTGTGACTCCAGACAGATCCGTTTGAGATGTTACAGATGTTTGCCGCTGCTTGCTGCTTCAAGGCTGATTCATATACTTTGGTTGTGTGTCTGCGCCGTGCACCGAAAATAGACCTACAAGCTCAGAACGCGTCGCAGAACGACGGAGCGTTCCGAGCTTGTGTAGATCGCAGACACTGGCACGCAACCACATATTGCTGAGGCTTCACAGTTTAGAGTGTAATCAGAGATAATGTCTAATTAGTGAAATGTGCTGTGCTACATTTCACTGAGTGATCGTCTTTTCCCCCAAAACACAATGAAGTAGCTGTCAGGCAGAAACCTTGTATCTCCATAGTTCAACGTTTTATGTTTTTTCCCCTAAATCAGGGGTCTTCAACGTTTTCAGGCCAAGGACCCCCTAGCTGAAAGAGAGATGAAGCAGGGACCCCCTACTCTATATTGTATAAAATTGTGTTTCAGATTCAAGTTTTTTTTTTTACTTCTGCTCTGCTCTTTTTTCCCTCTACACCTATAGCCTCTTTGCCAAAAATAGCCGATCTACAAGCTCTCAACGCCTCGCAGCGCGAGGCGTTGAGAGCTTGTAGATCTGCTATTTTCGGCTAATGTTCCCCTCAGAAAAGGAATTCTAGGGTTCAAGTGGTTAATGTAAAAAAACTAAATCCTATCACAAAGATTTAGCGGACCCCCTATAGTAGCTCTGAGGACCCCCTAGGGGTCCCGGACCCCCTGTAGAAGACCCCTGCCCTAAAATTAATGCCCTAATTCAGTGTCTCTCAAACATTTTCATGTCAACTCTGAGAGTGTACAAATGGAACCAAATGGTCCCTTATTATGGGTCCATTTGGTTACCTTTTTACACTCTCATTTTTACACTCGCAAACCTGTAAGGGTCCATTTGCCCAACCCGTCCAAGGAACCCTGAGGGTCCCTGGACCCCACTTTGAGAACCGCTGTGTCACACAAAAAGTTGCAAAAATAGCAGACTTACAGTACAAGCTCACAACGTGCTTCGAGACAGGGAGCTTTTGATTAAAATAATAACGGCAATGGATCAATTGGAACACAGGTTATTTTTTTCTGTTCTTTTTTCCTTTTTTTACGTTTCCTGACAAGTAACAACTTTGCCTTTTGGACATACGAGGATTCCACTGACCCAACAGCGAGGATATACTAAACAGAAATACAATCGCTCCAGAGGGGCCTACAGCACCAGAGCCTTGCACCCTAACCCCAAGAAGCTGGGTGGGATCTGGGATGTATACCGAGGCAGCCCAAATTTCACCAGAACTTTGTTATTGGATTTGCTAATGAACACAAGGACAAGAAAACATTATCCTTGTCTTTGGATACTGGATTTGAAACCACCCTTGAACAATATAAGCTTTGATGTCCAAGCCAAATGAGTCTTAACTTTGTGTAAACTACTGCTGAGCTGTTAGCCTGTAGGCCATCTTTCTGCTCGTTGCCATCATTTTTAACAGCAGTCACTCCCTGTGTTGGGCAATCATCACATCAAGTTCTCCACTATGATAGATACTGTATATATTGTAATGAGTGATCCGAAAAGCTCAGTATCAATTGATCAAAAACAAAAAGCAGTTTTTCCAGCAACGTGCTTCCCGTTTAACATGTGTTTCATTATGTGCAACACATGTGTAAATATAGACTTATAACATGTGTTGGATAAATAAGGATGTTTTTGTTGCACAAAAACTAATTTCACCCACTGTTTTACACCTGTAAACCTGTGAAGGTGATTCTGATTCTAAGAGAAAGCCTGAATGTTGATAAGAGGGAATCGTTAAAGATCGGTATCGGTAAACTCCCAATGGATCTCGACCCTACAGAAAAGGGAGGGGCTCGGTGGTCAGTGGTGGCTCCTCCTCCTGCATGAGCACATGCGGGAGGTCATAGGGAGCAGTGGTGGAAAAAGTACTCAAATGTCTCAGTAAAAGCATATTTTGCATTCCAGACTTTGACTTGTAACAGGACCCATTTCACAAGTTTTCAAATGTATAAAAATCTTTTGAAAATAGCAGATCTTCGCATCGCGATGCATTGTGAGCTTGTAGATCTGCTATTTTCGAATGGCTGAAATGTATATAGGGCGGAAGTGATTAATTCATGTTTTGTAAATTGTACTTAAGTTTTGTAAATTGTACTTAAAGGTAGGGTAAGTGATATTTTTGGGTTAAAACAAAAAGTATTTTGTTAAAAGGTTAAAGCACTATATTCCGATAGTAATCATTGCTATAGAGTGTTTGTAACAGGAGTCTCCCCGTCTCTCCAGCTCTTTAATAAACAGAAAATACATTTTCCGGTAGGTGACAAAATCTCAGCCAATCAGGAGAAAGTACCCATTTTTAAGCTTCATTTTTATAGTGTTCCAGTTCCAATTTTGTCAGCTCATTTCTTAGTGTCATCACTTCCAATTTCACTTGTTTAATCTATATCCTGATTGTGTTCTCTATCCTGATTGGATAAAATTGGAAATGAAACTGAAACTGAAACAAAAATGTTTTCTGTTTTATAAAGGGCTGGAGAGACAAGGAGACTCCTTTTACTGAACAAACACTCTATAGCAATGAGTACTATCAGAATATAGAGCTATCTAACACTTATTTTAACCAAAGAAAATCACTTAGCCTACCTTTAGTACAGTACTTGAGTAAATGTATTTAGTTACTTTACAGCACGGATAGTGAGCTTCCAGCAGCGGCCTCAGCTCGGTAATGTTCACCTGGGTCGTGTTGTCCGCCTGGAGAGAGGAATTGCACTGGCCAACGGATGCATCGCTCCATGCTGGTCCACTGCGAAACAGCAGGGCCAGCAGGAGCAGCATCCCTGGCAGACCCCTGACGATTCATTGTCACACAAATAATTGCGATCAACGATTTAATCCTGTTTTTGGCATTGAACATTGAAACATACTGTATAGATAATAATTACATTTCGGTTTGGCTTTTAGGCTTAATATACAAAAGGTGCACAGGACAGATATAACAAATAACTTAGATAAACATGGGGCTGTCACTATTACAAATTTAAGTGGACGATTAATTGTCACTCAAATAATCAAACGATTTAATTGTGTGTTTGGCATTGAACATTGGAACGTAATACAATTTTAATTGTTTGTTTGTTTGTTTTTTTATTTGCTTCATAAGCACAAATTGCACAGGGCAGATAACGTAATAACATTAATTAATAACAATAAAAATAACTTAAATACATACAAAGATTACTAACACATTTAATAGTGTTATACCTTTCAATTAAAAACAATTTATTGCAGAAATAGCTGATCTATAAGCTTACAACACGGCACAAAGTGACGTGTTGTAAGCTTGTAGATCTGCTATTTCTGCTATTTTTGGAGAAAAAAATGTTTTCCACATTGAAACGATTATGACGATTATGCAAAAATTATCGCGATTATCTCAAATAATTGCGATTAGACGATTATGTAATAATTGTGACAGGCCTAGATAAACAAAGAAATGACTGACATATCTCAATAACTTTATACTGTTATAATAGTGGAAATAGCCGATCTACAAGCATCATGACGCAGTGTGAGGTTTTAGATCTGCTTTTTAAAAACATTTTTCAACATGGAAACGATTATGAGGATTGTACAAAATATTAAATGATTGCCATCTGGCGATTATGTACTTAATAACTGTGACAGGCCTACTTAAGTACTTTGTCCACCACTGTCTGTTTGGAATGAAGTCTGTAGCCTCAACAGCTCTCAAGTTATGTAATGAATTGGTGCTTGCAGAGGTCAAGTCCAGTGACCTTTCAGTGAAGAGTAGAAAGTTGTTTGCTCTCTGGCATCGATCGGACCGTTGCACGGAGCAGTTTGATTTGATAGTCAGGACAGGCCGCTGTAGCTTGAAGGTTTGTCAATCTAGGTCCATGCTGCAGTCGAGGCCTTGACGTGTTGTGAGCTTGTAGATCTTATAGCTCCACTGTCTCAACGAGCACCAACGACCATCAATCAGCGTACTTTGTTCTTTTAAGTATGCTACAACGAGGTGCGGGCATGCGCAAGCACACACACACACACACACACACACACACACACACACACACACACACACACACACACACACACACACACACACACACACACACACACACACCCGCAGGCACACGCACACGCACACACACACACGCACACACAAACAAATAGAACCAAATAGATCCTTTTGTGTTGTACACTCTCAGACTTACATTAACACATTTTGACAGTTTAGATTGGGGTCTCAGAGATATAAAAGGTATCAAACGGGGGTCCTTGAAATGAAAAAAGTTGAGAATCACTGCGGTCAGCATTCATGAATTAGGAAAGGAAAAAATAAAGTGTTGTTTTTTGTTAAAATAAGTGTTAAATAGCTCTATATTTGGATAGTACTTATAGCTATAGAGTGTTTGTTCAGTAACAGGAGTCTCCATGTCTCTCCAGCTCTTTATTAAATAGAAAATAAATATTCAGTTCGGGATACCAATTTCATTCAATCAGGATACCAAACTCACACAGGATAGAGATTGAACAAGTGAAAATGGAAGTGATGACACAAAGAAATGAACTCTGATTGGCTGAAATTGACAACCCACTTGAAATTGTATTTTCTGTTTATTAAGGAGCTGGAGACACATGGAGACCCCTGTTACTCAGCAAACACTATATAGCAATGATTAACCAAAGAATATCACTTACCCTACCTTTTTTAAGTAGTGAAAATAGCCGATCTACAAGCTGACAACGCAAGACCTTTATGCATGGGCCCATACATTTATTTCCCAGGTATCACTCATGTAGCTCACCTTGACACCTAGTGCATTACACACAGGGTCCAGCCTGTGTTGCCAGGTCTGCTTATTATAAGCGACTTTGGGCTTCTTTTTCTGTGAAGTTGCTTGTAAATATTGGTAGCTGCGGGTTGCGTTCTTTTGGGCTTGTTTCTAAAGTGTAGTTGCTTATTTGGGCTTGCTTCCATATTTTGTAATTATGATTTAATCCAGTGGCTGTCATGGACCCCCAAATTAATAAGTATTTGTCCCTATTCTAACCCCCTTCTGAAAAAGTTTTTTTTCCCAGGGGGCCCGTACCAGATTTGTGTTGTTGTTATATTTGGAATGTTTCAAAAATCTTCCAAATTCCACATTTCATTGTCACGATTTTTAGAAAATAGCCGATCTACAAGCTCACAACGCGTCGCATCGCGACGCGTTGTGAGCTTGTAGATCGGCTATTTTCAACTAGCCGATGTATAGAGTATATATATATATATATATAGGTCTAAAGTGCTCATGTAGCCTAGTCGCTTCTTTTGAGCTTGTTATTTCTCTCTCAAATTCTGGCAACACCGGATCCAGCTGCCCCGAGTGCAGCTAACTCTGGAGGAATGAATGAGGCTATTCAGGGTGTGTGTTTATGCGTGTAGGCCTGGGCTGTATGCGCTGCGTTAGATTCCATAAATAAAAGACATAGAAATGCTGTCCCTTTTATACTCGGTTTGCTTGTCTTGACAACACGTTTACATGCTAAATATCTAACGCTCGAGTTATTCCCATCCCTCCCTTTGCCCAAACAAACCTCCTTTTAAGCAGTGGTGGAAGAAGTACTCGGGTTTAAGTAAAAGTAACAATACCACAATGTGGAAAACATTTTTTATGTAAAAGTACTGTAATAAAAGTTTCACTTGAGTAAAAGTACAAACGTTTCGGCATCAAAATATACTGACAGTGTCAAAGTAAAATTACTCAAATTGTTCCCAATGTGTCAAACCTTTCTGATAATAGCAGATAGATCGGCTATTTTCGAATAGTCAAAATAATATGCCTTAAATGCGCCTTAAAGTGGTTAATGTATGTTTTGTTAGTAACTAAAGCGGTCAAATGATTGTAGTGGAGTAAAAGAGTAGAATCTTCGCCTCTGAGATGTAGTGGAGTAGAAGTATAAAGTATCGAAAAATCGAAACACTGAATTAAAGTAACCTCAAAATTGTTCTTACATACGTACTGTATTTGAGTAAATGGGCTTAAGTTGCTTTCCACCGCTGCTTTTTTTAAGCAAGAGCACCGAACGCCCCAAATATCGACTTCTTTCATGACTGTTTTTATCCCGGAGGGAGGATGTGTGTGATATAGTTTCAAGACGTCCGTAATTACATAAACCTATGCCCGTATTTTACATTTGGTGACATTAAAGTCTGTACCTGCAGGACAGGGATGTGGTTGGGGGCGAGGACGACCGATTTAGGACAGCCGAGCGAGTGAGCGCGGGCCGGGAAGTCGGAGACTTTTTTATTTTTAATGAGGGTAAATGTGGGTTACAGGCTAAAACAGGATATCAAACGCACTCTTTGAAGGCAGCGGAGAGAGACTCACATGGTAGCACTGTGGGAGATGAAGTATCAGACTGCGGTGTGTGTGTGTGTGTGTGTGTGTGTGTGTGTGTGTGTGTGTGTGTGTGTGTGTGTGTGTGTGTGTGTGTGTGTGTGTGTGTGTGTGTGCGTGCGTGCGTGCGTGCGTGCGTGCGTGCGTGCGTGCGTGCGTGCGTGCGTGCGTGCGTGCGTGCGTGCGTGCGTGCGTGCGTGCGTGCGTGCGTGCGTGCGTGCGTGCGTGAGAGAGAGAGAGAGTAACACATGGTGTCCTCTGCCCTCTAAACCAACTGTCAGCGACCAAATGCAAACGACTGAAGCCAGCCCCTGCTTTACACTTTGACATACGACGGGGGTCCGAAAATAGCGTATATTGTGAGCCGAATCAGCCGATACGAGCTCTGCTGTGTTGTGAACAGCTGGTGTGACTAATAATTCCTCTCCGACGTCAGTGGCGGAAAGTAACTAAGTACATTTGGTAAAGTACTGCAGTTACTGTATGTAGAACTGTGAGGTACTTTAGATTCTTCATACTTTTACTCAAGCAAATATTGTGCTTTTATATTCCAATTATTTGAAAACTTGATTTAGTTATTTGCGTGTAGATTATTACAAAACATACATTAACCGCTTAAAGCCCTATTTTATACTTTGTCTATTCGAAAAGATGCGTTGTGAGCTTGTATACCTGTTATTTTTTTTAAAAGTTCAAGCATATTTTGATGCTGATATGTTTTTACTCTTACAAAAAATGAGTTGAATGTTGAATACAGGCCTCTCACTCTATAGCAATGCTTACCATCAGAATATAGAGCTATTTAACAACCCTTTAAGACCTGGAACGCATCTGTGTCTCTTTAGATTTATTTGGCTATTCAAAAATAGCAGATATACAAGCTCAGTGCCGCGCTATGAGCTTGTAGATCTGCTATTTTTGAAAAATCGTAAAAAAAATATATATGTATATATTTTTTTCAAAGATCTGTTGAATCAAGTCCGAATCATTGCTTACATTGTTTTCCCCCAGCAGATGCGACTCTACAGCCCCGCCCGGTGGTGAGCAGGCCGCACTACACGGTGCCCCCCGGCAGCGGGACGGGCTGCGTGGAGCAGCGGAGGACCCCTCCGGTCAGCCTCAGCCTGGAGTCGCCGCGCTTCCACCCGCACGCCAAGGGCAAGAACGTCCGCCTGGACGGCCAGCTGCGCCGCGCCACGCGCAAGAACAGCTTCTGC
>NC_139955.1:6549096-6774096 GCF_963454915.1 Gymnoscopelus microlampas
AAGCCTTTGCTTCTGGGGGTCCCTGGAACAAAATATCTTAGATGGGGGTCCGCGGCCAAATACATATAATTTTGGGGGTCCTTGACATGAAAAAGTTTGAGCACCACTGATATAGAAACATACGTTTTTTTTTCAGAAAACTGTTGGGATTTAGAAGACATTTGTAGAATCGGCTCCAGGTCTTAATGGGTTAAACGCTTTAACTTTAAAATCTTTAAAAAAGAATAGCCGATCGACGTGATGTGAGCCTGTGGAGCGGCTATTTTCACTACTTTTGCGCGACAATGTTGTATGTTGAACTAGGGCCTTAATTTATGCAAAAACATGAAAGGTTTAAGTATGGAGGTACAACGTTTCTGCCTGACATCAACAAACAGGGATGTGAGTGAAATGGGGACACGGATAAGCTTTCGGGGACTGGTTTGTTGCATTATTTTAACCATCCTCGTACTCAGTCAACAAAACGATTTCATAGTACAATATTAGTTTCAACTTGGCATCGCTATTTTGGGCTTTATAAGTGGAACCTTTCAAAACGATTCAAACTTTTCGGCTGCAGGAAATTGATGTGGTTTGGAGTCTTACCAGGTGAGCCACACCTTAGCGATATCTGACCTTGACCTCAAGACCTTGACCTTGTAGACCCAATAGTTAAAGGACGACTTCACCGATTTTCAACCTATCTTCATATAATTGGTCCTCACTAATACTCGTGATAAAATGGTACCATTTTTTTCTACTTGGTCTGTGTCTCATAGGAGGGCTGTGGACAGTCCAGAAACCTGTCTACCAGTGACATCATCGTTAGGCATGATTTTTTTTTCCAACAAGATTTCACATTTTTTATTTAGATTTTTATTAACACAAGAACAATGGCTTCATTTATTGCATTGCAACTTTCCAGGAATAGAAAGCCTGCAGTTTCTATTAGCTTGGATTCCCCATTGATGATGTCACTGGTAGACGGGACCCTGAATTGTCCACAGCCCTCCTCTGAGACACAGACCGAGTAGATTTTTTTTTTTACCGTTTTATCATGAGTATTAGTGAGGACCAATTATATGAAGATAGGATGAAAATCGGTGAAGTCGTCCTTTAATCATCTCACCTACAGTAGACAGACAGACAGACAGACAGACAGACAGTTCTCATAGCAGCACCGCAGTAGGAAACACAGGACGGGTACAGATAGGGGTACCTTTGATACGAAGAAAGTGGGTTAAAAAATCTAGACATTTGGCTGCATAACTGCCGATACCGATGTCATAAAAAAAGTTAAATAATGGGTGCTATGTCTGTTTGTCGTGTGCCACAGAGAGCAGCTTTGCAGAGAACGTGGCGTCCAGTTGTCTGAGCGCGGCGCGCCTCAGCGCCTACCTGCCACAGAGCAGCCACGACTCGGCCAACTACTGCAACAACCAGCTGGAAAACAACCAGGTACAGTAGCCATGCAAGCTAGCATTCATTTTCTTAGCCATTACTCTAGCAATTACTTCGAATCAAATAAATCGAGGGGCACGTTTGTTTCGATGTTTTTTTAATGATATGTCGACAAATTGATTAACCACATATTAAGCGCACATCTACGAGCGGTGTGAGCTCGTAAATCGGCTATTTTGGCTATTTGCATTAAGAAATAAATAAACAAATTGAAACGTTGCACCTACTGTATGATTAATCACATGCCTAAAATAGGGATTGATTATTAATCGGTTATTTTAGAACATTTTGGGCTCTATCTTGCGCGAGCAAGAATAGAGCAACTCTTTTCCCATTTTCTACTATTTTTAAAAACATTTTACAATGGTTCAAATAGCCGATCTACAAGCTCACAATGTGTCGATGTAGATGAGCTAGTTGAGCTATTTCAAAATGTTTTTCAAAATAGTAAAATATGGCAATAAAGTTTAGGGCAGTGGCGGACGCAGGATCTCTTTATGAGTAAGGCCAGGCAAATATGTGGTAAATTATTAACCATGACAACGACTCAAAGACTTTTATTTTGTACTTTCTTGAACCACAAGCATATATCACTGCGCCAGTCAGATATAATGTACATGAGAGAGAAAAGGGGGGGAAACAAAAACAAAGCTGGCAATGTATTGCTAATATCCAGGGATGCTTTGGCTACAGAGTGCACTACATTTAGCCAGTGAGAATGGCAGTGTACATAAACTGCGCTCGGAAAGGTTTCTTTTAGGAGCGCTTTGTGATGCACCGTGCAGTCAAATCCGCGGTGTCGATAAATTCCACTGCCCGCTCTTTGATGAGTCCTCCATCCATGAATCGAATACAAACTGCAACTAGTTCCCGTTTGGAAAGATCTTTATACTCATCCGCGAGTAGGCCTATTGCAAAATATTGTCCACTGAGTTCAACCAAGCAGGACTGATGCTGCAGCCTCAAACTGAACGCGGTTTAGGCGGTCGCGGTGGCTGCCGTTCGTTTAGGCGTCCTCGCGTCGATGAGTTTGCTCTGGACAAACTTTTTTTTTTTACGCTGGTGCCATTGCTGTCTCTCTGCTGTCTCAAGAATCAAAAATGAAGAGAACGAGGCCAGGACATTGTGTGTGGTGTTTATATTGTGTGCTTATGTCATGACGTAGAAAACCGGTTCTGTGAATGAGGGACACAGACAGACACATTTCACACTCGAGTGTGAAATGGGATTCTGTGAATACACAATGGCTCAAAAGACCCAACATCCTCCAGACACGCAGGACGTAGAGAGAGAAAGAGAATGGATGTTTATTAAGCTGTTTGTCTGCCTTAAGTATAGGGGGCGATATTCAATCATAGTAAATACACAAAAAGCTGTCTGGCGGAGGGAAGGCACGGTGTATTCAAGGTAAGGCACGGGCCTGACTGTGCCTACAGTGCGTCCGCCCCGGTTTAGGGATAAGGGGTAAGGTGGCGCGCGAGATAGGGCCCTATGGATCATCCATCCTTTTTTTCAATCAAAGATCTTAAATCGGTCAGTTCCATTAACCGTTGCAACCCTTCTACCACCAGGCCGCCGTCGCCAAGCTGGTCACCATGCAGCTCAACAGCCAGCTCAACCCCTGCTGCTCCACCACCACCACCACCACCACCTCCTCCATCACCTCCTCCTCCTCCACCTCCCCGCCGCGCTCCCACGGGCCCCGGGGGGCCCCGCCGCCGCCGCCGCCCCTGCCCCCGCTCCGGACCCTCCCCCTCCCCCCGCCCTCCCCCTCCCCCCTGGACAACGACCTGCACTTCCACCCCGTGCGCGGCTCGGACGTGGTGCTGTCGGCGGACCGCTCGGCCGCCTGCGTCCACTTCGCCGAGAGCGTGCGGACGCTGGTGTTCGGCGACCGGCCGCTGCGCGCCGGCGAGACGGTGTACGTGGAGGCGGGCCACGCCGGCCTGCCGCACTTCGGCGCGCTCCTCTTCGGCCTGACGTCGTGCGACCCGGCCGGCCTGCGCGCCGCCGGCGGGGAGCTGCCGGCGGACCCCGAGGTGCTGCTGGACCGGAGCAAGGAGTACTGGGTGGTCTACCGGG
This sequence comes from Gymnoscopelus microlampas, assembly GCF_963454915.1. NCBI lineage: Eukaryota > Metazoa > Chordata > Actinopteri > Myctophiformes > Myctophidae > Gymnoscopelus > Gymnoscopelus microlampas. The sequence continues at coordinate 6,552,619 of NC_139955.1, forward strand.
GCTTCCCCGTGCCCTGCTCCGGGGACGTGCTCAGCTTCACCTTGCTGCCCGGCGGGGAGGTGCACCACGGGGTGAACGGGGCGGCCCGCGGCCGCCTGCTCTGCGTGGACACCTCGCAGGCGCTGTGGGCCTTCTTCATGCTGCACGGCACCGTCAACAGACTCAGGATACTGGGTAAGCAGCGAGGAAAGGGGCGGCGGTTCTCAAGACTTTTGGAATAGGCTCTATGCACAGCAGGGCATATTGTGAAGACATTCACAGGTGTTGCCAATGATACTAATGAAGGCTCTGTTCCATTCTGGTCAAACAGAGTCAGGGTGCTGATATTGTGCATGTTGGCTCACTGGAAACACTCTGCTACACCAGTGGGTCTACAGTTGGGGTCCAGGGACCCTCATGAGCTTCCAAATGGCCCCTTACAGGTGTGTAACTCTGAGAGTGTACAAATGGAACCAAATGGACCCTTACGGGTCCATTTGGTTCCATTTGTACACTCTCAGAGTTATGGGGGTCGTGGAAACCACTGTGCTACACTAAATGGAACAGAGCCTTCATTAGTATCATTGGTAACACCTGTGAAGGAAGTGATAATATGGCTGCTGTGCATAGAGCCTATTTGACTTTTTGTGTTTTTTTTCGTGAATGAACGCCCTACTTGATCATATTACAGTGTCACCCAAATTTTCAAAAGTAGCAGATCTACAAGCTTGAAACGCGGCGCAAAGTGGCACGTTTTGAGCTTGTCGATCTGCTGCTTTTGCTATTTTGAAATTTGAATCCTGAAAAGTAACAGTTTTGGCCATAATGAGACGGGCAGAAACCTCTTATCTCCATGTTTTAACTTTTGGTGTTTCTTCTTAAATGAATGCCCTACTTGATCATACTACAGCGGCATCCAAATATTCAAAAGTAGCAGATGTAGATGTAGATCTGCTACTTTTGCTGTTTGGGCATTTGAATCCTGAAAAGTAACAGTTTTGGACATCTGAGGTTTCCACCCCGACAAGAGACGATTTTTTTTCTGCATTAGGCCACAGATCTAGCCTGGATCCAGACCATAGACCCACTCTACCACTCTCTGAGCTCCACGCGGCTACAGTCTGATAATCAGGCTACCACAGATCCCTATTTTATAGACGGGTTTCCGAGCGACGTCATCACAGAGCAGAATGCGCAATCTGCGCATGCCTGGGGGTGGAAGGCGCGTTCGAAAATACAGCCCTGAGCGGCAGTGAGCGCACTGGCCAATACAAACTAATAGGCGAGTGTGCTCCGGTGCGTAATTTCCAAACGCACCCATAGGCTTCCCCCCGCAGCTGCGCAGTCATATTCCTCTCAATGTTTACTAACAGGAAACCTGTCTATAGGATTATTATCATTTATTTATTTATTTAATCTAAGGAGACCCCAGTCTATGCTGTAAAGCAGTGGTTCTCAACCTTTTTTTGGATCAGGGACCCACTTGAAAATCTCGAAAATGCACGCGGCCCACCCATCCAGGTGTTCCATTTTCAAGATAAAAAAAAAAAATAGCAGATCTACAAGCTCATAGCGCGGCACTCGGTGCCGCGCTATGAGCTTGTATATCTGCTATTTTTGAATAGCCAAAGAAATCTAAAGTGACACAGATGCGTTCCAGGTCTTAATGGGTTAATGATCAATCGATCGATTGGGTTTTCCACCTCCATTTGGTTTCCTTTGTACACTCTCAGATGGTCCCCGGACCTTATGTTTAGCCCAGTGAGCTATGGAACTAACATCTCTAAGGTACACGAATCAGGCGCTCGGGTGGCGCAGGGCTAAAGTACCTGCCCGCCACCACTAGGGGCACCTCTAGGGCAGTGGTTCTCAGACTGTTTCATGTCAAGGACCCCCAAGTTGGTCCCCAACAAAAGTAGTTAAAATAGCATCACAATTATTTTAACCACTTTATCCATTTATATGTTGGCTATTCAAAAATAGCAGATCTGCAAGCTCACGAGCTTGTACATCTGCTATGTTGAAGATTTTTTGAAAAATATTGAAAATGTTTTGAAATGTATTTATAATTTAGATTTTTTTAAACATAAATGTTCTGTTCTGGGGGTTCCCTGGCACAAAACCTTTTCAGATAGGGGTTCCATGTATTCAAATACATATGAATGTGGAGGTCCCTGACTTGGAAAAAGTTAGAGAACCACTGCTGTAAGCACGGATTGTTGGGGTATTAAAATTCTCCTGCATTTACCCATCCTGACTATTAGGAGCACTGTGGGTGACTATTTTTAACAGCGCCCGGGGAGCAGTACGGGGTTAAGTGTTTCAACTCAGGGACACTTCAACACAAAGCCTGGAGGAGCCGGGCCGGGATTGAACCGCGAGTCGACGACCTTCCCATTCCCAGAAGGCCGCTCTGCCTTCTCCCACACGATCGGGTTCTCATATAGAGGAGTGCAAAGAAATCTTCGTAGATGTTTTTGGCATTATTGTTACGATAGGTGCACGATATGATCAGGGATTTGCGATCTGAAAGGGCTGTGAAGGCATTTGTCATTCCATCTTGACTTGACTCTTCCCAATGCTTTGCATTGGTTCAATTAGAAAACACAACAAAGACACACTTTACTTCCCCCATGAAACTGAACGGGGTATATATATTTTTTAGAGCGAACATTTGTCAAATATTTTGTTCTAGGGACCCGAAGAAGTAAAGATTTGAGTTCGCAAATGTTCACTTTAAAAAAATGATATTTTCACGATTCACGATTTCTCAAAAATAGCAGATCTACAAGCTCATAGCGCGGCACTCGGTGCCGCGCTATGAGCTTGTATATCTGCTATTTTTGAATAGCCAAAGAAGTCTAAACAGCCAATCCACAAACTCACAAGGGCAAGGATTGTGAGCTTGTAGATCGGCCATTTTCGCTATATATATTCGCTTTTGCTATCGCTCTTGTACTTGTTACAGTGTCCTTCTGTGTGTGGCCTAATGAAATTCTCAAAGAATGAATGTTTAAACCCCCCCGTTCAGTTTTATGGGGGGTGGGGGGGGAGGTCACATTCCTCAATCGTTATCTGTCTTGTCTGGGGTTTTTTAAGATCGCTGCCAATTACATTTCATTTTTTTCCCAGACATAAAGGAATGCTCTTGCGTTAGTGAATCATGTCCATGGTCTCCCGGTTGCGGTTTTTCGGGGGGTGTGTGTGTGACCTGTGATCTGTCCCATCATCCCACTGTTCTCACACACACACACACACACACACACACACACACACACACACACAACCTTATTAGTCGCACTGCTCCTCGTTTTATTTAATCGGTCCCACGCCGTAAAAAAAAGTTAAGTTAGCGCTGAGAATGTAAACACGCGTAAGGTCCATTCTCTCATTCTCAGAAAAGAGAGATTAACCCCCCCCCCCCCGAGCATTTCAATAACAAGTAGCCCTCTGTTTTGGAGCATTCACTACATACGTACAGGACCACGATGGGAAAAAAAGTCCCCAGGACCTTTTCGTGTTATCCGTTTAGCCCAAGTGTTTTACTATACGTCCGTGCTGCTTACAGTTTTCACGAATAAAGTATTCAATCAATCAATCGAAAGCCTTCTGAAGTTTTCAAGGATTCAAATTTCACGTGGGGTTTGAGGTTATGCCTGATTTGTACTTAGTTGTACGCTTGTGTTGTGCAACCGAAAATAGGCAATGTACCAGCTTTGTGAGCTTGTAGATTGCCTATTTTCGGCTTTAGAGTTAAAGGGATAGTTCACCCCCAAAATGGCTTTTTTTCTTTCTATCTAATTTGATGACCGGCAGCGGTTCCGGCGGTAGGAGACACAAATAGTCTCCTTTGTGTCTGCCTACCGGTCCGCTGGTCATCAAATGATTGGCTTAGGAATGCGGGGGAAAAAAAGTCTCCATGGGGTGACTAATCGATAGAAAATAAGTATTTTTTTGGGTGAACTATCCCTTTAAGGTTAAAAATGCCATTAACAAAAAAAGTCCAAAAATGTTGATGTCCTCACCAGTATAGTAATACAAATGTGTGTGTGTGTGTGTGTGTGTGTGTGTGTGTGTGTGTGTGTGTGTGTGTGTGTGTGTGTGTGTGTGTGTGTGTGTGTGTGTGTGTGTGTGTGTGTGTGTGTTTCTCCCTCTCTCTCTCTCTCTCTCTCTCTCTCTCTCTCTCTCTCTCTCTCTCTCTCTCTCTCTCTCTCTCTCTCCCAGGGACCCTCCAGTCCCCCCCTCCCCCCACCTCTCCCAGTGGGTCTCAGAGCAGCAGTCAGGATGACAGTGACAGTGACCTGGTCTTCAGTGTCAACACCTCCTCCTCCGCCTCCGAGTCCTCACTGGGTACGCACACACACACACACACACACACACACACACACACACACACACACACACACACACACACACACACACACACACACACACACACACACACACACACACACACACACACACACACACACACACACACACACACACACACGGTGAGGTCTGTACCCACCACCACTGATCAAAGCAAAGTGGGCTCATGTTTATGCAAGGAGATCATTTACATTCTGGAACATGATTGGTTGGCGGGAACGGAAGCTCCCCGCCTCCAGTGGAAGAATGTGAAAAGACACTCTGATGGCAAGTTCTGCTCATATGACTGGTCATATCTGTACACTCAAAGTCATGCCTCCTAACTGTTGAAAAAAAGGAAATAGTGGAGAAGGGTTTAACATTTCATAAGTAATGGTGACTTTTGAGGCACATGCCACTATTGAGACCCAAAAATTGGTCACTGAACGCAATTTCCTGTATTTTTACAACATTTGGCTTAACTTGTGGCATCTCTAAAGGCCCTGGCAGATATAAAGTGTCTGTGACACTTGCGTCAATGTGAGACCACTTGTTCACCATAATTACACCACAATTATTAATAATTTGAACCACACTAACCCGAACGGAACAAGGGAGTAACATACTGTACACACGCACGCACGCACGCACGCACGCACGCACGCACGCACGCACGCACGCACGCACGCACGCACGCACGCACGCACACACACACACACACACACACACACACACACACACACACACACACACACACACACACACACACACACACACACACACACACACACACATATGCTGGGGCTGTTCTATTCTGTTCTATTTGTTTTAGCTTCTCTCGTTCTCTTCTTCTCCGCTCCGTCGGCACTTCCGACCGGCAAAGCTGAGCTCTTGAACTTGAACCTCGAACTTGCCGCCCTATACATGTAAAACAGAGTTATCCTACTTTTGTATACATCATTCTCCTCATCCATATTTTTGCCGTTTAAAGCACTGACATCGCCAACTAATTTTAACAAAGGAAGATGGGCCTACTGTAAGTGTGTGTGTCTAAGAGTGAAAAAACACACATACACACTGCCATTCAAGTTTGAACGTGTCAATGTCTGGATGCCATATAGTATTGCTGCGCGTTGACACTTGAAAACATCAACAGGTTTTGACTTAACGCCTCCAGTTTGACCATAGCTGTTAAAAACAACAGGGGCATTTGTTGACACTAGCGTCTGACGCTTATTATGTGTCAGCCTAGAAAGCAGAATTCTATTGATTCAGTTTATATTTCAGCAATTATATTGCCAGAATCAGCTTTGTTTGTATTCGCTTACGTGCCTAAATGAGTGACTTTTTCGTCTGTTTCACTGTACAATGTAAGGAGAATATTTGATTAATTTCTACACAACCCAAACCTCTTCCAAAGTGTCATTGCGCTGTAGTGGCAGTGATATCACGTGATACTACCATGTACTGTATATATAGGAAACTACGCCCTGAAATAGGTTGGCTCTTGTCACACTGCTATAGCCTATATTGCAGTGGTTCTCCAACTTTTTCAAGCCAAGGACCCCCAAATTGATATGTGTTTGGCCGCGGACCCCCATCTAAAAAGGATTTGCGCCGGGGACCGCCAGAAGAGACGATTTAAGTTAAAAAGAAATCTAGATATTTTTTTTTTATATTTTCCCAAAATCCCCTCAGGAAAACCCCTCAGCTGATGAGTAAATGTACTGTATGCGCAGCAATGCAGCTGGACAGGTTTTGTGGCATTGCATCCACAAAACAGCTGACGACAGGTCCGCCCGCCCCCACACGACAACAACAGTGTCAGACACATTGGCCAATACCGTGCCAGTGTTGACATGTGTATTGTTGATGGCAGTCGAAGCATACTGCACTGTGTATGCACTGATAATCGCTTCTGTGTGGCCTGAGAGCGCTACAAGAAATCTGAACAAAGGCGCAGATTTGTTGTCAGGGCGGAAGGAGCCAGTGTTTCTCAATTGATACTTATGTAACTACGGTAGCAATGCCGTAATGAAGAAAGGCTCTGTTGCAAGTGAAAGGCCCGTATCAAATTGTTTGCTTGAGTAAAAATACAGTGTTGGCGCCAAAATATACTTAGAGAACCAAAGTGCTCTAAGCACCAAAGTGCTAATTATGCAGAATGTCACATTTCACACGTTTTTTCTTGTTTTCAAAAATGGTCAAAGTCTTATTGCCAATCTACGCGTCACATTGCAAGGCGTTGTGCGCTTGTAGATGGGCTATCTTTGAATATCCCAAAGTATAAAACAGGACTTAAGTGGTTAATGTATGTTTTATAATCTAAGTCTGAAAGTAACTAAAGTAGTAAGTAACTCAAATCATTCTAGGGGAGTAAAAAGTACAATATCTGCCTCTGAGATGTAGTGGAGTAGAAGTATAAAGCATCGAAAAATGGACGTACTCGAGTAAAGCAAAATTACCACAAAATTATACTTAACGCTTGACAACATGTACTTTGTTACTTTCCACCATTGCCTCACAGGGTATATGTATGTATGATCTCTCTCTCTCTATCTTTCTCTCTCTCTAGTGACGGCTCCCAGCTCCCCTCTGTGCGCGCCCGCCACTCTGCCCCCCTCAGAGCTGCCCCCCGCTGGCAAGAACGGAGAATGCACGGTGTGCTTCGACCAGGACGTGGACACGGTCATCTACACGTGCGGTCACATGTGCCTGTGCAACGACTGCGGCCTGAAGCTCAAGAGACAGATCAACGCCTGCTGTCCCATCTGCAGGAGACCCATCAAGGACGTCATCAAGACGTACCGGCCGTGAACCCATTCAGTTGAGCCAGACACCCCCCCCCCCCCCCCCCCCCCGGGTCACCAACTTCTGTACTGCCGTGACTCTGGGATGAGGGACCGGTAGCGTTACGTCCCGGCTGAGGGCAGGACCGACGACAATGTTCAATTCTGACCTTTTTTTCTGAACATCGTATCCAAAATGTAAAGGTAGACATTCACAGGTGTTACCAATGATACTAATGAAGGCTCTGTTCCATTCTGGTCAAACAGAGTCAGGGTGCTGATATTGTGCATGTTGGCTCACTGGAAACACTGTGTTACACCACTGGGTGTACAGTTGGGGTCCAGGGACCCTCATGGGCTTCCAAATGGCCCCTTACAGGTGTGGAACCAAATGGAACCGTAAAGGTCCATTTGTACACTCTCAGAGTTATGGGGGTCGTGGAAACTTGTGCTACACTAAATGGAACAGAGCCTTCGTTAGTATCATTGGTAACACCTGTGAAGGAAGTGATAAAGGTAGTCCTGGTACAGCAGTGTTTCTCAAACGTTTTCATGTCAAGGACCCCTAAAGTGATGTATTTGGCTTCAGAATTTCCCCATCTCTTTAAACATTTGTTTGAAAATAGCCGATCTACAAGCTCTACAAGTTGTGAGCTATTTTCCAAAACAAGCCTATGTATATAGGGTTAAAGTGGTTAAACTGATCTGGATGATATATTAACTCGTTTAGCTGGGGATCCTCTGGAACCCCCTCAAGGACCCCTGGGAGTTCCCGGACCCCCACTATGAGAACCGCTGTATCCTACAGATGTCAATAGTTACCACATAATGGAGAATACAAAATTGACAGGTTGAAATAACCTTTAAAAATGTTTTTAAAAAAATCCAGCATGCGATGAAGTCAAAATGGAAAACAAAGGTGAGAATTGAACATTTTCACCGGTCCCGACCCTCAGCAGGAACAAAACGCAAAGCGGGACCTCATCCCGGACCGGACCTATAGCTGAGGGCGGGAGGACACAAACGGGCTTTGAACTTCAGGCACGGACGCCCCGGATAACCACCTGCTCCACCCTTCTCAGGCCAGGTTGGACTCGGATTCTAACCCACAATCATCCACCCCCCCAGGACATACAGTAGTCGTGCCTACAGATTTTTTTGTTGTTGTTGTTGCTGCATTTTTGGACTCTGTGAAACCAACGGAGTTGAGCTCATGATTATGTGGAACGCAGCAACCAGAACGAGCTTAACAGTAATAGGCTCACGAGAGCTTGAATAAGCAATGAGACTTAAACCACGCTTTCTGCGTGGAAAAAGGCCGATCTACAAGCTCCAAGAGCTTGTAGATCGGCTATTTTCAGCACGTGACGCCGTCCTACAACGGAGCATAATTGAGGCATTACAGTATCACAGCACTTACTGTGTGGACTGCCGACAAATACAGTACAGCCATGTTTTTATACGCAGCCAGGTTTGTGGGACATGTTGTTCTAATTTTCCTTATGGTTTTCTATTCGTTCTCTCGTGCGTCCCATGTAAATATGTTTATTTGGGGAGCGGAGGTATTCTCTGTGTGAATACTTTGTCCTCGCGCTCGCTTGTAACCCAGATCTCTCTGTGCTTCAGCAGCAGAATATGCTGACTCTCCTGGTCGGTAGATGACTCCTAGTGCCTTATAGGTCACTGTTTCTCAACGGCCGGTCCGGGGACCGCCAGGGGGTCCAAATGGATTTTGTTCCATTTGTACACTCTCCGATTGATTGGCATAGACTGGCATACTCACCGATACCAGCATTTTAGGCAGTATCGGCAGCTTTTCCGATACTGGTGTCGGTATCGGAACAATGCTAGTCCATTGTGGACCGCTGGGGGTCCCCGAACGGGACGTTGAGAACCAGTGTCTTTAGATAATGTTTGTGGTATGTCTTGCGTCCAAGAAGACAGTCACTCAGATGACAATCCTAGCCATATTTTATAATGTACAGCGCTGAGAGGTTTGTTCTGGATCAAAGCACACGGATGTCAAGAAGGAGAACTTATGCAAAGTTGTGTATAAATGTGTATTTGTAAGTGAACGGATGCAGTTGTGTGTAATAAGCTCAGTAGCATTTTATTAAGAAGAAATGTTTTTGTTTTTTGGAGGGAAAGTTAGAGAAATATAATAGTTATTGTTGCACATGAAACAATATTAAAAGAGTGTGTTGTAATTCTAATGTGACATTGTTTTCCATAACGACAGTAATATTACTTCAAAGGGGCTACACCATGAATGTAAAAAATATATATTATATATAAATATTGCCCCCTAATACATATTAAACAGGTTGTAAGCCTAAAAAAACATCCAGATATTTTTTCTCACAATCTGACTGTCTGTCATTCCAAGCTTTTTCAGCTGCAATACCAAAACGTCCTTTTGGGCAGAGGGGTGCTGAGCAATTCTGTCTGGCAATCATCACCTCCTCCAAAATAAAAATAAAATAGCCAAATAAATCTTAAAATTGCACAGATGGGTCATGGGTTATGGGTTATAGGACGGCCCTGTCTGTGGTTTATCATATATTGCTGTGGAAGCGGCATTCGGTTCGCAGCTCGGCACCTGGGTGTGGACTGTGCAGCTGCGAGTTTTAGCATTGTGTTGCAAGCGGTTGCAAGTTGTAAGTCATTGCAAATCATTGGGTCTGGACTTGTAAATCTCTCATCGCTTAAGTTCTTTTGAGTGTAATTAATGCTCGACTTCTGAACTCACTAATGTATGGTGAGGTCATACACATCCAAACTCATTCATAAAAAACAGCAGTTTACAGACAGACAGACATTTATTAATGATATAAACTGTCTCCACAAGGATTACAGACTCGCTGCAGTTAGAATCATTATTTAGACGGACACGCGCGCACACACCCCCTCACACACACACACACACACACACACACACACACACAGAAACAGCCGGTTGGACGATACCATTTATTCTCCGCTCACCCATGATGTATTTCACATAGTTTTGTACTGCTTGTGAAACTTCACCATCATAGATCACAGTATTCTGTGGCATTCATCATTTTCACATACAGTACAAAACCTACACGTCGATAACAACAGTGTGCATCAGATCAGATGAATTGGAGTGATCATTCCTCTCGGCTGCATGAAAAGCGTCCTAAAGAGGCTGAAGACAGACACGGAGTAGCTTGAGGTTTCGAGCAGTGGTTCCCAACCTCTTCTGGATCATTGCCCTTTCGGCTGCCATGTGAAGTGGTCAGATGGGTGGGCCGCGTGCATTTTCAGAGCATGTTATTATTTGAATGATCAATCGATCGATTGTGTTCCAGCTTGGAGCATGTGTGTTCAAAGATTTGCACACCGTTTCACGAAGTTTCTAAAATAGCAGATCTACAAGCTCATAGTGATGCGCTAGGAGCTTGTAGATCTGCTATTTTTGAATATCCATAGTACAGTTTAAGAACCAATGTGCTATATACAGATATAGATACAATCTAAAATGACACAGATCTGCTTTCTCGGTCTTAATGGGTTAAAATGTGACGGGTGCTTCTATACATCAGTGGTCCTCACACTTTTTAGCCGGAGACCCAAAAGAGAGAAATCTGACGTCTCCCTGTGAGACAAACTAGTGAAAATAGCAGATCTCGCAAAATCTCGCCCGACAACGGTGATAATGTACTGATGATACAGTATATGAACTGTTATGCAACGCTGACCTAAACCTGGGGCCTTTTCTGACCCCCCAAAGTTAATCATCTCTCACTGCGTTCGGTGAGAAGCCACCCATCTGTTCTGGGTTTGCATGTTGGCCTGGATTGTGACGCTGACCTTTGACCCTTTCGACCCAAAAGTGAAGTATTTCTTTGGGAAAGGCTACATCGGTGGTTCTCAACATTCTTTCATGTCAAGGACCCCCAAATGAATATGTATTTGGCTGCCGACCCCCATTTAAAAATATTTTGTGCCAGGGACAAGACTGGAATGTTAGAATGTTTCAACGGTTTTCCACATTTTATTTGAATAGATCTACAAGCTCAGATCAACAATTTTCAACTAGCCGATACTGTGTATAGGATTAAAGTGGTTAAACAGATTTTGAAGCTATATTAACAAATTATAGCCAGGGATCCAAGGTGCCCAAGGTTGGCTCTGAACTCGGTAAATCAGCATTTAGCTTCTATGGCCCTACCACGTGGCATGCCCTGCAGAACACATTGAGATTAAGCACTCTGGTAGCCTTGACTTGTTTTAGAACTTTTACATGTATGCCTTTTATTTCTTCCCAATTCCTACATTGTAACTGAATGAATGAATGATCCCCTGGAATTCCCTCAACGACCCCTGGGGGTCCCCAGACCCCACTTTGAGAACCACTGGCCTACATATGGCTGGGAAGTTAGACAGACAGATGATACGAGGACAGAGTAATAACGATGAAGTGATGTCATTCTAGGAATATGTGCTACAGGTAAGTACAATAGGCTCTATGCACAGCAGCCATATTATCACTTCCTTCACAGGTGTTACCAGTGATACTAATGAAGGCTCTGTTCCATTTAGTGTAGCACAGTAGTTCTCAGATTTTTGAATTTCAGATTTCCACAACCCCATAACTCTCAGAGTTACACACCCGTAAAGGGCCATTTGGGAGTGTTTCCAGTGAGCCAACATGCACAATATCAGCACCCTGACCCTGAGCCTTCATTAGTATCATTGATAACACCTGTGAATGTCCAGCAGCCATATGACAATATGGCTGCTGTGCATAGGGCCTATTTACAATTTAGGCATTTAGCAGACACTTTATCCAAAGCAAGGTAAACACATACATCAAATGCATAGAGACAGTGTAGTGCCAGTAATCTAGGATCATATAGGTAAACCATCAGTCTAAACAGTATAATATATAAAAGAAAGTACTGTATAGTCCTCTCAGATCACATTTCCTTTCTCAGACTCGACAACAAAAGAAACTTGAACTTAAGCTAGTTTACATTGTTGACATACCTTAGGCAGAGTAGCTATACAGTGCATACTCATCTGATGACTGTTTGTCAAATAATTGGCAAAATAATCAGGCAAAGAGGGGCGGCCATAGCTGTGTGGTTAGTGAGCCCGCCTAGGGAGCCAGAAGCCCTGGTTGCCCCAGGTACGATTCCAGACCAGGCCAGCATATGTGTCGATGAAATGAAATTTGTCCCTGAGCAAGACTCTTAACCCCTAATTGCTCATAGGTTCTCATTGGAAACAAGACCGTAAGGACTTTCATAAACGACCTGTTAAAAGGAATTATTCTAAGACAGAGTTTTCCAGGAGGCAACTTTATTAAGTAAATGAAAGTAGCCCCATGGGGAGAGATATTGATTATTTGAAATGTCTTTTCTAGATTGAACAAGTGAGACTGAACCTGATTCTATTCTCGTCCTTTGTGTCCCATGTAAATTGGGATTTATGCTGTAATTAATGCTCTATCGTACTACAGTGTCATGTGCCAAAAAATAACAACAATCTACAAGCTCAAAACGTGTTGCTTATGCAGTGCCTTCTGTGCTTGAAGATCAGCTATTTTCGGCACACAACAATCTGTCTTAAGGGAGCAGCGAGCAGCTACTGCTCTGTTGTGAATTAAATTTGACCTCACATTGGTTTATCTACGATTAGAAGAATTAAAAATATGTCGAAGACTTGTACATGGGTTTTAACTAAACTGAAGTACACGTGAAGAAAGCTTACTGTATAGGAAACCCCTACCCTCAAACACTCTCAACATACTGTATTCACAGTATGTCTAAAATCAAAACTGTAACCTACATTAGGCTAAAGAATCTGTTGTTCTAATAAAAAGTGCTGACTGGAAGACTAGGTTGGTCGGTATCTTGGGAATGTTGGTGAAGAGAAAATAGGTTCTTCTATGTTTTGTTTACTTTTTTTGTTTTTAGTTTTTCATGAAGAGAGTAGTGCTTTTCCAGGCTTTATCTTGTAAGATGGAGATAGGACTGCTAATGAGGAGGTTGTATGAGCCTACCAATGTCAGAAGGTGACGTAAGTAATAGTCGTCTCAGTTCACCATTCCTTTCTCAGACTGTAGAACAAAAGAAACTTGAACTCAAGAAGAAGGAAGAGGGTTCATTTGCCACTCACTCATACAGCTACAGTACAAACAGTGAAATGTTGGTACGCCATGTTCCGCAAGACAACAGCAGTACAATATACACAAGATAATACTGGATTATGGGGGGGGGGGGGGGGGGGGGGGGGGGGGGGGGGGGGGGGGGGGGGGAGAGAGAGACAAATCTTGAAAGTATTGGACATTTTTGAATAATTCTGATATCTTTGAACACAAATCTTCTCTTCTGGGTGTCCCTGCTGGCACAAAACATTTTCAGATGTTGTTCCGCGGCCAAATACATGAATACATGAAAAAGTTTCAGAACGTCTGCTCTAGAAGCCAAGGTCCGGTTATATTGCTAAACACTCCCCAGAAACAGCGTGTGGGCTCTTTAAATCCTCCGGTGGTGTAAAGTAACTAAGTGTACTCAAGGACTGTAATAGTTTTGAGGCATTTTTTACTTTACTGGAGTATTTCCAATTTTCAGTACTTTTACTTCTACTCCACTACATCTCAGTCTCACTCCACTAGAATTATTTAAAAACTTGAGTTACTAGTTACTTTGTAGATTTGGATTATTATTACAAAACATACATTAACCACCTCAGCCCTATTTAAACGATGGCTATTTTCAAAAGATTTTTAATACATTTTAGACATTATGATAACTTGTGAAACGGGACATTCTGCATAATGAGTACTTTTACTTTTGGTACTTTGAGTATATTTTGAGGCCAATACCTTTGTACTTTTACTCAAGTACATTTTGATTACCCAGACTTTTACTCGTAACAGAGTATTTCTACATTGCCGTATTGATACTTTTGATTAAGTAAAACATTTGAGTACTTTTTCCACCACTGAAATCCTCCTTGTTCCCCCGCCCCCACCCCTACACACACACCTGCGCGAGAGAGGCTGACAGGTGTTTGACACAAGCTCGTTGTATTTGGATGCAAAAGAGAAATAAACAACATAATAAATAATGTAACGTTATAACATAGCACATGGAAGTTGAGCAGAGTTTCCAGTGTTTGTCAGGGAGTGGAAACGGCTAAAAGACATGTGTGAGAGAGAAGTTATAGGCTAATTAATTAATCCTGACAAACTGCATGGGGAGTTTATTCTTCAGGTGAGTGAGCTACCAACAGCTTGTTGTGTGTGTGTGTGTGTGTGTGTGTGTGTGTGTGTGTGTGTGTGTGTGTGTGTGTGTGTGTGTGTGTGTGTGTGTGTGTGTGTGTGTGTGTGTGTGTGTGTGTCAGCAGTGGTTTAAATCTGTAGGGCTAGGTGTTGTAAACTGTGTTTACAACAGCACCAAATATCCTTGTATGGAACATCATAACCCCTCACCTGTCAGTTCCTCTGGTTAATAGCATCAACTCTCAACAAGCAAAGTGATAAAGACAATCTTATCAGCTCAGTGATGCAATGTTTTCACTGGATGTTCACCACCCCAGAATAGAGATGCTAGGTTCATCTGGTTAAAAGAAAATTATTGTTTCGGCATGGTGAGAGAGTATGTTTTGTCCGTCTGTCTGTCCGTCCGTCCGTCCGTCCGTGTGTCCGTCCGTCCGTCATTCTGTCTGTGTACAGCTAATCTCCGGCACCGTTGGCTTGATCGCAGCGAAACTGTGCACACACACTCCCTGGATGCCACAGCAGAACCTCTGCCCTAAATTTTTCACATGGGCCTTTTATAGCGCCACCAGGAGGCCGATTTGTGCAAAACATATTTTTTGACAGTACTCCTACATATTTTGTCCAAAAATCCTGCAAATCGGTACACAGTATCTCTATAGTCATTAAACAAAACAGGTCTTTCAGATTTTTCATATTCCATCTTGATTGGCTAAAAATGGCTTCCAAAGTTTGCAGGAGTGCTCTGTTTTGAACAAAATGCCTCAAATCATGAACACAGCATGCAATCTCCGTGAAATTTTGCATGCATATTTCCACTATGCCTCCCTAGAGGTCAAGGAAAAACCTTTGCCCTGTATTTTTCACATCTGCCTTTTATAGCGCCACCAGGAGGCCGACTTATGTAAAACACATTTGTTAACATTACTCCTTCCCATTTTATCCAAATTTCACGCAAATCGGTACACATGATCTCTATAGTCATGTGATCAAGATGTGTTTGATTTCTCATATTCCACCAGCAGGTCTAATTTAGCAAAAGAGAATGCCTCAAATCATAAATGCAGTGTCCGATTGCCGTGCCAGCTAGGCCTAAGAAGAAATGGCACCCTTTTCACCAGGAGGCCACAATAACCTACCTGACCTGGCGGAGTGCTCCGAGGAGCACTTTTTCTAGTTGAATATATAAGATACCAATCTGCCCTATAAAAGTCAAAGTGCAGTAAGTGCGTTTTTGGACACACTAACTTATCTGTGTATCCCAAAGGTCAAATTAGCCTTTGTGATTTTGGGGGATAAACAATTACCTCAAGAACAGATATATAATTAGTGTAATATCACTTAAATGCCAATAACCCATTTGGCTGACCATTTGAAACCCTTTTATCCGTTAAGTCAGGGGTCTTCAACAGGGGGTCCGGGACCCCTAGGGGGTCCTCAGAGTTACTAAAGGGGGTCCGCCAAATCTTTGTGTGATATGATTATTTTTTTTACCTTAACCACTTGAACCCTAGCATCCCTTTTCTGAGGAGAACTTAGCTGCGAGGCGTTGTGAGCTTGTAGATCTGCTATTTTTGGCAAAGAGATATAGGTGTAGAGGGAAAAAAGAGCAGACAAAGTAAACAAAAAAAGTTGAATCTGAAACACAATTTTACACAATATAGAGGGGGTCCCTGCTTCATCTCTCTCTCAGCTAGGGGGTCCTTGGCCTGAAAACGTTGAAGACCCCTGCGTTAAGTTATTTGCGTAGTTACTGAACTTTGGCAGAATATTTCACACTGCTTGGTGTTCGTGTTTCAGTAAATCAACAACAACAATTTTACTCCACAACAATTATTTGAAAACTTTAGTTACTAGTTACTTTTCAGATATAAATTATTATATTATAAAACATACATTAACCACTTAACCCTATTTTATACCTAGGCCATTTGAGTACTTTTTCCACCACTGGCCAGATGTATGGAGGTGGAGGATGGAGATGACTGGAGACACCACTGGAGCTCTCATCCAGCTAGGATGAGCTAGAGAGAGAGGGGCTCTACCTCTCTATCCATAGGGTTCCACAGTTTGACCCTGGCCGTCACTTACACAACTGATGAAGTCAAGTAGAAGACGGCTCAAGGTAAGAACCGTTTGCTTTGCTGCTGCTGCTTGTGTTGTATGCTGTGTGTATACTAATGTAATTCAGGCTGCTGCTCTATTGCTGTCATATTGGGGCCCAATGACTGGGTGGCAATGAAACATGTTCAGTTTCTGGCTCTGGAATTGAAGGCTGATGTGAATCTACTGTGTCTGTTATGCTGTTTCTGCTGCTCATGTAGTGAGTAACAGGGAATTGTGTGGCTCTGGTCACTTAACTTATCCTATGTGTGAGTTTGCTATTTCTTTTAAAGTTCAACCTAGATGTTTGGGGCTTTGACATACTGTATCAGCCATCAACTGCAAATGTTCATTTGGAATAGAATACTGATGTGAATCTACACCTATGTATGTTGTGGCTGAGTTGTGATATGGGTGGCTGTACTGGCTCAGTATGATTGTCTTGGTGGCAAAACCTCTGTCTATGTAGGCCATAGAGTCAAAAATAATAGAGAGGGCGCCGGAAATCCCCTCCCATCCACTTGCATTGAGTTGCTCACCCAGTACATAGTACCTATGATAGGCTCTATTCACAGCAGCCATATTGTGAAGACATTCACAGGTGTTACCAATGATACTAATGAAGGCTCTGTTCCATTCTGGTCAAACAGAGTCAGGGTGCTGATATTGTGCATGTTGGCTCACTGGAAACACTCTGCTACACCAGTGGGTCTACAGTTGGGGTCCAGGGACCCTCATGGCCTTCCAAATGGCCCCTTACAGGTGTGTAACTCTGAGAGTGTACAAATGGAACCAAATGGACCCGTAAGGGTCCATTTGGTTCCATTTGTACACTCTCAGAGTTATGGGGGTCGTGGAAACCACTGTGCTACACTAAATGGAACCGAGCCTTCATTGGTATCATTGGTAACACCTGTGAAAGAAGTGATAATATGGCTGCTATAGAGCCTATTGGCCAGCATGTCCAATGTGCTTCAATGTAACCTCTGGGTTCTGGGGGCTTGATGTCGGCCTATTCCGCATGGTCATTATCCCTTCTCCCTCTCTCCCCTCTCTCTCAAAATAGGAACCTTTTTTATTCCTTTGCTGAGCAGCTGCTTGTGTTGTATGCTGTATATACAAATGTAATTCAAGCTGTTTGCTCAATGACTGTTTCTGGCTCTGGAAATGGAATAGAAGGCTTGTGCAATTATGTGAATCTGCAGTGTGTGTTGTGGTGTTTCTGCTGTTGAAGGTAGTGAGTTGTGACAGGTTACAGTATGTGTATGCAATCTGGGAGGGAACCCATGCGGTAAAAACCTTAGTTTTTGCCTCTGGGGGCAACACCTCCTTTTATTGTGTAAAACGGGAACTCAGCCTGGCTCCTCCCCTTTCTTAGTCCACTTCCTCCCGGGTGTTTCTGTGTTTATTCCTCCTTGATTCCTACTTCATATCTACATTTTAAGGCAGTAGTGCTGTCTTGAGAGATGAATGTGCGTGTTTGCTATTTCCTACATTTCAATGTAGGGTTGGCTTTGACCTAACAGCCTTCAATTCCAAATGTTCATTTCACCCCAAACCCTGGACTAGTCTTATTGAAAGAGGTACAGTACCTCTTGCTGCCACTTGGGGCTGCTAACATTGACAAAGTATTGCATGTGTCACATCCTTGTCATTTTATTTAATGCACATCTTAACTGTCAGGTGGAAACCTTGTATGTCCAAAGGTTTTAAAAAAAGAACCTCTTGCTAACAATGTACTTTGCATTGGTTCAGTATGAAAGCCACACACACTTAACCACTTTCAACCTGGCATCTTGAGCATGTCATTATTGGTGAAACATTCATGTTTGCTGTTTTTGCTACTTTTGTGTGACACTGTCATATGACGAAGAAAAAATTGGGCTTTAACCCATTTTTAGGAAAAGTCCTTTTGCACACCTACAAACGGACAGGTGCGACCTTCAGATCATGCATCTGAAGGTCTGATGAAGGTCCAAGTGGCCGAAACGTTGCATATTCAGGGTTTAACCCATTAAAACCGATAAAGCATCTGTGGTGTCATTTTAGATTTGAGTTAAATGCATTACTTTATACTTTGGCTAAAGAGCTTGTAAATCTGCTATTTTTGAAAAATCGTGACAATTTGTGCAAATCGTTGAATATATATATTCTTTTAAAGCAAACATTTTTAACTCAAAGCTTGGCTTCTGGGGGTCCCTGTAAAAATATATTTTGAGATGGGGGGTTGGCAGACAAATATTTATCATTTTGGGAGTCCTTGACATGAAAATGTTTAAGAACCACTGATATAGTAACATAGGTTTTTCTGAAAACTGTTGCAATACAAAAATGCAATACCGTGCTAAAAGATTTCTGTCTGTCCCACAGCAACAACAAAAGCATACAGATATCAATGCATTTGTTCGGCAACTTTGTTATTCAGTGGTCAGAAGAAAAGATGGTTTGTAAAATTTTGAGTATTTTTAATTGCACATTAATTTAATTCATATTAAAACAGACTTTTGACATCCAATGTGTTGTATAGCCTATATACAACACCAAACAACATTGCCCTGGTTGAACATGCATGTAGAGTTTAAAAGTCATTACTGGTTTAGTTTGCTCAGCGACCCCACTGGGACACGACTCTGATAGAGGGAAGAGAAGTTTCTCTTCGTCACACTTTTTTTTATTTAGTTTTTGAAAATCACATTCATATCATATTTCCGTCCTTCAGAGTTACACACAAACATCTCTCTGCTTTTCAAAACCAAGTGTTGAGTTGAACAAGAACATCAACTTCTGTCTGTCATCTGTTTAGCATTCCCCTTTATTCTTGATCCTGATGTTGGTCTTCATTTCACTGTGGAAATGAACATTAAGCATGAGCTTAACTCGAAGAAGCACTGACAAGTAAACATGACACATGCACAAAAACAAAAAAACAACACATCAAACGCAGGCCTACCTGTTTGACAGACACAGCATGCATTCGTTTGAATATTCTTGCTCGTCGGTTCCACAGACCGGTTCATAGTTACGCGCACACGCCGGCAATGCATATTGCCCGCAGTCGGGCTATTGGAAAAATAAAGACACGTTATATTCTAAAGTATGAAGGTTAACAATAAGACAACTGCTGTCATTATATGATATATTTCTAACTCACCTCTATGCCATTACCAGAGATGGTTTCTTCTTGTGCCAAAACTATCAAAGAGAAGAGAATTGTTGAAGATTTTATTTTTTATTATCAGGCTATTACTGACAAGTTTATTGACAAAATTCATAGACAGTATATTTTTACATGTATCTGTCAAAAGGATAAAACACAATAAAGCTACAGAGCTTATTTCCATAATTTAAATGTTTATTATATAGGCTATAAGCTTAGATTTTACGATAATGTTTGTATATCCAAACTTACCAATTAAGCACAGGAGTCCTAGTGCAGAAATGAGCCTGGTAAAGTTCCACATGTTTGCTGTTGCAGGGTCTCTGTTGTGACTGGCAAGAAGCAAGGTGGACTCTTTTTATAATTGACCTTTACCTCCTCCTCTATCTCCTCCTTTACCTCCTCCTTTTACCTCCTCCTTTACTTCCTCCGCCCCTGCTTTTGTTTCCCAAGCCTGTGACGCTTGTAACAGTACAAGCTTCTGTACAGTACTGTACAGTCATTATCCACAAACCGGTCTGGTCTCATGCCTTTGGATGTTGTGTAAACTCCCCCCACAAAACATCTCTCTGAAATGATTTTTATGTAGGGCTACATGTAAACAAGACGTAACAATAAAGACCAACTCTCTCTCTCTTTCTCTGTCTGTGTAATGGAATACTATGAAATACTAATATGTATTTGCCTTACTCAAGTGAATTATAGGGCTTTGTTATTTCTACATCCTGTTATTTGTCTATCTCAGGTTGACCAAACAGCCAAATGTAATTAACTGAAAACCTTTTGATCAAGCTTTATGTATAAGAACTGTAGATTGAAATCATTAGAAAGGCCTTTGGTCAGGCTGCATTGACAAAGGTGTCTGTAGTGATTGAGTCAGACAGACCATTGTGCTCTATGAAAGAGAGGGTATTGTTGTGTCATGTCACGACAGAGGACAGGAGGAGAATAAAGTAGTTTTCTGTTTGCCCAAGTTTCAATAGTTGTGTTTTCAATTAACCCATAAATACCGGGAAAGTATCTGTGTCATTTCAGATTTTAGCTGTATGTAGCACATTGGTTGGCGATTAAAAAATCATCAAAATTTGTTGTGCCACGCTCCTGGTCCCTCCCCTGCACGCCATATATGGGCAAGGGCCGGGCGTCTCCCTCAGCCAGCAGACAGCTCAGGTGTGGCTGGTCCCAATCAGCCCAGCTGCTCCACATCACCATCAACAGGAGAGCTGGCCAATATAAACTGCTGAGAACCGACACGCAATGCTTGAATATTAACTACTTTGGTTAGTGTTGCTGTTAGTTTACTATTGTTCCTGAGTGTTCTCTAAAAAGGTACTTTGTATGTTTGATGCTAACTTTGTGCTCTTTTTGTTCCAGGCTCCCTCCTCCTAAAACCCATGCAGCTCCATCCACGCTCCTCAGCCCTCTCCACCAGCGCTCCACTTCCTTACTCCCTGGATTCCAAAAACCCTCTCACCTCCCCAGGACTTTCCCTCCCACCGTAACGTTTATTATTTAATAAAATTCCTTTTACCCCTATTCCTATCTCAGTGTCTTTGCCTTTGGGGTCCCCGGCACATTTGGCTATGCAGCACCGCTCGAGCGTAACAGTCCCTGCACAAAATACTTTGTATGCACGATGTTGGTTGCCAAAAATAGCACATATCACGTCGCAAGACACCCGTGACCATTGGCTATTTTCTCCAAAATGTAAAAAAATTAAAGATTTGAAAAATGTTAAGTAAAGTATACAGTTGTGATCAAAGGTTTAGATACATTTGTAAAGAACATGTATGTCATGGCAGTTTTGACTCTCCAGTAATTTCTACAACTCTTATTCTTTTGTGATATGGCGATTAGAGCAAATACTACTTTGTCACACAAAGCAATCGCAAAGTTTCTTTTACTTTCATGAATTTATTTGGGGTTTTCTGAAAATGTGACAACATCTGCTGGGTCAAAAATATACATACAGCAATAGTGATATGTCTTAACCCAAAAATATATAGAATTTTGCTGATGGAACCACAGCCACATGTCCGCATTGGACAAGAGTCAACATTTCATACTGACCCCCAATCAAAGAAGTCTAGATCTGGCCCTGGTTCAGGGATCTATTAACTTGCATGCTGGAAGGGTGTTGTTGGTTATGGTAAGATGCCATGAGGCTTGCTTCATGATGGGCAAATAATCCTTTGCCTACTATCCATGCATTTACCATTCTGCATGGACAATATATTTCCACTATGTGTGTCTGTCTGTCTCAGTTTCTCTCTCTCTCTCTCTGTCTCTGTCTCTGTCTCTGTCTCAGGTTCGAGTGACAAAAAATATTGTACATACACAGCTCAATTGTATGTCTGGAATGGCTAAACTTGCAATCTGGATCACCACATTAATGGTCAAAAAACCTCCTAACTCCACTTGAGCTGTATTTGGGTAAAGTGATGATAATATAAGGACACATTCAAGTATCTGACAATGCATAAAGTCACTATACCAACTTAGATGAGGCAGTATTGAGTTGTTCTAAAAACATGTTGTTGTTTTTTTGTTTCTTCCTGAAAAGTTAATATTTTGGGCATAGCTGGTTTCTGTCCGACAGCAGAGCTACAGAATTTTAATTTAGCCAATCTGGAAGCTCACATGTGGCTCTATTTTCAAATAAATAAGACTCACTTGTATTTTGTTTTTGAAAATCCCATTTATTTCCCTCCAGAGTTACACAAAAACAACTCGCTACTTTTCAAAACCAAGTGTTGAGTTGAACAAGAATATCAACTTCTGTCTGGCATGGATCCGTCTAGCATTCCCCTGTATTCTTGATCCTGATGTTGGTCTTCATTTCACTGTGGAAATGAGAGTGAAACATTAACCATGAGCAGCACAGACAAGTAAACATGACACATGCACAAAAAACAAACCACACATCAAACGCAGGCCTACCTGTTTGACAGACACAGCATGCATTCGTTTGAATATTCTTGCTCGTCGGTTCCACAAACCGGAGCATACTCACGCGTACATACCGGCAAAAAATAGTGGCCGCAGTCGGGCTATTGGAAAAATAAAGACACATTATTATATTCTAACAACAAAGTATGAAGGTTAACAATAAAACGGCTGCTGTCATTATATGATATATCTCTAACTCACCTCTATGCCATTACCAGAGATGGTTTCTTCTTGTGCCAAAACTATCAAAGAGAAGAGAATTGTTGAAGATTTTATTTTTTATTATCAGCCTATTACTGACGGCATGTTTTTGATTAGTTTATTGACAAAATTCATAGACTGTATATTTTTACATTTATCTGTCAAGGATCAAACAATAAAGCTAGAGAGCTTATTTCCATAATTTAAATGTTTATGTATTATATAGGCTATAAGCTTACATTTTACGATAATGTTTGTATATCCAAACTTACCAATTAAGCACAGGAGACCTAGTGCAGAAATGAGCCTGGTAAAGTTCCACATGTTTGCTGTTGCAGGGTCTCTGTTGTGACTGGCAAGAGGCGAGGTGGACTCTTTTATAATTGACCTTTACCTCCTCCTCTATCTCCTCCTTTACCTCCTCCTTTATCTCCTCCGCCCCTGCTTTTGTTTCCCAAGCCTGTGACGCTTGTAACAGTCATTATCCACAAACCGGTCTGGTCTCGTGCCTTTGGATGTTGTATAAACTCCCCACAAAACAACATCTCTCTGAAATGATTTTTATCTAGGCCTACATGTAAACAAGACATAACAATAAAGACCCCCCCCCCCTCTCTCTCTCTCTCTCTCTCTCTCGGACAACTATGCAATACTAATATGTAATGTTCAATTTGCCATACTCAAGTGAGTTATAGGGCTTTTGTTATTTCTACATCCTGTTATTTGTCTATTGCAGTTTTACAGCCAAATGTAATAAACTGAAAACCTTTTGATCAAGCTTTATGTTTAAGAACTGTAGATTGAAATCATTAGAAAAGGCCTTTGGTCAGGCTGCATTGACAAAGGTGTCTGTAGTGATTGAGTCAGACAGACCATTGTGCTCTACGAAAGAGAGGGTATTGTTGTGTCATGTCACGACACGACACGACAGGACAGGAGGAGAATAAAGTAAAGTAGTTTTCTGTTTCTGTTTCAATAGTTGTTTTCAATTAACCCATTAAGACCGGGAAAGCAGCTGTGTCTTTTTAGATTTTAGCTGTATTCATGTACGTAGATATAGCACATTTTTGACAAATCTTTGAATATACATATTTTTTAAAGCGAGCATTTTAACTGACTGGCCATGATGTTTTGCATAGTAGTTACTCTGTTGTTGCCTTTTGTCTTGGTGTTCTGTATCTTTTTTTCTAGTATTGTTCCTAGTGTTTCCTGTCTGCCCCTGTAGTTCTGTACCTGCCTTGTCTCACCTCCCTGTGATCATTAGTTATCTCCACCTGTGTCCTGTCAGTCCCTCTGCCTATCATGTTGTCTTAATTTTCTCCGCCAGGCTGAAAGGCACGGCGTGTGTGTGTGTGTGTGTGTGTGTGTGTGTGTGTGTGTGTGTGTGTGTGTGTGTGTGTGTGTGTGTGTGTGTGTGTGTGTGTGTGTGTGTGTGTGTGTGTGTGTGTGTGTGTGTGTGTGTGTGTGTGTGTGTGTGTGTGTGTGTGTGTGTGTGTGTGTGTGCGTGCGTGCGTGCGTGCGCGCGTGCGCGAACAGCTAATCTCCGGCACTGTTGGCCTGGCTGCTGCGAAACTGTGCACACACACTCCCTCGATGCCAAAGCAGAACCTCTGCCCCCAGTTTTTCAGATTGGCCTGTTATAGCGCCACCAGGAGGCCGATTTGTCTAAAACACATTTTTGGATATCACTCCTACAGATTTTGTCCAAACCTCACACAAATCGGTGCACAGTATCTCTATATTCATGTGATCAACACGGATCTGTCCGATTTCCCAAAATCGCAAAGGACCACAATGGAAACAAGCCATAGGCTTTCTTGGGTTTAAAATCCTCTATGGTGAACAGGTAACATTGCTGACATTCCATGCATACAATGTAAAGATAATGAGTGATTAGATAAGAGTATGGGAGGATTTAAGGAAGGTAGTTTGATGCTGTATCCTGGTGTGTCAGGATAGTTTCATGTTACAAGGAAGATGATTTAGATATTAAAACAGTTCTGTGGAACAAGAAGCTGCCTGTGGCAATTCAGAAAGAGGGTTATAGAGGAATTATCAGCATGGTAATGTATTGTAGCCTATAGCAGTGGTTCTCAAAGTGGGGTCCAGGGACCCCCAGGGGTCCTTGAGGGGGTCCCTAGCAAATTTAGTTGATATGGTATTAAAACTAGTTAAACCACTTTAACCCTATATCTTATAATTTGGCTATTCAAAAATAGCAGATCTACAAGCTCACAATCTGCTATAGAAAAAGAAGGAAAACGTTTTCAGCAGTGCACCAAACATTGTGTCCTAAATCATGAAATTTTATTAGCAACAAAACTAAAAACAGGTGTTGCTGCTAATAAAGGTTGAATAAATGTGGCAGGTTAGGTGGGGTAGTATATGTTAATATGATACAATAACAGCATGAAAACCAAGCATTATGTATTCAAGATGTAGATACAGAAAACTTGCATGTGTTTTTGTGACATACTATAACGGGTGGAACGCTAATGTCTCCGGTAGGAGACTCCGCAAGTGTTCTGCCGGAGACTCCGCCGGTCATCACATTTTTGGCTTAGGACTGCGACAAAAACGTCCCCCGAATCTTTTCAAAAACGTTCAAAATTGATTAATTTTCAAAAGTTTTCATAATATGATGAACAGCATGTGTAATCATAGATGTGTTTGTACTTTCTTCCTTATCCCAGACTGTGTGTTCAGCAAACATGTGTCTGTTCCTGTAACTGTCTGGTTTGGTTTACTTCTGTAGCAGTCATGACCCACATGTATTCTGGTCACATGATGTGGTTTGTGCAAATGTTTGTATTTTCTCTGTGTTTAACCACTTTACCTATATTTATAGAATTATAATATATCATTGCTGTTGGGCAGAAACCAGCTATCTCCATTTTTCAACTTAAAAAGTAAATAAATTATACATCAGTGCTATTGAACACCCTTTACGTCTGTGTGGGTTTTACAAATATTGAACCAATGAAAAGTATTAAAAAGCACTTCTGACTAAACCACCTAACTCCTTTGGATCCTCAAACTGTTGGTCAAACCACCGGTCGAACCACCTAACTCCAACTTTGGAGAAAATAGTTTTTAAAAAACATGTTTTATTGTTTCATTTCCTGAAAAGTTAATATTTTGGACATAGTTGGTTTCTGTCCGACAGCAGAGACATAGAATTACAATTTTGCCAATCTGCAAGCTCACACGTGGCTCTATTTTCAGAGAAATAAAATACAATCTGAAATGTTTGCCTTTAATGGCATGCCCAAAACAGGGACACCAAAGTCACTGTAAAGGTCAACTTTATTGTCCCACAAGTGAGACATTTGGCTTCACCTGTGCTGCAACTGTAAAAAACATATTATAATATATATATATATATATATATATATATATATATATATATATATATATATATATATATATATATATATATATATATATATAATTTATTTACCTGGGGCCCTAGTAACTCTGTCCCACTTGATGATATTACACATCAAGAACAAAAACAGAAAAAGAATAATTAAATTAATATTAAAACAGACTTTTGACATCCAATGTGTTGTATAGCCCATACAACACCAAACAACATTGTCCTGTTTGAAAATGCATGTAGAGTTTAAAAGTCATTACTGGTTTAGTTTGCTCAGCGACTGCACTGGGATAAGACTCTGAAAAAGGGAAGAGAAGTTTCTCTTCATCACACTTTTATTTAGTTTTTGAAAATCACATTTATTTCCATCCTTCAGAGTTACACACAAACATCTCTCTGCTTTTCAAAACCAAGTGTTGAGTTGAACAAGAACATCAACTTCTGTCTGTCATCTGTCTAGCATTCCCCTTTATTCTTGATCATGATGTCTGTCTTCGTTTCACTGTGGAAATGAGAGTGAAACATTAAGCATGAGCTTAACTCGAAAAAGCACAGACAAGTAAACATGACACATGCACAAAAAACAACAACAACACATCAAACGCAGGCCTACCTGTTTGACAGACACAGCATGCATTCGTTTGAATATTCTTGCTCGTCGGTTCCACAGACCGGTTCATAGTTACGCGCACATGCCGGCAATGCATATTGCCCACAGTCGGGCTATTGGAAAAATAAAGACACGTTATATTCTAAAGTATGAAGGTTAACAATAAGACAACTGCTGTCATTATATGATATATTTCTAACTTACCTCTATGCCATTATCAGAGATGGTTTCTTCTTGTGCCAAAACTATCAAAGAGAAGAGAATTGTTGAAGATTTTTCTTTTATTATCAGCCTATTACTGACAGCATGTTTTTGATGCATAAGTTTATGGACAAATTCATAGACAGTATATTTGTACATTTATTTGTCAAAAGGATAAAACACAATAAAGCTGGAGAGCTTATTTCCATTATTTCCACACTTGTATTATGTAGGCTAAGCTGTATCCAAACTTACCAATTAAGCACAGGAGTCCTAGTGCAGAAATGAGCCTGGTAAAGTTCCACATGTTTGCTGTTGCAGGGTCTCTGTTGTGACTGGCAAGAGGCGAGGTGGACTCTTTTATAATTGACCTTTACCTCAGCTATTTTGTATCTCCTCCTTTACCTCCTCCACCCTTGTTTCTCAATCCTGTGACACTTGTAACAGTCATTATCCACAAATAAAACTGGTCTCATGCCTTTGGATGTTTTGTGAACTCCCCACAAAACATATCACTGAAAGGATTTTTATGTTTATGTTCAGCAGTGCACCAATCATTGAGTCCTAAATCATGAAATTGTCTTAAGAGATAAACTAAAAACAAGTTTTGCTGCTAATAAAGGTTGAATAAACGTAAAAATTAAAATTAAAAAATAAAACAACATCACAAGTTAGGTGGGGTGATATATCTTAATAAGATACAATAATGGCATGAAGCATTATGTATTCAATTTAGATACAGCAAGCTTGCATGTGTTTTTGTGACATACTATAACAGACCTATGATATGGATGCATGGGGTGATAGAATATGTTAACATGATACAACAGACCTATGGATAAATGGGGTGATTGGATGTTCAGTCCAGCAACAGAGTCCTGTCGTAGAAACAAGAAAAGAAAAGTCAACAACAAATCTACCCCCTAATTAGAAAATAGAAGCTTAAAGCAACATTACTTTCCTCTTCTACGCCGGATTTGAACCCGGTTTCCTACGCACATGCTGAATTTTTTGCCTTGAGCTAATGGAGCCTGCCTGCTTGCTCGGGGGAAACATTGAATGTTAACCATCAGGTCAAAATTCGTGTCAGATCCTGTGTCTAGGTAAGACATGACCTTTGACACGATCTAAATGTCTCAATAGAAGAGCAGGGAGACCAAATACAACCACCCCAATTGTATAAGTTATATCGTATTAACATACTCTACCATACAGATTGGACAAAATTACATTGTACTCATAAAAGAAAGTGACATAAATGTAGTATTAGTGAGGCTTTAACATTAGGCATGGGAAATAATTATACGCAACATAGCATAATGATAGATTGATATATCACTCTCTTAAACATAGATTGGTTTTCTATCAACCATTGTTTATTTGCATTTTTATTTTGAGCGTTAAAAAAGTGAATGGAATTATGGAAACACAGATTATTTTTATTTTTTTATATTGAAAAAATAGCTTGAGGCGTTTTTTTGCCTTTTATCATAAAATAGTAAATGCGCTAAATGGTAGATGGAAATACTTCTGACGGATAAGTTATGAGAGAGCATTTAACCCATGACTAGCTTTTGCACAATTATTATACTGGTATTATTATAAGTATATTAATTTAGGACTATTACGTATAAGCCACATCAGTTTGAATACCTTCAGTGTATTCAGCTGATAAAAATAATGAATGCCACTATGTTCATGGATACGTTCTATAGCCTTCTTATCTTATTAATCTCATCTTCTGATACTCTCACACATGTTGCATGAATGAGTTTGAATGTGCACATTAGTCCTGGGGCCAAGCCAGATTTTGGTACCACCTAAGGTGGCCGTACATTTTTGGTATTTTCGTATTCCTACATGTCTCTAGTTTATATTTTGGTATGATACATCTTCCAATTCAGTAGCTTAATGACAGTAATCACTCTAAACCGGCTAATGTATCCGGTAGGAGACACAAAGTAGAATCTTTGTGTCTCCTACCGGAAATACACCCGGGCATCAAATTATTGCGACAAAAAAACAAATATATCCATGTATTCAAGGCTTCATGGGGTGTGCAATTGATAGAAAATAAATATTTTTTTTTGGGTGAACTCCTCCTTTACGTTTCCCAGGGGGACTCTCTACCCATTCAGCTATGACCGCACTAGACCGAAGGAGGGTCAACTTTTACAAGCTTATGGAAAGCAGTCTTTTTGCAAACACCAAAAATCTGAGAAGTTATCAATTGCACACCCCATGAAGCCTTGAATACATGGATATATTTGTTTTTTTGTCGCAATAATTTGATGCCCGGGTGTATTTCCGGTAGGAGACACAAAGATTCTACTTTGTGTCTCCTACCGGATACATTAGCCTGTAGGTAGTGATAACTGCCATTAAGCTACTGAATTGGAAGATGTATCATACCAAAATATAAACTAGAGACATGTAGGAATACAAAAATACAAAAACTTTACGGCCACCTCAGGTGGTACCAATTTGTGAAAATAACAGTGTTGTGTTGGACTTGGCCCCTGGACTACATTGCTGTTCCGTTAATTAACTTTCCCCACTTATGTAGCGATGATTTTTGCACCATTGTACAGTAGGCTATATACACATTTAGACGTAAAATAGCTTAGAAGCAAGCACCAAAATTGGCTCATATACCATTCTTTTAATAACATTTTAGCAGCCACCTAAAAATTCAAGATGGCGGCCATTTTGCAAGATGGCCGCCATTGAATATACACTAATAATGCATTTCTGAATAAAATCACCAAAATATGTCCTATTTGAGTAATCTTGGTGTCAAATCATACATTTTTCACTATGTAGAATCTGAATGTGGACCCATGGACTGACTCACTGGCTTCCTTGTACCATATATCAGCCCCGGAATCCTAATCTTCTGCTAAATTAGGGGATCATGCTATGTTATAAGTCTATTATGTGTAGCATTTTCCTGTACAAGACTTCCAAAGTTGACATGACACCACTATGCCGTATGTGTGTGTATGCGCATCGGGAGGGGGTGGAGGGGCGGTTGAGAGACTTTTCATCTGAAGGTAGAGAGGTAGTAGCTCAATAGAGCGGATGTCAACGCACAGCCAGGGCACACTGGTGGCACCGCTGCTGTGAAACTCAGCATGGTGTTCAGTATCAGCTAAATAATTATTTTGTTATAACAAAATGACTTTAGTGTCCCAAATGCTGTCTAATAAGCCCCACATCAGTTAGCTACAGTAGATTACATGTAGTTTAATAGATGTTTAGTTAGACAGTCGCGCCTGAATCGACAGGGTGTGCCAGCACGGGAGAGCCGAACCAAGGGTAAGGGGGCCATACATGACTTGTTCATGGACTTACCCGGATGGTGTACAGATCGCACAGGACTTAAATGATACTGGATGAACGATCGGGCTAGGTGTAATATCGTTTTATTTCCGAACCTAGTCGTATCCCATACCTTATTGTGTACGATAGTACATTGCACAAGGTGGTAAAAGGATAACCCCTCGGCCTTGATTAACTCAATACAGATAATTTTTTCATGCAATGCAAATGCTACAGATTTGGTCTGACCTGCACGGCACAGTGCAGCTGCAGATGCGAGGTTTAGAAGTGCATGTCTTCCTCATCCAGGCAGCAAGACAATAAGCGAACAAACAGACAATTTGGTAAAGCGAATAAGTATAGGCCTACTGTCTATAAAAAACAATAAAAAACAATAAAAAAAGAATAAAGAAAGAAAAGACAAAAAAAAAAAACCTGCCTCAACGGGATCATCACCTTATCGTGGTGGGGCAGTTTGCATGTCTCCATGACCCCTAGAACTATGTCGGCAGGAGTCTTGTACTCCTGGCAGGGTTACCCAAGCCAAACAGGTCGAAGGGTAGAGACTAGACGAAGGGTGATCCCAGGGCGCTATTACTACTTGTAATCTACACTTGCAAGATCCGCTAGTCTCTCAGCGCTAATCTATGTGATTTTATTGCAAAATGTAGAAATACTGTATATTAAATGGCAGCCATCTTGAAAAAGGGCCACCATCTTGAATTTTTAGGTGGCTGCTAATATGTTTTTAAAATAATGGTATATGAGCCAATTTTGGTGCTTGCTTCTAAGCTATTTTACTTTTAAATGTGATTTGACTGTATGTAGCCTACTGTACAATGGTGGCCATCTTGAAAAATGGCTGCCATCTTGAATTTTTACATGGGTAACAGGTTTCATCAAAAGCCAAAGAGTGTGTGTGCCAATTTTGGTGCATATCTATGACATTTTATTGTGAAATTACTGCGAATTACTGTATATTCAATGGTGGCCATCTTGAAAAATGGCCACCATCTTAAAATCTTTGGTTTTTATCAAAAGAGCAATACCCAAGGAGTATGTTTGCCAATTTTGGCACTTGTATCTACGTGATTTTGTTGGGAAATGTAATATTACTGTATATTCAATGGCGGCCATCTGGAAAAATAGCCACCATCTTGAATTTTCAGGTGGCTAACGGGTTTTATCAAAACAGTACTACCCAAGGAGTATGTGTACCAATTTTGGCGCTTTTATCCGGAAGTGAACGATTATTCCCGTTATCTGCCTAGCTATGTCTGTCATTCTGTCTATCTTTCTATCTCTCTCAACGTCACAACCAGGGTTGCCAGATCTGCTTATTATAATTTCCCCGCAAGATTTTATTTGAAAATAGCCAATCTACAAGCTCACAACGCGACGCGTTGTGAGCTTGTAGATCTGCTATTTTCAAATAGCTGATGTACATGTTAAAGTGCTCATGTGGCCCGTAGGTCACTTCTTTTGGGCTGGTTTTCCTAGACCTGGTTGCTTGTTTCTCTCACAGAATCTGGCAACACTGGTCACGACATCACACAGTCTACAGGGGCATATGCAGCAGTGAGTTTGACCTGTGGAGGTCGTGCATTTGCCTGGCCACAAAATAATACTAGAAATGTTCTTTGACCATCAGAGCCAGCTATATGAGTGTTAAACATACGTGCACATGACATGCCTATTGAATTTGTCGATTAACAAAGAAAAACTTTTGGTCCCCAATACAAAGGGGACCTTAACCCTGCAATCTCTGTCTGACAGAACACTTTACGGTTTAGCATGTAGAATATGTTGTTGTGGTATGCGCAAGACTTGACCCACAATCCCGGTATGTGTACATCATCTTTTATCTAGACCATCCCTAATACTGGAATCCTCCTTGGCCATGTCATTGGGCGAATCTTTTCAAAATATTTAAAAATAGGTACATTTTCAAAAGTGACGACAGCAAGCTCCACAAGTTTCGTATGATGATGAACAGCATATGTAATCATATAGATGTGTTTGTACTTTCCTCCGTATCCCAGACTGTGTTCAGCAAACATGTGTCTGTTCCTGTAACTGTCTGCTGTTTGGTTTACTTCTGTAGCAGTCATATGAGTCATCATGACTCACATGTATATGGTCACATGATCCTACAGTAACTCCACTTGAGCTGTATCTGGGTAAAGTGATGATAATAGGACACATTCAAGTATCTGACAATGTATAAAGTCACCATACCAACTTTGATGAGGCAGTATTGTGTTGTTCTAAAAACACGTGTTTTTGTTTTTGTTAATATTTTGGACATAGCTGGTTTCTGCCCGACAGCAGAGATATAGAATTTTAA
Organism: Gymnoscopelus microlampas; assembly: GCF_963454915.1. Taxonomy (NCBI): domain Eukaryota; kingdom Metazoa; phylum Chordata; class Actinopteri; order Myctophiformes; family Myctophidae; genus Gymnoscopelus; species Gymnoscopelus microlampas. The sequence goes on from NC_139955.1 coordinate 6,585,260, forward strand.
TTTAGAAACATTGAGAAACGTTGTTGTTGACATTCAAGTAGCCTATAATACATCAGTTGCTTCAATGATGCAGTTGGTCCAAGGCTTGCAGGGCCATTACTTCTGCAATGTTATATTGCTTTCAACTACATGCTGCTTATTAAATCCTTTTTATGTTATGAAATATCCTCTTTTCATACCATATTAAATAAACAGTTTTCGGATAGAGGATAAATAACTGAATTAATAAGAAATAACGTTACATAGCAACAAAGAAAAATAATAGTGGCCCTAATCAACCACATGTGTGCTTATGCCAGCGACTGGTGTCACGCACAAACACACGCACGCACGTACATACATACACGTGATGGAGAGCACTAGTGGAGACAGTCCCAAATGTTTTCAAAGCAGGCTAAGTTTGTAGCAAATTAGTTTGTTGCTGAGAGAACAGCCCTGCCAGCAGCTTTGTTGGATTTGACAGAGTGAGAAATGGTGTGTGGTGTGATGTGAGAGCGGTGTGAAGAGGCTCATTTAAGTGAATAATACCCAGTGGTGGAAAGTAGGCTACTAAAAGCAATACTGCAATGTAGAGATACTCTTTTACACGTAAAAGTCCAGTACTTAAGTACAGTACAGTACATGTACTCAGGTACAATTTTGAAGTATCTTTACTGGAGTACTTCCAATGTTAAATGGTTTTACTTCTACTCCACTACATCTCAGATCCAAATATTGTACTTAAGTACAGTACTTGAGTACATGTACTTAGTTACTTTACACCACTGAAAATACCCTTTAGCAGCAGGCTGTGCAGTGCACAGACACACACTCTAAATGACTAATGACTTGTTGACTGTGCTCTCGCAGTAGCCTATGCTTTTCAAGATAGAAGTCCACGGAGAAAGTTATAGCCTATTATAATATATTTTTCAGCATTGGGAAGTAACTGTTGCCAATATTGTGGGGACACGCCTCGGCCCACATGTATTCTGGTCACATGATGTGATTTGTGCAAATGTTAATATTTTCTCTTTTTAAACACTTTACATATATTTATAGAAACATATATCGTCGCTGTCGGGCAGAAACTAGCTATCTCCATTTTTCAACCTTTTTTTTCTTCTCCACATTAATGGTCAAAAACCTCCTAACTCCACTTGAGCTGTATTTGGGTAAAGTGATGATAATATAAGGACACATTCACGGATCTTACAATATATTAAGACACCATACCAACTTTGATGAGGCAGTGTTGTGGTGTTCTAAAAACACGTCTTTTGTTATTTTTTTTCTGAAAAGTTAATATTTTGGACATAGCTGGTTTCTGCCCGACAGCAGAATTATAGAATTTAGCAAAAACAAATAGCTAATCTACAAGCTCACATGTGGCTCTATTTTCAAAGAAATAAAAATAAATCAGAAATGTTTGCCTATAATGGCATGCCTAAAATAGGGACACCAAGGTCAAGGTAAAGGTCAACTTTATTGTCGCAGAAGTGAGACATTTGGCCTGTGCTGCAACCATAAAAAAACATCCAACCAATCAATAGGCCATATATAGCTTTAACATTTAAATAAAAACAGTTTAGCCAATTACGTTTTGGCATCAGTGACATTTATAGCATTTGTTGCGCCCCCTAAGGGTCGAAGTGAAATCACTTTTGGCGCTGCGTTGTTTAGAGCCCCCTCGATGTGTGATTTAAAATTGGGGCAGATCGGCAACCAGCCAGGCCTGGCGGAGATCTGCGCTCAGAGGAGCGCACTGTTCTAGTTTTCATTAGGAAACCACAAGGCAGAGCATGCTGGGAAACACTCTCAGAAAGCCAGGTGACAGACCTGTTCAAATACATGTAGTCATCTGAGATGACTAACTGTGTTTGAACACAGTTCACCTTGTAGACCAGTGGTTCTCAAAGTTTGTCGTGCCAAGGACCCTCAAATTGATATGTATTGGGCCGCGGACCCCCCCATCTGAAAATGTTTTGTACCAGGGACCCCCAGAAGGGAAGATTTATGTACCAAAAAAAACTATTCTATTCTATCTAAAACATTATTTGAAAGTTTCCAAACATTTCCCCAGACATAAAGGAATGCTCTTGCGTAGTGAATCATGTCCATGGACTCCCGGTTGTGTTTTTTTTGGGCGGTTGTGTGACCTGTGATCTGTCCCATCATCCCACTGTTCTCACACACACACAACCTTATTAGTCCTCTGCTCCTCGCCTCATTTGACCCAGACCTGAAGCCGATTCTACAAATGCCTTCTAAATCACTTTTTTAGAAAATGTATACATATTTGGCCGCGGACCCCTCATCTGAAAATGTTTTGTGCAGGGATCCCCCAGCAAAGAAGATTCAAAATTATTCAAAATACTTTTCAAAAAATGTTCAAAAATAGCAGATGAGCTTGTAGATCTGCTATTCTTGAATAACCAGCATATAGGCTAAATGGATAAAGTGGTTAAAATGATTGGGATGCTACATTAAAGGTAGGGTTTATATATAAATATATATATATTTTGTTTTTTAGTTAAAAGGTTAAAGTACTATATTCTGATAGTAATCATTGCTACAGAGCGTTTGTTCGGTCACAGGGGTCTCTCCAGCTCTTTAATAAACGGAATATACATTTTCAGGTAGGTGACAACATTTAAGCCAATCAGGAGAGAGCACTGAAAATGCATTATCTGTTTAATAAAGAGCTGGAGAGACATGGGAGACTCCTTTTACTGAACAAACACTCTATAGCAATGAGTACTATCAGAATATAGAGCTATTTAACACTTCTTTTAACCAAAGTAAATCACTTACCCTACCTTTAACTACTTTAGCTGGGGCCCCCCTGGAAAAAAAAAAAAAAAAAACAATTTCCCAAACATTTTTTATATTTTTCAAACAATTAAAAAGAAATAGCAGATGTGACGCGCTGTGAGCTTGTACATCTGCTATTTTTTAATAGCCAGCATATAAATGGATAAAAGTGGGGGGCTCTGTGGGGGGTATTTATATGCAAATATCCTGGCCAATGGCATTGTAAGACTAAACAATAGGACCCAATGAGGATTTAGAGGTGAAAAAAACAAAAAATAACAGAAAAGAAAAATGATTTAAACTCATTTCTTTATAAAACATACATGTGATCGTGCGATCACACTGGGCCTTGCAGGGTTAATGTATGTTTTCTAATAATCATTTATAATAATAATACAAATCTTCAAAGTAACTATAAAGTTTTGAAATAATTGTAGTAAAAGTATAATATCAGAGTAGTCGAGTAGAAGTAAAAGTATTGAAAATTGGAAATACTCCAGTAAAGTAAAAAAAAAGAAAGAAAAAGAAACCTCAAAATTGTACAGTACTTGAGTAAATGTACTTGGTTACTAGTTACTAGTTACTTGCACCACTGGTTGTCACATAGGGTTGTCACGCATGCTGCGTGTTATGTTGGACATTTGTAATGGTCAACATTGGACACATGAAGGCGCCATTTCCATGCACATGAACATTAGACACTAAATATGATTATAAATACACAAATAGGCTAACAATAAAAAGACACACAAATCCATAAAGTAAAGAGGCAAGGGTTTCTTCTATCACAGGTACCCTGCCTGTATATTAACGCGTTATAATACATTAGTAGCCTCTCTTCACAACCTAGCCTATAAGGTGGAGTTCGAGCAAATGTCAGTAACATCGGTGTTCCATACATTTATAACTCTGAGGAGGACCATGTGGTTTAGCTCAGTGGTTCTCAAACTTGTTCATGTCAAGGACCCCCAAATTGAGACTTATTAGCCCGCGGACCCCCTATTTGAAAAGATTAATGCCAGGGACCCCCATAAGAGAAGTTTTTTTTTACGGCTCTAGCAGTGATTCTCAACCATTTAAATTTCAAGGACCCCCAGTTTGACATGCATTAGGGCTACGGACCCCCATTTAATGGCATTTCTATCTCTGGGACCCCAATTTATATAGTAAAATCTATGTTAATTTAACTCTGAGAGTGTACAAATGGAAGGGTCCATTTGGTTCCATTTGGACCCTAAGGTCCAAATGGAAGGTTCCATTTGGTTCCATTCCAAGGTTCCATTTGTACACTCTCAGAGTTACAGACCGATAAGGGTCCATTTGGTTCATATAAATCATTTAGCTGGGGACCCCCTGGTATCCCCTCAAGTACACCTGGGGGTAAAACATGCGCCCGGCTCTAATATGTGTCTGTGTCTGAGCGGAATAATGCACCCTATTCACAGCAGCCATATTGTGAAGACATTGACAGGTGTTGCCAATGATACTAATGAAGGCTCTGTTCCATTGTGGTCAAACAGAGTCAGGGTGCTGATATTCTCACTGGAAACACTCTGTTACACCAGTGGGTCTAAAGTTGGGGTCCAGGGAAACCTCATGGGCTTCCAAATGGCCCCTTACAGGTGTAAGGGTCCATTTGGTTGCATTTGTACACTCTCAGAGTTATGGGGGTCGTGGAAACCACTGTGCTACACTAAATGGAACAGAGCCTTCATTAGTATCATTGGTAACACCTGTGAAGGCAAGTGATAATATGGCTGCTGTGCATAGAGCCTATAGCCTACAGATATAGAGATGGTAAAAACAACAACTTTAAAACCTGTGGTGGAAAAAGTACTCCCATTTTTTACTTAAATAAAAGTGTCAACACTGCAATGTAGAGATGTTAAAGGTAAAAGTCCGGAATTCAAAATGTAGGCCTACTTGAGTAAAAGTACAAAAAGTATTGGTATCAAAATGTAGGCTACTTAAAGTACCAAAAGTAGAAAGTAGGCCTACTACTCATTATGCAGAATGTCCCATTTCACAAGTTCAAATGTATAAAAATGTAGATCTGCTATTTTCCAATGGCCGAAATGTATGGGGCTGAAGTGGTAAATGTATGATTTGTAATAATTACTAAGTAAGTAACTAGGTAAAGTAAAAAATAAAAAATAAACTCAAAATGGTACTTAAGTACAGTACTTGAGTAAATGTACTTAGTTACTTTACACCAGTGTTTAAAGCCAGGAGTCATAAAGTGAGCCATCCATATCTGCTTCCATTCCGCATGCAGTAGGCTAGTGTAGTCTCTGTCAGAATGGAGCGGCTGACAGTAGAGGACCTGTTTGGCTTCATAAGGACGATCCGACGATACGGAATAAAATGACCTCCCTGACTTTATTGATATCAATATAATTTCTTCACCAACAATCTTTTTTTGTTTTAGAATTATGCCCACAGTCAGCAGCGGTCAGACTTTTTTTTCCCCTTTTCTTTTTTTTTCTTCTTAAAAATGTTAGAGTAGCCAACATTTTTTTTAAAACCCCCCTTTTCTCCCCAATTTAGTCGCTATACCAATGCATTCCTCCTGGTCTGCCTGGTAACAGCCTGTTAGTGCAAGAAGAGGAAGGTCATGAAGAAGACTTCGCCGGTCTAAAACAGTTCCAGGACAGGACTCATCATCATCATCATGAAGATGAAGTTCTTCATCATAAAGTTGTTGAATTAATAAGTAAAAACGAACTAAACAAAGCAACATGGAGGAGGCTGCATCAGCTCTCTGATCATCGGACATGGTCATGATGGATGTGGATCAGGCGGTCAGTAATGTGAGCGTCCAGCGCTGTCTGTCCCGGCAGAATGACAGCTCCTCCGCCGCCACAGCAGCTCCCCCAGGAGTGTCCACGGCGCTGGCCAGCGTGCTGATCTTCACCATCGTGGTGGACATCGTGGGCAACGTCCTGGTCATACTGTCCGTGTTCAGGAACAAGAAGCTCAGGAATGCAGGTGAGATGATGATATCCTCATGCAGCTGGTGGGGAAAAGTACTTTTTTTTTTTTTTTACTTTTTTTTTTTTTTTTTACTTTAAGTCAGTGGTTTTCAACCTTTTTCGTGTCAATGACCCCCAACTTCACACATATTAGCCCAGGGACCCCCATTTGAAAAGATATGCCAGGGACTCAACCATTTTGATTTCTTGGGGGTCCCAATCTACACTGTATCATCATCATCAGTGTTCATTTAACTCTGAGAGTGTACAAATGGAACCAAATGGACCCGTTAGGGTCCATTTGGTTCCATTTGTACACTCTCAGAGTTACAGACATATACGTGTCCATTTGGTTCCTAACTATTAATTAGGCTGGGGACACCCTGGAACCCCCTCAAGGACCACTGGTGGTCCCCGGACCACTGGTTGAGAACCATTGCTTTAAGTAAAAGTATCAATACTGCAATGTAGAAGTGCTCTGTTACGAATTCAAAATGTGCTTGAGTGAAAGAACAAAAGTATTGGTATCAAAATGCTGAAGTTCCAAAAGTAGAAAGTAATCATTATGCAGAATGCCTCATTTCACAAGTTTTCAAATGTGTAAAATGTCTAAAAAATCTTTTGAAAATAGCAGATCTACAAGCTCACAATGCATAGCACTGCAGTGATGCATTGTGAGCTTGTAGATCGGCAAGTTTCAAATGGTCGAAATGTATACATGCAGGGCTGAGTGGGTAATGTATGTTTTGTAATAATAATCAAAATCTACAAAGTAACTAGAACTAAAGTTTTCAAATAATTGTAGTGGAGTAAAAGTACAATATTTGCCTCTGAGATAGTGGAGTAGAAGTAAAACTATTGAAAATGGAAATACTCCAGTAAAGTAAAAGTACCTCAAAATTGTATTTAAGTACAGTGCTTGAGTAAACGTACTTAGTTACTTTACACCAATGATCTGCCTTCTGCTGAAACTGAGCACATTTCTTAATTTGTTTTCTTTTAACCAGTGGTGGGAAAAGTACTAAAATGTAAATGTTTCACTTAAGTAAAAGTATCAATACTGCAATGTAGATATACTCTGTTACAAGTAGAGCCCTGTATTCAAAATATACTTGAGTAAAAGTACAAAAGTGTGGGCATCAAAATATACTTGAAGTACCTAAAGTAAAAGTAGGCTACTCATTATGCAGAAAGTCCCATTTCAGGTTTCAAAATGTATACAAATCACTGAAGTACAAAATAGGGCTTAGTTGGTTAATGTGTTGTGTCTTAATAATAATCCAAATCTGCAAAGTAACTGGTAACTAAAGCTGTCAAATAATTGTAGTGGACTAAATAAGTACAATATTTGCCTCGAGATGTTGTGGAGTAGAAGAAAAGTACTGAACATCTTTTAAGCACGTAAACCCCTATATTCATTAAAACAGACATATGCTTAAGCCAGTGGTTCATGTCAAGGACCCTCTCCAAAATTAATATGTATTTGGCTGAGGACCCACATCTGAACATATTGTTTCTGCCAGGGACCACCATTCAAGATATGTGTTGTTAAAATGGCATGCAAAAATGTAAAAAAAAACTTTGTTCACATTTTGTCTGATATTTTGGAAAATAGCAGATCTACAAGCTCACAACAAGTTGCATCGTGAGCTTGTAGATCTTGGTTATTTTCATATACTGTAGCCGATGTAGGCTATAGGTTAATAGTGGCTAAACTGATTGTGATGCTACCGTAACACATACCGTATTGCTGGGGACCCCTAGGGGTCCCCAGACCCCACTTTGAGAACCACTGGCCTAAGCTGCTTTGATTCATGTATTTGTTGATTTTAATCATGTGTGTGTGTGTGTGCGTGGAGGGGGGGAGGGGGAGTACCAGGGGAAAAAGTTTCCCCCAGAATAATGTGTTAATATAGTGTCACAATCATTTTCATACTTTGGCTATTCAAAAACAGCAGATATAAGCTCATTGCACGTCACTTCGTGCTGCACAATGAGCTTGTAGATCTGCTATTTTTTTTAAATAGTATTAAAGTATTAATAGCCTATAGCTAAAACACAAGTGAATGAGCCTATATCTGTTCAGGGATGGGTTCTAGTCCTCCCCCCCCCCCCCCCCCCCGCCCTCTCCTCTTCTGTTCCACAGACTATATCTTTCTCTTTGTCATTATGGTTAAGGAAACATACTTTATGTGTAATGTGACGCTAATCTCTTTATAACTAACACTCCATCTGGCTTCATCCTTGGATTTACAACACAGGTAAATCAACATTCCTGCGTCCAGGCCAGTGCGGCTGCACATGTAGCTCATTATTACAGTAATAACCAGAATATAAACATGACACTGAAACTAAGGAGATGAGCATTCAAGCGTACGTGGCCAAGAGGGTGATTCAATGCAAAATCCTGGCTCTCAGTCTCATATTACTTTATTTAACCCAGTGGTTCTCAGACGTTTTAATTTCAACCCCCCCCCCCCCCCCCAATAACAGTTACAGACCTATTAAGGGTCCATTTGGAACCCCAAGGTACCCTGAGGGTCCCGCCTGCACCCCACTTTTGAGAACGACTGACTTTCAGCAACTTTGAAAGTGCAGTGTATGAAGAGCATTTCAATAACAAAGAACTTTTCCTCTACAGCCATTCATATTATTATCTTAATTTACCGTCTTCCTTGTTCCCTTAATCCCTTCATCAGGCAGGAGGAGCCTGTCCTGTGAAAATAGATTTGTAGATAAGATAAAACCTCCAGTCGCCAGAGGCAGCACAGAAGTTAAGATACAGCAGGGTAACCACAAATAATGAACAGAATATACAACAACATACATTCTCGACAATGCTTACATTATGCAGTACAAAATAACCATTCAGCTATGGCCGCCCCTTTAGAGAGTGAGTGTCCTTACTGTAATGAACTGTTGTTACTTGTACAGTTGCCATGGCAGCCCCCCCCATCTATAATTAACATGTATTATTTTGAAGATGAGATTAAAGTCTATTTTGATATCCTACACAAGCCATCATACACAATTAACTTTGTGAACGTTTTCATTCACAAGCGAGAAATCAGTCAACGTTGTGGGTTTACAAACCATCTGTACCTTTTGTGACCTTTATCCCTCACTATTTTCATCCAAAAGGACATACTTTGGCATTTGTTACCCATTTGCTGCCACTTTAAAACAAAAACAAAAATTAAGATGGCAAAGTGTGAATGAATAAAGAAATTAATCTAAGGAAAGAAGGTCCAATCTCTGTTAGGAGGTTATATAATGTCAGGACATACTGTGGTCTACTGGTGGACAGTTATTAAATACATGTTCAGGTCGGGATACCAATTGTATCCAGTCAGGGTCGAGAACTCAGACAGGAAACAGATTAAACAAGTGGAATTGGAAGTGATGACACAAAGAAAAATTGGAACTGAAACACTATACAAATGATGTTGATAAATGCACTCTCTCCTGATTGGCTGACATTTTGCCACCTACCTGAAAATGTATTTTCTGTTAATTAAAGAGCTGGAGAGATAGGGAGACTCCTGTGACTGAACAAACACTCTATAGCAATGATTACTATCAGAATATAGTACTTAACCAAGAAATAACACAAAATGTCGCAACCCTACCTTTAAGACCTATTTCAAATACTAGAGTTCGATCCACTACACTACGCCTTCACACCTATATGTCCGACCTTGTCCCTTTTATATTTATTTCCCTTATATGGAGCTGACTGAATTGTTTTGCACCTGATGCCATGATGACACATTGAGGTTAGACAACACTCCATATTTGGGCGTAGCTGAATTGGGTACTCCTTATATGGTCAGAGGTCCAGCCGTCCGCCCACCCATCGGTCCTCCCCTAAGCCAATTTTTATATAGGATAGCGAAAATAATAATACCGCTAATGTTTTTGTTTCTGGAAAATATTGGAATGTTTTTCTATTCAATATTCAATACAGCAATGCATGGATATTACAAAGATTATTTTTTAAAAGCATGTACTTTTGAATACTTAAAATGCTTAAAAGTCAAGTACTCCAGTACTTGACTGAGCAACGTGCACTCGTAGTTGAGTAATATTTGACTCGAAGTACTGGGATTGAGTAGGCCTACTTTGTCCACCACTGCCTACTGCACTGTAGTACAGCATATAATAATGAACTGTTGTAAAACAGAAGAACCCATAGATCACTATTAGACAAGACACTAAGCAGCCTCAGACCATAGCAACTAATTGTCGTGGCAAAATTGTAACCTAGCTGATCCCGACATGAAGCTGATACTTCATGGTAATCAGCTGGCATGCTGTACGGTCAGTGAACTGGAGAAGAAACCAGCTTTTAATTGCAATATCATATTACATAACATGGCTGACATACAGTACTGTATGTGCCTCACTGTCCTCTCTATGTTAACCAACAAAGCTGCCAAACCAGTTTGGCAGCAGCCAGCACAGCATGTATTGGCAGTTCCACTGTGAAACATTCAGAACAATTATGTGGCATACCGCATACATTGAGATCATCACAGTTGACTGGTCCCACACAAGAGGGTACGAGTAATTTGTCATTTGAATAGCATTTTCTGCTCCACACACTGCCTGTCTTTCTCTAATTAATCCTAATTTCAGTCGAGTGACTCAGAAGTAGATTGAGAACATTAATGGCTTGAGAAATGCTCTGCTCAGTCTCTGCTATACTTTACTCCCTGCTCAGCACTTTAGAAGACAACCATTTCAGAACAGGGAGATACATCTATTAAATAAGCCCGGCAATTTGGTCACCTTGACACGTCCCATACTGCACATCACCCACATAGCGCTGTGCATGGGTGTAAACCTCTCCAGTGTCTCTGCCTGAACTAGCCCGCAGGCTACGCATCATTTATGCCATCAATGCACCGTTATATGACGATGTTGAGCACCGAAAACAGCAGATCTACAAGCCCCGGCGTCATATGACAAAGTATAATTGGGCGTTGCCGATCTGTCTGTAGATCTGCTCATGCGACACCCTCACGCTGAAGCTGTGTAGAGCATAACACTACATATAGCATATACCGTTAATGTGGCATGAATGTGTGTTATCTCATAGTGTCGGTCGTTGTTCTTTAAGGATGTCTTTGGAACAGTGGTTCTCAAAGTGGAGTCGGGGACCTCCCCAGGGGCCCTTGAGGGGGTTCCAGGGGGTCCTCAGCAAAATTAGTTGGTATAGCATAAACATTTGTTTAACCACTTTAACATATATACCTCGGCTGTTTGAAAATAGCCAATCTACAAGCTCACAACGCGTTGCATCACGACACGTTGTGAGCTTGGAAATTTTGGACGGCGTTTTGGAAATGTTGTTTTAGTTTTAACAACACAATCTTGTATGGGATCCGCGGTCAAATACAGTATATAATATTAATTTGGGGGTCCTTGACATGAAAAGGTTTGAGAACCACTGATCTAGAGGCCATTCAATGGTTCTGCTGCCAGCCAAAAATCTATTTTATTCTGAGGAGATTCACAATTTTGTGTGTGTATAACCATTTAAAACCCTATATACTTTGTTGACCAGGGTCCCCCAGGGGTTTTTGCTTGTTCCCCTCTACACCAAATCTCTTTGCCTGAAATAGCGCATGCTGTACATCGGCTGTTTTTGCAGCATGTTCGCCTACTATGACATGGCCAGAAAAGGGATGCTAGGGTCCATGTGGTTAACCAAGTATGAACCTTACAGGTCCTGTATATAAATGAGTTTAAGAGGTCAGTGGTGGTTATGTGCTCACAGACAATAACAACTAACAATCAAACAACTTTATTTACACTGAGTGAAAAAAAAAAGATTTGTTTTTGTAATCGGGTAATTCAGTATATTTCCTTGCTATAGCTATATTCGCCGAATTTCTATTTCTTCTCTACTCCACTACATGTAGCCTACAGTACATACACATTACAGTAATGAAGTTTACTTGAGTACTGTACTTAAGTACATTTTTCTCTCTGGGGAATGTTGATGGACGCCATATGTTGTGTAGAGTAGTTTGCAGCAGCTCGGCACACAATCCAGGACAGTTTGTGATTTCCGCATGATTAGGGAGTGTCTTCTACTTATCTTCTACTCCACTTTGATTCAACGCTAGATAAACATGTCAGTGATGTCACCTTCTGATGTGATAAGCAGTGAAGTCCCACAAGCCAAAGATCAGAATCTTTAATTATTACAAACAGCCTGCAATTAATGGCGTGTGTAAACTGAAGTGGAATAAATCTGAAATAGTATTCCACGAAAAGAATAACATTTAACAACATAATTCCTTTTAAGTGGAGTCCTGTCATCTAGGTAAAAATGATGCTCCATAAATGTTCTTAGCTCTCATAGTTGTTATGATTTGTGCTCTCATGTGGAACGTTCTTGGCTCTGCCTCCCGACGTTCTGATTGCTTTCAGGGCTGTTGAAGTTTACGTTTTCAGACACTGCAGGTCTGATTGGTAGTTTGACTTTGATTATGATTGCGATATTCTTGGCTGAGCTGTCGGCTGTCTATATCACTTTTGTCAGATTGAATGTGTAACCTCTTACAAAATGGTTCTCCAGCCCCTTGAACATAAGTTCAAACAGTATAGTCGCTACTAATTCATCCTGGGTGCTGCCTTTACTAAAAGATTATTTGGACTTTCTTGATAACGTAGGTAAGAGCTTTATTGATCTCGATAGGGGAATGATGCAACAGTTAATATAAAATTACAGGGCAAAAGAAAGTACAGTACAGCAGGGTAAAAAGAGCACCAACATTTATGTAGGCTTTCCGTTATGTAGGCATTGAAAAGGTGGCACGGCCCCCCAGAGAAGGCAACCAGGAGCGCCGCCTGCTACAACGAGTCTCAATTCTATGGGTCCTCATGGTCTAAATGAGGAATTCCTGTAACATATATACTAGTCTTGTCTTTTTATATTGCTTTATTGCATTTAACATTTTTGTATATATCTGACTGTGTTGACTCTCTGTTTATAGCTCAGGGAGCTTTGTTTCCATACAAATTTGTGGACAGGGATTTTGTATAGAGTATGGACACTTATTATGTATACAAAATGTTTTCCTTTTTTTGCTGATGGCCACATAGGAATAATGATGGCTTATCTATGGATCTGTCGGACTGTGAATTCCAAATAGGGGTGTTGTCCCCGGGTGCCTTCACTCAGTGATTTGTGAATTCTGCCCACTTTTGTCTCTTTATATACCTGTCTCCTCACTCTCGCTTAGTATGCCTGACGAAGGCCACATCGGACGAAACCGTGTTGTTTTTTTGACCGCTGTATTTATTAAATGATGTTGGGAGCATCAAGATGGTGTGCGGACCTTTTCCTTTTGTTCACAGTTTACTTAGCACCTCCTAACCGATTTAAAAAGATCCCCACACACAAAAGAACCATCAATAATGAATCAAAGTATACAACAGTATACACCCTCAACAAAAGCCTTGCATTGTGCAGCATAAAATAAATAAGAATGCACACAGTAACAGTGTCAGATAGGGTCCTTACAGTAATTAACTGTTGTTACCTCAGTCTAATGGCAAATTTGTGACTATAATGACTGATTTGTGACTATAATGGCTAATGAAGCATCATGCTACGTTCTTTTTGTTAAAGAAAAAAGTCATTTTCATTGAGTGGCACAGTGGGCTTCAGTCAAATGTAATACTAGATGGAATATACAGTTATAGTAATAATCCTGGCATTGATAGTCAGTCGGATGCCAAAAACTCCTACACGTTTTTGCATTAATACCCATTCATCTTGAGTAAATATAGCCGTATGAATCAAAGAGTAGTGTTCCGTGCCAGTCAGCTTTGCGGATGAGATTTCTACCGAAGGTGTTTGGAAATGATGGAACGCAGCCAGAGGCTTTGACAGACAGAGGAACACACGAACCCCAGGAATTGGTACTGACGTTGGCAGTCGGTACGCATGTCGTGCAAGTTGCAGGAATGCTAATCCACTGGGCAGAGCAGGCTCTTGCTTTGTCTGTAGGATTGTCGATCTCTCACGCTATACATTCTGTACTCTTTTTTTTTTTACTACAGCCAAGTGGCTTCCCCTTTCTCTGTATACTGCACTGCACATTTTACAGTCTGCCATAAAAATGCCTAGTGTACATTGTGTAACATGATATATTCATTGTGAGAAACAGTCATATGCGATGGGAGCCACAAGTAAGACTCGGAACAACTGTACTACAGCTTATGGATCACCCCAGAAGCTTCTCTCCATACAGTAATGTCCCCCCACCACATCTATAGGGCATAGCAGTGGCGGACATTTTCTGGTTCCACTTCAAAATAGTCAATGCATTTTTCCCATTGACATTTCCAAAAATATTTATATCAATTATTTTAAGCCTAGAATCAAGCCATCCAGGGTCCTGGTGAATCATGACCATAAAACGTTTGATTCTGTGAAAAAACTTTTTTGAAAACGGCAAAACACAGGGGCCCTCATTTATCAACGCGGTACAGCCCAAATAATGGGCGGACGGCGTTTTCACCGCAATTTTCGGCATTTATCAATATATCCTGACGTGGGCTTTATCCTATGGTACGCTGAGATCTCACGTCTGGTCGAGACCAGTTGTTGACGTTGGCTGCGCCCGTTTATTCCATTCTAGGCCTGCGGAGCACCATTGTCTGACTGTCTGACAAGCATCTGGACACATAATCCACTCCTAAATGTGTATATCTACACTAATAAATAATCGCTGTGAAAATATATCATTTTATAAAGTAATTTAAACAAACTGCTTTAACAGTCATTCAGATAAGATTGTAGATCTGTCTGTATTGAAAATAGCAGATCTACAAGCTCACAAGCCAGAGTTGCATCGCGAGCTTGTAGATCTGCTATTTTCAAAAATATACGAGCGCTTTTGCGCCGGGAGTCCTTTTCATGGACAGTGAGGTCTACAAACTTACAGTAGCTTGTCCTATGTTATGGAGTTATGTCATAGAGAGTTATGTAGGCTACACAACCTGGCTGGGTTAAGGATATAAACCCGACGCTCCAATATTAACGTGGCGGCACGGAATCACTGCATTCCGCCCGAGTCTCATGTACCGCTACGCTACGGAAAGACGAAGTTGGGCGGGCGCGTGTGTGTGTGTGTGTGTGTGTGTGTGTGTGTGTGTGTGTGTGTGTGTGTGTGTGTGTGTGTGTGTGTGTGTGTGTGTGTGTGTGTGTGTGTGTGAGTGTGTGAGTGAGTGAGTGAGTGAGTGAGTGAGTGAGTGAGTGAGTGAGTGAGTGAGTGAGTGAGTGAGTGAGTGAGTGAGTGAGTGAGTGAGTGAGTGAGTGAGTGAGTGAGTGAGTGAGTGAGTGAGTGAGTGAGAGAGGCGTGTGCGAGGCGAGGCGAGCGGGGCAAACGGTTTCTTATTGGCTTTTCATGTCTTTGGTCGTATTCTGGTTCGTCTTCATGTCGTAAAATCAGGGCGTTTTGAGAATATTTAAGGGCGTGTTATTGAAATGACGCTCGGTTTCAGCCGTCACATTTATCAACGCTGGGACCAAGTGTACGCTCGGATCAGCTGTGTAGGATGCGTTGATAAATGTGACTTCGACGTTGGTGTACGGCCGAATATATGGAAAAATATATGGCGGTTTATACGCTGCGTTGATAAATGAGGGCCAGGGTATTTATTAAATATAGTATATCATATAATTAAATATAAAATAAAATAAAAATCACAGAAAAAAATGTTTTATGGTCATGATTCACCAGGACCCTGGATGACTTGATTCTAGGCTTAAATGAATTGATATAAATATTTTGGGAAATGTCAATGGGAAAAATGCATGTTTTCCGTCAGTTGTACATCCCATCACATGTACAGTATTTCTTAGGATATACAGCTGTTGTTTGCTTTTCCTGTGCTTACAAATAAACTAAGGCTTCCCATTTTCAACCATAACTGTATATGATTTACTGTTACTGAATACTTTCCAGATCAACATTTATCTTCAACAGTAATTATGAACCTAGGGGTCTAGTCTAGGGGTTCGAATCCACCCCGGGGCATCCGGCTTCGTCAAGCGTCTATACCAGCACAATTGGCCCGTGTTCGGGGGAGGGAAGACGGGCGGGCAGTGGTGGGACGTAACTAAGTACATGTACTCAAGTACTGTACTTAAGTACAATTTTGAGGTATTTGTACTTTACTTGAGCATTTCCAATACTTTTACTTAACTACTCCACTGCATCTCAGAGGCAAATATTGTACTTTTACTCCATTACTATTATTTGACCACATTAGTTACTAGTTACTTTGTAGATTTAGCTTTCAAAACATACACACAACTTCAGCCCTTAAACTTTGGCTATTTGAAAATAGCCGATCTACAAGCTCACAACGCGACGCGTTGTGAGCTTGTAGATCGGCTATTTTCAAAGAACCTCTAGACCTTCTGCGTAATGAGTATATACTTTTACTCATACTACTTTTTCCACCACTGCGGGCGAGTAGGGTGATTATTATTTGTTACAGCACCTAATTCTAAGGGCTGGGGGCGGCACCTGTCAGCAGGGGGTGTTGGGCGGGAGGAGTGAGGTGGAAGTGTTGGTGTCCTCCCGGTGGGGGCTCCTCACCGGCTGGTGAGCCAGTAGGGCACCGCAGTGACAACACAGACTGTGTGAGGAGTAATTCACTAAATTGGGGAGAAAAAGAGCAACAAAATAATTGGCTACTCAAAAAAAAAAAAAATAGTAATAATAATTATTATTAATATGAACCATTAAGAGACTAACTTAATACTTGCGTAGTGCAGTATGTGACATTCTTTAAACAAAACATAACCTAGTCCTAGAAAGTATTTGACTACCTCGGATTATTGTGCTCTGTGTGACCACAGCACTGGTCCATTCCAGTGTTGATTTTGACAGCAAATTTTGATTCATAGTCATAGTCTTTTGAATAAAATTCCATTTAGTTTTAGTCAATATTATTAAATCTACAGTTGACTAAAATGCATTTTGGCGGTGCCTTGATGGTGTTGTAATGGCTGATTTTACACTTGGTTGAATGCTGAAAATAGCCGATCTACAAGCGCGCGACGCGTTGTGAGCTTGTTGATCCGCTATTTTCAGAGTGCAACACCCCACCCCACCCCAAACATAAAATGACTTGTCTTTTAGTTCTACTGGATCTCTTCTCCACTAGTCATTCAGTCATTTTTATTTGCTGACAAAATTGTCAATATATTTAGTCTTAGTTTTAGTCATCGTAGCTTAGTTTTTATTTTGTTTTTATTTAGTATTCGTCAGTGAAAAAAGGTACCGGTAGTTGACGAGCATTTTTTGTCATAGTTTTAGTCGACGAAATCAACACTTGTCCATTCTGAATCTGAATGGGGCTTTCATGACCCACCTTGACCGTGTCATTCTGGGAGCATCTGGAATGTCTCTGATGTGGGATATATTTCTCCACCAGCTATCAGAGGGCAGGTGGATGTCAGGACTGGGCTTGTGATGGTTCCACAACGGCACAGTGTTTTGAACCCAGACTGATCTGAGCTCTTGTCTTTCTTTGTGAACCAGGATGTCTGTGTATCCTTCCTGTCCTGCTCCTTCCATCTGAGGGCTGGAGGTCAGGCCACCGAGGCAATTTTTCAATTTACAATTTAGACAGGCAGATGCCATGTATTTTTAACCCATTACGACCTGAGGCCGCTTCTAAACATTTTCTAAATCCTAACAGTTTTTCGGAAAAAAATATAAAAACATAATTTTCACGATTTTTCAAAAATAGCAGATATACAAGCTCATAGCGCGGCACCGATAGCCAAATAAATCTAAAGTGAGACGGTTCTAGGTCTTAATGGGTTAAATACACTTTCTGTTAGTTATATATTTTTTGTAAAGCCTTGTTTTTATTTCAGTTAAAGGTGATATGTTTTGGTTAAAACAAAAAATATTTTGTTAAAAGGTTAAGGCACTATATTCTGATAGTAATCATTGCTATAGAGTGTTTGTTCAGTAACAGGAGTCTCCCAGTCTCTCCAGCTCTTTAATGAACAGAAAATACATTTTCCGGTAGGTGTCAAAATCTCAGCCAATCAGGAGTAAGTACCCATTTTTCAGCTTCATTTTTATAGTGTTCCAGTTCCAATTTTGCCTGCTCATTTCTTAGTGTCATCTCTTCCAATTTCACTTGTTTAATCTATATCCTGATTGAGTTCTCTATCCTGATTGGATAAAATTGGAAATGAAACTGAAACTGAAACGAAAATGCATTTTCTGTTTTATAAAGAGCTGGAGAGACAAGGAGACTCCTTTTACTGAACAAACACTCTGTAGCAATGAGTACTATCAGAATATAGAGCTATTTAACACTTATTTTAACCAAAGAAAATCACTTACCCTACCTTTAACTAAGATGTTTTCTAGTTTTCATCATTTCATCAACTATAACCCTGGCGAGACGGGAGTCAGATTGGAACCCAGGACCTCACGCTCGCTTGGAGCATACAGTATGGTCTGTGTACAGTGTGTAGCTAACTGGCTGAACCACCAGGAAAAATCGTCTTGAATGCATGTTCACATTGACTTCTCTCTGGTCTGTGTTTGCTGCGTCATGTCCAATAGACTGTTTTAACACCTAATCTAATGGCTACCAAACTCCTTTTAGTTGTTGTTGTTGTTGTTGTTCTCCAATTCCTGTAATAAGACATCGGCTTCTCCTTCAGGCACGGTAACCTCGCAGGGCTGTCAAATTGAACTAGCGTCACAGTGCAAGTACTAAGGTGTTTTAATTGATGACCATTTAGCATAAAAACTTAGTAAAGAGGCTCACGCTCAAGCAAGGATTTTATTTTTTAAATGGTGCTTTTCCTTTGTCGCAAAGGGAAAGAAAAATCAGGTTGAGGCTACATTCCTTCCCTTACTGGATTATGGTGATCTAATTTGCATGCATGCCTCTGCCAAAATGCTTGATCTGGTTAGATATGGTGTACCACAGTGCCCTGAGCTGCCTGTGTCACAGGCTGCATGCAGGTTTCTCACTCACCATTGCACCTTGTATGCCAGAGTTGGGTGGTCTTCATCGGCCCCATGGAAACGCTCTCATTGATGCCTATTAATTTATAAATCCATCCTTTTTTTGCCTCCCTGTCCCCTGGGGAGGAAATGGAGCTAATCTTATCTAAAATCAAAAATGTGTTATTGTTGTTACACTATATATTTATTGATTTATTATTTAATATTTATTTGAACAATCTTTATATAATTGGTCCTCATTAATTCTCATTATAAGATGGCACCATTTCTGGCTATTTCTGGGCAGTGACGGTTCAAAAACCTGTCTACCAATGGCATCATCAGTGGGGATTCCAAGCTAATAGAAACGACAGCGTTTCTCCCTGTAAAGTTAGCATGCTGAAATAGAATCCTTTTTTTTTTAAAATTCATCATTCTTAGTTTTCAGGAAAAGGTTGGTCAGAGAGAAAAGGAGAGCAAGGAGAAAACATAGCAACGAAGCAGGTCAAACGAAAATTATAATATATACATTTACAGTATACATATGCATAAAAAGTAGCGGTATGTACAGTACATGAGGTTAGACATAAGGTGCAACAAGTAGCAGGTACGTACACTGTACGTACATGAGGTTAGACACAAGGTGCAGGTTAAAACAGATAGCAGCAGGTTCAGTACGCGAGGTACATACTGGAACGTATTATGTGCTAGTGACATAGTCCACATGAGGTAAACAAAACAAAAAACACAAAAAAAACTAAACAAAAAGGAAGGTAAAATCCAATCCACTGGTAAAATCTTTTAAGAAACCTTTATGGTTGCCTTATTAATTCAGTGCCACCAATAATGGGCCAGCTTTCCCTAAAGTTGAAAAACCAAACGCAGGTAGCGCAGAATAATGTTATCAGATGTCCTCCCAGGACACACATACAGTACTGGTAGAAATGAAGGAAATTGGATTATTACCGGATGAAGATCGAGTTAAACAACTGAAACTTAATCATATATTTGATATAATTCACAAAAAGGCCCCAGAATATAAGAACTGTCAAACTGATATTGTTGGAAGCGACACAATTGCAACACAAGAGCAAGCAGCATGTCTTGCAGTGCTCCTCGTGTTAAAGGTAAAGTAACAAGAAGCTCCTTTTTCCTGGGATCTCCTGGGAGCAACCTGCTGCATATTAAAAGTGCCTCTAGATGTAGTGGAGTAGAAGTATTTAAAATATCAAGGAATTGAATTACTCGAGTAAAGTAAAAGTACCTAATTGCACTTAAAGGACGACTTCGTCCATTTTCAACCTGTCTTCATATAATTGGTCCTCACTAATGCTCATTATAATATGGTAACATTTTGGCTACTTGGACTGTGGCAATGGACAGTTCAGAAACCCGCCTACCAGTGACATCATAGATGAGCAATCCAAGCTAACATAAACTGCAGATATATTAGAAGAAATTGTTCTCGCATTAATACAAAATATTTGTTTTATTGACCAAACCAGCCTACAGATGAGGTTGGCAGGTTTGTGAACTGCCCACAGCCCTCCCCTGAGAGACAGACCAAGACAAGAATGGTACCATATAATGAGCATTAGGGAGGACCAATTATATGAAGACAGGTTGAAAATGTCCTTGAGTAAATGTACTTAGTTACTAATACAATCTACCACTGATGTCTAATAATAATACTTTGACTTGTTGTGCTTTTAAATTCTTAAAGAGGTGGTGCCATGGTTTTGCACTTTTCTGTTTTTCATGTGTCTATGAGGTTGATAGAACTTCATTAAGCCCCCCTGGTGGTGTATTTATGGTGTTTTATGTCTTCTCTGATTATTTTGAGTTTCTACCTGGAGGCTGAAACCTTGAGGGTCAAACGTGCCAATAGAAAAACAGCGCTTTAGTGACAGTAAAAATATACCCTCCCCCTCATTATCATAACACAACAGGTGTGGGCGTGAGGAGGAGGAGGGACTAGGACAGGTGGGTGGTGCTAAGGTGGTGGAGAAGGTGAGAACCAGGTATACTTAACACATTGGGTGCCAGCATTTTTGAGTGGTGCCGAAGGCAACCACTCCTATATCTGGCTTTGTCCGTGTGTCCATATGTATGTATGTATGTCTGTCCACAAACATTGATGACAACATCAATACGGGGGTCAATACGGGGCTCATCAAAGGCACCACTCACTTCACACAGGGTGTGATTTTTAGCGGCGCTAGCCGCGGATCCTGCTCTATACCTGACTTTGTCCGTGTGCGTCAACGTTCTGATTGGTCAGGTGCGTACGCAGCGCCTTTTGATACATTTTTTCATCGATATGTGTTTATAATGTGTTTATAGTATAATAAACACATTATAAACACATATCGATGAAAAAATGTATCAAAGGCGCCGCTACCTTCACACAGGGTGTGATTTTTTCTTAACAACTTACGTTGTTTTTCTCCCTATTGACTGCACTTTGCTGTTTAAAGCTCTAGACTCCACGACAAGCAAATCCACGTAAAAAAAGCATCCATTCATGTAGCGCGACGACCCTGGCTACAGCCTGGAACCATAACATTTCACTCGCGAGTTACAATGGGGGGGGGGGGGGGGGTCGCGCATCGCAGATGCGAGCCATGTTTTTTTTCCCGGTGATCCATTTGGCCTATCCTTCTGGCACCCCATGTGTTAATGAACTGGAGGCGTGTCTACATAAAAACATAATTTTAACAATTTCTGTACACTTTTTTGAAAAAAATCTTCCTCCTAGTATAACCATAATACCTGATGATTATGTTTTAGGGGGGGGATCACTGAAAATCACGGCACCTGTCTTTAATCAAATCAAATCAAATCAAATACAGCTATTTTCAGTGAACATTTCTTACGTTTTCTTTTTAATTGTTAATCAGTAGAGATGCAGTTGAAATAATTATAATGACTGGCTGCAAGATCATTTTCTGCTAGCTATGGCCCATATGGCCCATACAATGGAACCTGTGAAGTTCTGTGGTGTTTTTTTGTTGTTTCCATTATAATTAGAACCTCCCTGAAGGGAGAGGTATGTCATAAAATAGAATTTCTGATCTACAAGCTTGCAACGCACGTTGAAGATCTGCTATTTTCTCAATTATTTATCATTTCAAGCCCCCCCCCTCAGAATTTATAATTTTAACATAGTTCTTGGAGTGGAAAACAGCTACTGATGACCCTGTAGCGAATTATACAAATTTGAACATTTTCTCACTCTGTTCAAACCTGCTGTAACATCATATGACGACCTCTCAGCTCCCTAGTCTAGATAGGCTTTCACAGAGAGGATCATCTGTTAGCAGAGTTCACTAGATGTATTCTTCTGGGTCAGAGCATGTGATCAGTAAATGCCAATTGCATCAGAGCAACCAACGTTTTTATTACAGTTCTGATTAGGGGCCGCATGACCAGCAGCAACCAATCCGAACCCTGTAACCTGCTCAGGGTCAACATGTGAGTGTTCCAGGGCTTGATCTGCTTTTGATGTACCCCCCCCCCCCCCCCCCTGGCTAGTGGGTAGGCAATGTGTTTCTGGTCAGACTGAATTAAATACATGCATTTGTAGACTGTCTGATATGTTTGTTAAACTGTGATATTTTCGAACATAAATATCAATTTAATTACAAATAGATGTTAAACACGTTAACCCTGACATCCCTATTTTGGGCAAATTTGTCCAAATTTTCTTTCTTCGACTTAAAAATAATGAAAATAGCCATGGCTCACAACGCATCGCATTGTGATGCGCTATGAGCTTGTAGATTGGCTATTTTTGCTATTTGTTGCACGAAGAAGTATATAAGACTTGAGTGGTTAAGAAAATCTCTTCCGTGTTTTGTTTTTGTTTTTACACATCAAACCCTGAACATGAGAGAGCTACCAGAGCATTCCATTTGATTCGCAAATATCTATTCTAGGATCCAGATGTAGAATCCCCCTCTGTTCTGTGTATTTTCAGCAGTTTTATGTGTCAAGCGCCGATCTTTTTAACGCATCAGTCGAGACGTTACTTGCAGCAGCAGGTAGGCAGGTGGTCAAGTTGATTAATGAAATAGAGAGAGGTAATGGAGTATTGTTTTAATAAAAGTACTTTTATTACACAAAGAGGCATACTTCACTGAACAGAATGATCATTAACACCTCATTGTGTTGATGAAGGGAGTGAGATGTGTCAGCCATAGAGAACTGTACACCGCTGCATGATGTGCAGCACATACAGTCAGTATATCTTTGCTATTGGGGAGAAACCTTATTACATCCATATTTCAACTTTTAGTTTTTTTTGTAAATTAATGCTCAACAGTGTTGGACATACTAGGTTTCTGCCCGACAGCGACAATATAGTATACAGATGTATCATGTCAGGGTGAAAGTAAAGCACAATGACAATTATGCACGGCACATGGCCAGATACTGTGGGCTTCACAAATACACTCTGATGCTGAAGATGTACCCATTGCAAAGAATTATAGCATTTCTTTAAGTTCTGGACATAGGGTTATAAAAGAAATAGAGTGATAACCGGAAATCCCCATCCATTCTCACCCAGCTCATACTCCCTTTTTACCCCTTCTTCCGTGTTTGTTGAAGGTGACGCCGTGGGGCTCACCCGCGTGGTTTTGTGTCGTCTCGCATGCGCAGTAGTGTCACCTCCGTGCACAAGCTCGTGCACAAGCTTGTGAGTCGAGTCCGTTGGTCGAAACCGCTTTCGCTCATTCATGTATCTGGCCCCAGTCGTGGTAAGCTGCACTTCCAGAGTCGGCCACCAGGAGAGCCATGCTTCACTTATCCCTCTGGGTTCTGGAGGCTTGGTTCTGGACAAACAGATCTCCATATACAGTAGGCCTGTCAAAAAAAATCGATTCATGAATAAATCGCGATTCTTAATGCCACGATTTTAAAAATCGAATCAAAATATTAAAATCGATTTTTTGAAAAAAAAAAAAAAAAAAAAACTTTTTTTTTTTTTTTTTTTTTTTTTTTTAGATTTTTTTTATAAGTTAGTACCTTTTTCACTGGCAATTTGTCTGAAATCAATGTCAGAAAGACTGCCTGACATGATCTGGCTGCATTGAAGTGTATGATTCAACTTTTCATGGCGAAAATCGCAATAAATCGCAGAATCGAATATCAATTAATCGCAGAATCGCAATTTTAATCGAATCGGCACCCTAGAAAATCGCAATAAATCGCAATAAATCGCAGAATCTAATCGAATATCAATTAATCGCAGAATCGCAATTTTAATCGAATCGGCACCCTAGGAATCGATTTTGAATCGAATCGTGAGGTAAGTGAATCGTGACACCCCTAATATACAGTATGCCCATATATGGAAATATATATAGTGGTTGGATTGGCGGTTCTGGACAACCGCCGATCACTCGCCGAGTTTGAAGTCAGTTGGTTGTACGGTTCTTTAGATACGTGAACGACAGACACGCGCGCATGCGGACAGATATTTCACGTATTTATAGGATATTGTTCTTAATTGTTCTTTAACTGTGCTCTCAGCAGATTATGGACAAGGCGTGCGTTAGTAAGGTGTCTTGAAACTGTGCCTTTCATCCATGTCCGCTCCTGGAGTACATTTGTATTTAAACACATTAGCTCTGGCATCCCTATTTTGGGCAAACTTTCAAAATGTTCCAATGTATTATAGATATGTTTCTTTAAAGAGATATCAGATCTACCATATCTGCATTTTTTGTTATTTATTGTACGCCGAAGTGTATAAGGTTTAATGCATCCAATCATTGATTTGTTCAATGTTTAGTATTGTTTTCCAAAATCTGAGCCAGTGGCATCATGTACTATTATGCATTATTGAATAAGCCCCATAATGGAGCCTTACAGGGCTCTATTCTGTCCATTCCATTTTTTTGTCCGCTCAGATGTTTAATTACCAATAGACACAAGGTAGTTCCTGTGCTTTAAGTATGATTTAAACAAGTTTAATACTGTGTCAAAAAGTCCCACCCAGTTTTCTAGTCAGTCTAGTAATACTGTATGTTGTGTGTCGAGGCTGGTCGCTTCTTGTACCTGTAAACCTTGAATGCAGCACTGAAATCTAACAATACTAAGACTGACATTTTGCCACTGTCTGAGATAAGTGGATGTCACTGAAGACATTAACAAAAGCAGTCTCAGTCAGTGTAATCTGTAATCAGTGTAAACAGGTGTAATCTGAAGACTCGCCTCTTCAGATTCCACTTTAGCCCGTAGCACTTGCCCTAGCCTCGATGACCACCTTACAGACTTATGCAAAGGCTAAAATGTAATTTAGATAGCATGTTATGTAGACTGATGCCAGGACATTGCTGACCTGGCATAGTATAGTTTCAATGTACAGATTATCGTTTTTTTTTTATATTCTACTGTTAGACTGATGATAGGTTCTTGGTTTACCTATGATCCTAGATTACTATTTCTATGCATTTGATGTATAACCTTGTGTTGACCTATCGTTTTAGATTAAGTGTCTGCTAAATGCCTACATTGTAAATAGGCTCTATGCACAGCAGCCATATTGGAAAGAAATTGGGCCTCTTCTTACTTCCTTCACAGATGTTACCAATGATACTAATGAAGGCTCTGTTCCATTCTGGTCAGGGTGCTGATATCGTGCATGTTGGCTCACTAGAAACACTCCATTTTGGTTCCCAAATGGCCCCTTATGGTGGGTGTGTAACTCTGAGAGTGTACAAATGGCCCGTAAGGGTCCATTTGGTTCCATTTGTACACTCTCAGAGTTATGGGGTCCTTGAAAATAAGACAACTACTGTGCTACACTAAATGGAACGGAGCCTTAATCAGTATTATTGGTAACACCTGTGAAGGAAGTAACGAAGGCGCCCAATTCATTCCCACTATGGCTGCTGTGCATAGAGCCTATTAAATTGTGGTCAAAATCCTGACTGTGCGATATCTAAGCCATTGTTTAGTGCCAATAACTTGATATGGGCCTACATTTGTTAATTAGTGACATGGCTAGATTGTTCTTTTTTTCAAGAGTGGCTTGATGACTGCAGTGTTCAGGTCCTGTGTGGGGAAACAACCTGAGTGAAGAGATGATGTGTTGACACTTTGTAGAAGATCTGAGGCCATGCAATTTGAAACATTTTTGAAAAAGCCTGTTGGCAGAATATCAAGACAAGCAGGACGAAATCATTGATTAAAGTGATTGTTTTTTCCTGCCAAAGGCTTGACATTGAATAAAGCTATATTTAGTGTGTTAAAAGTATTATCTGGTCAATTTTTTGGGGGACAGGCCATGGCTGACAAGGAATGGATGCTAAATTTAATCCAGAATTGGCTGAGTGCTTCCTGTTTCTTAGCAGATTCACCATTCTTTTTCTATCAATTACACCGGCTTGAAGAGTTATGTGCAGTGGTCGGTGGACAGTCACGAAAGTACATTTACTTGAGTACTGTACTTAAGTATATTTTTTTAGTTTCTGCACTTTACTTGAGTACCGGTATTTGTATTTTTCGATACTTGTTTCTTTCACTGACTCTTCACTACATCTTCATCTCAGTAGCTTCCTTTGAAAATTAATTGTAGCCTGTAGCTTTGTAGCTGTGTAAACGCAGCATAACCATGACCTGGGACGCCTTCAGTGTGCATAACATTAAGATTTCCTCTCAACCTATGACATACAGTAGTGACTAGCGAGCGTGAATTTCGTCCCCCTCGAGGGGTCTCCTTTTATTTTCCCAACATACATTTTGGTCTGGCTTAAGATCAAATATGCTCTGGGGACTCATATCATCAAACATAGTGCTGCTTAGTGCTTACTGAGCCAAATGGCCATGTGTTTATCTCATGTTTATAACAGATGGACTGATAACAATCACATCCCTCATATCTGCTAGTTGACCCCAGTGGTGGAAGAAGTACTCTGATCTTTGACGTAAATTAGCAATACCACAATGTAGAAATGTGGTTCGGAAATGTGTGCTTGGCAGATTATTTCTCTGTTGGCAATTGGAAAGCCTGTTTATTTACCTATAATGGTGCCAATGGTGTAGGGATTTGAGCTTCCTACCCCAGGTGGCCTATAGGTACCCATGGTATCTGGGGGTCTCCGTGTCTGTCACCCTATAGGACACGTGTCTCCCCATCGGATCAGAGGTCTGTTAGAGTGGGATCCTATGCATAGGCACAGAGCCCATGAGGTCCTATGATGTTCCTCTCTCCCCTCTCTGGGGAAAACCCTCCATAAAAACAGAGGGACCTAGGCCAGCAGATGTACAGTATGGGAAAATGAGAACGTTTTTTTGACTATTATAGTCAAGTGATTAAGGAATGTACCACATATGCTCTAATCATTAGAGCATATGTGGTACATTCCTTAATCACTTGACAAACACAATTTGTAACGTGATATAGGCTAGCAGTGACTGAGAAAACAAAGCCAAGTGACAGCTGTGAACATGTGCGAGCACACATGCGTGTCTGCCAATGTGGCCCTTACCCCGAAATGAGTTTGACACCGCTACTCTAATGCCTGACAGCGAGTCCGGAGTTCAATTCCCGATCCCGACGGACCTTTGCTTCACGTCACTCCCCGATTCTCTCTCCGTTTCCTGTCTCTCTTCACTGTGGACAAGGCAGAAAAAGCCCCCAAAAAATATACAAATAAATAAAAGTTCAAGCAGTATATTCTGATAGTAATCATTGCTATAGAGTGTTTGTTCAGTAACAGGGGTCTCAATTTCAGCTAATCAGAAGAGAGTACCTATTCATTAGCTTCAGTTGTGTAGTGTTCCAGTTCCAATTCTTTTTGCTCATTTCTTTGTGTCGTCACTTCCAATTTCACTCGTTTAATCTGTATCCTATGTGATTTCTCTCTCCTTATTGGATCAAATTGGTATCCCAACCTGAACATGCATTTTCTGTTTAATAATGAGCTGGAGAGACATGGAAACTCGTGTTAGTGAACAAACACTCATAGCAATGATTACTATCAGAATATTGAGCTATTTAACACTTATTTTAACAAAAAGAATATCACTTAGCCTACCCTACGTTTTATATATGTTTTGTATTTTTAATAATTTAAATACAATACAAATACAAAGTAACTTCTAACTAATGTTTTTAAATAATTGCAGTGGAGTAAAATGTATGAAAATGAATAAAAGAAAACCTCACATTTTTACATTACTTGAGTACATGTACTTAGTTACTTTCCACCCCTGGTTGATCCAGCTACCACAGCTGGTCCTCCTGGCTTCCTTTTATGCTTTGGCTTTTTACATCTTCACTTGAGGAAGTTGTGTCAATTAAAAAAATCATGCAGAGATTTTCTTAGATTTTCTTGCATCTTTTATCCTCATTTATTTCCTTGCACATTGTCTTTCTCAAAATGTTGCTTTTATTGTTTGCTTTTTAAATGTTTTTTATTTTACCATTTGAATCTTTATTGACTATGTTGTTTGTGCCTTATGGCTGTATTTTATCTTGATATTGTAAAGCACTTTGTAACTCTGTTTTGAAAAGCACATATAAATATATAAACTGTAAAATGAAAAAATGTTTTCATTATTACTTATTTCTGTATAGATAATCTATCAATGCTACCATGAAACAGTAGATGCCATGGGTCACAATTCTCAGTAAACACAGTAAACTCAGTAAACACTGGATGTATATTCTTTTGCATTGCATCAACTTCCACCTTTTTATTGTATGCCTGGGCCAGAACTCTATGAAATGGATTTATAGTTTTACTCTCCCCAACCCAGTGCAGTTACATTGTAACAACGTCAAAAGTTATTGGTATGATTCATGTCTTGTGAGAGGATCCAGTGTCATTCACTGCCATCGGAAGGCAGGAAGTTATCTGGACATCATCAGACACTGAAATCACTCATGTTCAGTTTTGATATATTGTAATGCACTTTTACCTGAGGGCAGCAGGACATTTTAAAATAGATTTTTTTTTAAATAGAAATGAACAGTGCTAATAAATAATCATACAGTTTACCGACTTGACAATTAGTATCTGTTCATTAATTGACTGCTGTTATAGTGCAGTGGTTCTCAAAGTGGGGTCTGGGGACCCTCAGGGGTCCTTGGGGGAGTTCCAGGTGGTCCCCAGCTAAAATGTGTTAATACAGCCTCACAATCATTTTAACCACTTAAGCCATATTTTATACGGATAAAGGTATACAGGCTGAGCTTGTACATCTGCTATTTTTGAACTTTTTTTTTCTAATCTTGAGAATCTTCTCTTCTGGTGGTCCCTTTTCAGATTGGGGGTCCGCGGTCAATTACATATTAATTTGGGGGTCCTTGACACGAAAACGTTTGAGAACCACTGTTTTAGAGAATAGCTAGCCAGAAGTCAAATAGCTGACTCCGATTCCAAAATAAGATCACCGCCATTTAGGAAAGTGAGCCGTATTTACAGACAGGCTGTCCACACGTCCTTAAAAGGTAACTAATCGTTGCCACTCGCCACCTCTATGGCTGGTGTTCCAGCACTTTTCATGTACCCACATCCATTTATAGAGGTAAAGCAGGAGCTGAAAGAAGAAAAGGGTATTTTTTCTCCTCTCCCCTTATGTCCCCACCCACTCCCTCAGGTCCGCAGAATGCCAACCTCCTGGGGTGACAGGGCATTCTCAGTTGCCAACCACTCTCCGTCCGTGGAACTCTCAGTTTGCACACACACATTTTGCACTCAAATGACCCCAATGGAAAGCACACTTGGCCTGAGTCAGACTAATTGGACACAGGTTTGATTACGCACCTGTTGTGCATTGGAGGTAATTGATGCACAGAGGATGAGTCAGTCATCCCCACAACTGTCCATGCAGACAGAACATAACAGAAACTGTGCCGGTGTAGTATATTGTACAAGTGTGAAACATAGTTGGAAGGTCCAGACAATTACAAGTTCCTTAAGTGGTTTATTGTATAAAACAGCACAGAGGTACAGGAGGCCTTGCTGCTACATGTGGTCGGTGGAAGGGCCGGGAGCAAGTGCAAGAGCCAGGTTTCTTTGTCCTCACAGTATTTATATCTAGACTTCACATGTGTGTCTATGCACTTGCATACGTTGCCTTCGTGTGTGTTGGATGTGCACGGAGCCAGGTGTGTGTGCTACAGTACATCGCTTGTGTGTGTGTGTAAACAGAGGAATGGTACAGGGGTTTTGGATGAACTCCAGATGTTTGTAAGTGATCCTGAGTCAGTCATTAATTGTACCTGTCACTATGTTCTACTCTAGCTCGAACGCACTTTCTGTACATCGTGAGGCCTTCCGCTAAAGACAGTGTGTGTCACCAGTGTTCAGATTCCACACCGGTCACGTGGTTAATGTAAACTGTAAATAGTTTACAAGGAGCTATAGACTTCTGTGCATTCCATAAACTTGAAATTGATCAGGCATACGCAAAGGACAGTTTCAATAACATGCGCGCAGATTTCACGCATTTATAGATATTTATTATTTTATCACTATTATTATCTGATATCTTTGTCGTTTTCAGGAAACATCTTTGTGGTGAGCCTCTCGCTGGCAGATTTGGTGGTGGCGGTGTACCCTTACCCTCTGGTCCTCATGGCCATCTTCAACAACGACTGGACCATGGGCGACCTGCACTGCCAGGCCAGCGGCTTCATCATGGGCCTCAGCGTGATTGGCTCCATATTCAACATCACGGCCATCGCCATAAACCGCTACTGCTACATCTGCCACAGCCTGCACTACGACCGCCTGTACAGCCAGAGGAACACCTGCTGCTACCTGGGGCTCACCTGGCTGATGACGGCCATCGCCACCGTGCCCAACTTCTTTGTGGGCTCGCTGCAGTACGACCCGCGCATCTACTCCTGCACCTTCGCCCAGACGGTCAGCTCCTACTACACCATCTCTGTGGTGGTCATCCACTTCTGCATCCCGCTGCTGGTGGTGTCCTACTGCTACCTGAGGATATGGGTGCTGGTCATTCAGGTCAAGCATCGGGTCAAGCCGGAGCAAAGGACCAAAGTGAAAATTAGCGACCTACGCAACTTTCTCACCATGTTCATAGTGTTTGTGTTGTTCGCCGTGTGCTGGGCTCCGCTGAACCTAATCGGCCTGGCGGTGGCCATCAACCCTGTTCAGGTGGCGCCCAACATACCCGAGTGGCTCTTTGTCACGAGCTACTTCATGGCGTACTTCAACAGTTGCCTCAACGCGGTCATATACGGACTCCTCAACCAGAACTTCCGCAAGGAGTACAAGACTCTCCTCTTGGCCCTGTGCATCCCTCGTTTGCTCATCGTGGAGACGTCGCGGTGTGCCACGGAGGGCCTGAAGAGCCAGCCGTCACCAGCTCCGACTAATAACAATATAGCCGAGCTAAACGTGTGACACGTGTTCGAAGATGTTGCCAAGTGGAGAAATGTAGCCATCTGAAACGTTTTATACTTTGTGTGTGTTTGTATGTGACGATTCACCCTGTGCCTTTTTGTGAGTCACTTTCTGTCTGCAAAGCTGTAACTAGAAAGGTACGCTCAGTAGAGTGCAACTCTCTACCTGTAGACCTGCCCAAATAATAAACGCATACATTTATGCAGTTACATTTCTGTGCCAAGCCATTAGTTGGATGGCCCATTGTTCCAAAGTACTGTTGGTCCGACGGCACGCATTATAACTAAGCCTAAGCCTAACACCACACTACCTAACATTTTGTGGACTGTTGGAACATTGAAATAATGGGCCGTCGGACTAAAGGGCAGCCCCCTAAATTTCTACCTATAGAGCAGTGATTCCCGACCGGTAGGCCGGGACGATATTGGTCAGTTAAGTGGTCAGATGGGTGGGCCGCGAACACTTTCAAGATTTTCAAGTGGGCCCTGATCCAGAAAAGATTGTGAACCGCTAACCTAGTGCCATGAAAGAGTAGCGCGGCCATGTGATTACCAGTTGTACATCGTCCCAACTGTTTTTCTTCGTCTCTCTCTAATACACATACATTGTCTACCTCCCTCCCTCTCTCTCTCTCTCTCTCTCTCTCTCTCTCTCTCTCTCTCTCTCTCTCTGTGACATGTGATGACAATGTTTTGCCGTTGTGCACAAGTACAGTAGGAAAAGGCACAGGGCAATGGGGGGAAGGGATTTATAATAAAGGATTCTGATTACAGAAACGGAATCAGACTTATTTGTCACATTTTGCAGGTGTAAATCAGTGGGTGAAATCTGTTTTCACGCAAGCTCCATCATTTAGTTGTTTTCCAGGAAAGAAAAAAGAAAACATTTAAATAAGAGATATCTACATACATTACATTGTCACAGTGCAACCAGAGTAGACAGGCTATATAGAGACAAATCTTTGGACACTGAACACATCTTCAGCAGTACTTTAGTACTCCTGATGAAATATTACTCAATTATGAGTTGCTCTGTCACATTTGTACTTAAGCTAAAGTAGGCTACCGGAGTACTTGTTTTTTTTACAAAAATAAATGTACAAAAGTACAAATTAAGAAATACTTTTTCTTTTTAATATGAACTGTATTGCTGTATTGAGATATAGACATTTTCCCCAAAAATGCTAAGATTTTCCAGAAACTTCAAAAAACGTGAAAAATCCTACATGTTCACAATGTGTTGCACCGATCGTGATGCTGTGTGACCTTGTAGATCAGCTGTTTTCACTACTTTTGAAATAAAGCTTTTACTCAAGTGAAGTAGAGATACTCAAAACAAAAATATTAAGTACAACTCAAGTAAATGTACTTTGTTACTGACACTGTCCACCACTGATTGTAACCGTTCCCACTAAAGACAGTGAGAAGCAAGATGTTAGTTGTTAGATGTTAGTGGGGGTTTTGTCCAGTGGGAAAGGGGCTTCATTGTTTCTTAACGCTATGAGAAACAAGACAGGAGTCTCAAATCTCCACAAGCATTGTCTAGAAATCCCTCCTTACACCCAACTGGATCAAAGTGTTTTTTGAACCGACATCTTTAGAGCTCTGCACTCTCACTAATTGGTACTAAAAGAAAGGAAATGTATTAATAATTAATTATATAAAAAGTTATAATTTGTGTGTGCGTGTGTGTGAGTGAACGGGCAGCCAGATACAGTGTCAATGGTACAAACATTACAATGATACAGTGCAATATAGTTGACTCTGGTCGAGTACTTGGTGATTTTTTTCCTGACCTCTGCTAAAAGAAAGTGTGACAACTGCTAAAAGAAAATCCCACGAATACATGAATTAAAAAGTAATAAAATATCTTCATATTTGAGCAGCACACCAATTTGTTTTAATGTATTTTCCCATGTTGTGAACTCTCTCACACACAAGAAAGAGGGACGTGCCGTGTACAAATAACATGTAATGAGTAAGATGATAACCTGTTGACACACAAATGCATTGACGTCATGATACCTTTGCCGTTTCCTTGTTCTGTCGCTATCGTTGCCGACATTCACACCTGCAATGCCAGGCTTAGTTACCAAGGATTTATAGATGCCAGGCCAAAGTCTTCAGTGACAAACTGTATATATGTGTGTGGGTGAGCGTGGGTGCGTGCGCGCGCGCGTGTGTATGTGTGTGCTAATTAAACAAGTGCATTTTACTGCAACACACATGAGATGGCTTGCATTTTACTGCAACCCATCTCAGCCAACAACTCATTTGTAGGTGCATGGCATTGTCCTAATGCCTTTAGTACGTTTTTGTAATTAATTGTTGGCCATTTTAATTTACTGTGGCTCAGAGCCGACCTGCCTGATGACCAAAAACCTAATATCTCCCCCGACCAAGGGGGAATTACGTTTTAGACTAGTGGTTAAGATGTTGGCTTTCAACGCGGGAGACCAGGGTTCAATTGCCGGGTATTAGCTACACTGTCACCCCCTACAAGGCCTTCCTCTCAAGCCATTGCACAAAACATTCCCATTGAAATGTCTGTGTGCAAGCATTCCTTCTGTCTTCTTGGGTCTTTTGTTTGGCTCGCACACCTTACAAAACCTTTGTTTTTGGACAATTCAATAAGAAGTGTGCAAACTTTTCTCTCATCTTAGCATGTAAATGAAGGCCATTTTAATTTGCTGTGATGCTGTTGCCCCCCTTAGGGCCCTTCTCTCAAGCCAGCTGTTGCACAAAAACACACAGGGCAGATTGTGAAAAAGCAGTATTTCTTGTGGTTTAAGTTGCAGGCATGGAGCTACGTCAGAGCTGGCTTTTGTTTGATGGGAGAACAAGTGACCTGCTTTCATGGTTTTGCAGCATCATATTCTCACATAGTTTCCAGTGAATTGAGCTGTGACATGACACCCTGTGTAAAGTTTGTTTTTGTTTTAGTTTTCTTTTCCTGTCGGGTGAGTTGTGATTATCAGTTCATCAGACTTAGGAAGCACAAAGGGCCAGATTCTGTCTCAGGTCCTTATCACGCTGGGCAAGACCTAGCCGGTGGAGTGTCTAAACGGAAGTACCGGAATTTGGCGGAAGTACCGCCCAAGGAAATGACGTTGACGCTTTGCAAATCTGTTTACATGCTCGGAACAACGGTGCGCCTCGGAGGTCCGTATGTTACGTTTGTGGCGTCCATCGTCCGCCCGTCCGCCGTCGGTTGACCCTCTTGACATTTTTCATATAGGTAGATGATAAAGTAGGGTATGGTTCTAGGGCTTCTACTGGCTGAAGACCTGCACTCGCTGCCCTGCCAAAGCATTTCCGGTTGCTTTCCCGGACCGGAAATTCAAAGATGGTGGATTTGAATTTGCAGAAAAGGTGGCTTCAAAACGGGTCTGTAGAAACCAGTGGGTGACATCATATTTTTTTACAGTCTATGGTTGTGAGCTTATAAATCGGCTATAATCTTGAACATTGTTTCAAAATGTGGATAATTTTTTAAACATATTGACAACAGGGGGGGTCCCTGGCACAACACATTTTCAGGAATGGGGTTCCTTGACATTCGGTACATATTCATTTGGGGGTTCCTTGACATAAAAAAGGTTTGAATTTGGAGCGATATAAATAGATGAGGAGTTTTTTTGTTGCGTTTCTATCTTTTCTCATCAAGTCGCCCGAGGGACGGGATACACATCAGGAGCCCGAGATGCAATTTGGTGACAGTGCGAGTGTGTGCCTACGCGCACGTCACACCAGCCCCGATGAGGTCTGACAGGCTTCCAGCGTCACTTCCATCCAAGCAAAGCAGAACCACGAGCACAGATGTCAGCGTCAGTGACGTGTTTCCTGGTGTGATGTACCGCCGGTGGACATTAACCCATTAAGACCCGAGGCCGATTCTACAAAATGCCTTCCAAACCAGTAGTTCTCAAAACATTTTCGTGCCAAGGACCCCCAAATTGATGTATATATGGCCGCGGACACCCCAGCTGAAAATGTTTGTGTTAAAAAATGTAAAGATTTTTCAAAATTGTTCAAAAATAGCAGATGTACAAGCTTGTGCCGCTGCGAGCTTGTACATCTGCTATTTTTGAATATCCGACGTTAAAATCAAAGTGTTGAATTTTTTTTTTTACCTCTGAGCTTATACTCTGCTTACTGTGTGAGGGCTTCTTTAGACAGAATCCTTTTTCATGATCAGCTTGAGGCGTCCTTTGGGCTGCTTCGGTTTCTGCTCCGTGGAACTAACAGCTAAGACGCTTTCTTGACAAAAAACCCTCAGACAGTCAGTTGATGTTTGTTTGCACTCTACAGAGCAATGGTTCCCAAACGATTTAGCTCGAGACCCACTAAATAATATGAACGGTTCAATATATTAGGCCACAGTCCCACGCTTGACAATTTGTAAAAAAGGAAAAAATCTCTGGGACCCCAATCTACACTGTAAAATCCTCAGTGTTTAATTTGGCTCTGACAGTGTTACAAATGGAACACTAGAGACCATTGGTTCTCAAAGTGGGGTCCGGGGACCCCCAGGGGTACTTGAGGGGATACCAGGGGGTCCCCAGCTAAATGATTTATAGGAACCAAATGGACCCTTATGTGTCTGTAACTCTGAGTGTACAAATGGAACCAAATGGACCCTAACGGGTCCATTTGGTTCCATTTGTACACTCTCAGAGTTAAATTAACATTGATTTTACAATATAAATTGGAGTCCCAGAGATAGAAATGCCATTAAATGGGGGTCTGTAGCCTAATGCATGTCAAACTGGGGGTCCTTAAATTACAATGATTGAGAATCACTGCTAGAGCCGTAAAAATCTTCTCTTATGGGGGTCCCTGGCTTATCTTTTCAAATGGGGGTCCGCGGGCTAATAAGTGTCAATTTGTGGGTCCTTGACATGAAAAAGTTTGAGAACCACTGCACTAGACCCATGAGGGTCAATTTAAACAGCTGGTGGTCCCCAGAGCCAACGTTGATGTAATATTAATAATAAATAATATCTCACATTCATGTAGCGCTTTGCTAAGTACTCAAAGTTGCATTACATGGGGAGGGAGAAAAGAAAAGAAAAACCAGGAAAGAAAAAACTATGTCTAAAAGTAACCCTAAAAAACTGTAGAACACTAAAACAAGGGGGTAAGCAGAAAGCAATATTGAAGCGGTGGGCAGTGTTGCCAGATTCTGTGAGGGAAACAAGCAACCAGGTCTAGGAAAACCAGCCCAAAAGAAGCGACGATGGGCCACATGAGCACTGACAGCACTTTAACATATACAGCAGCTATTTGAAAATAGCAGATCTACAAGCTCATTGCGACGCGTTGTGAGCTTGTGAGCTTGTGAGCTTGTCGATGGGCTATTTTCAAATAAAATCTTGCGGGGAAATTATAATAAGCAGATCTGGCAACCCTGCCGGTGGGTTTTGAGAGCGGTTTTGAAGGATGGGAGGGTGGGCCGTGGGGGCTTCTTTGGGGAGTGCGTTCCACAGGGATGGGGCCGCAACAGTAAAAGCCCTATATCGCCCCAGGTCCGGTGCTTGGTCCTGGGGACCACCAGGTCTTCATATTACTACTCACTGTCAGTTGTGACCAGATACAGAGGCAAGCCCACAGCCAGTAGGCAAAGAGTGCAAGGTCAACCACAAGGTGAGCCACAGAGGAGAGGCTAGAGGAGCTGGAGGGACGGTGACAGTGTTGGCTCTGACATAGCCCAGAGCCACAAAGTAATGGTGGAGTCATCCGTCCAACCCCCCCACCTTTCACTTTGCACTTATTGCCCCCTCTCTCTCTCTCTCTCTCTCTCTCTCTCTCTCTCTCTCTCTCAAAACCTCTGTGTGTGTGTGTGTGTGTGTGTGTGTGTGTGTGTGTGTGTGTGTGTGTGTGTGTGTGTGTGTGTGTGTGTGTGTGTGTGTGTGTGTGTGTGTGTGTGTGTGTGTGTGTGTGTCTCTCTCTCTCTCTCGCTCTCGCTCTCGCTCTCGCTCTCGCTCTCGCTCTCTCATATATATGCACACACATTCTTTCCCCTAAAGGGCCTTGTAATTCTCGTCTTTGGGATCTCGCTCTTACTGTCTTGCCCCGGGGTGCCTTTCTTTTGCCACTTCTGCAGATCCATCAGGGTAGAGCGTCTAGGACAGACCACAGCTACTGTTTTGACACGGATGGATAAAAGGAAAGTGGGTCTTTGCTTTACTGGTGGTACCACATATAACACACAATAATGTATCTAAAATAGTTTAAAATGTGTAACAGCCCAGACCAATTAAAAACACATTTATGAAAGGTAGATCTTGTTTGGGACCAGCCGATTTTGACAACACCTGAGTGGATTTAAATTATACGCAAGATGAATGTCTGCAGAATGAATATGTGAAATTACTATATGTGCTACACCATCATATTGCATGTCATCTAATATAAGTGGCAAGGACAAACACGGTCCTTTGATCCTTGCAGCTCTATAAAATCATCCAGCCAGGCTCATAATGCATGACTTTCATTTGACGATTTCACATCCATGTTTGATCTCTCAAGGATCAGTGATGGAACAATTACTCTGATTTATTTTTTTTACTTATATTGCAAAAGTAGCAATATTGTTTATTGTTTGTTACGGATCCCCATTAGTCCTCACCACAGCAAGAAAGTCCTGGGTTTGATTCACGCCGGGGACGCTGCGGGCGTGTCTTCTCCTCCGTGTCATCAGCGCCCATACCCTAGGTGGGGTTGGCGAAAGGGCCTACTCTGTGTGGAGTTTGCATGTTCTCCCAGGGTAGTTAATACCCTCACAAAAACATGTAGTAATCCTGGTCACTATACCGCCTCCCTCATGAAAGCCGGGGCGCCTGATGGAGGGGAAGGGAACTGGTTGGAATAACGTGTTCCTTCCACGCGCTACGTCCTACCAGGGAAACTCCCCCCTGTCAGGTGACAAGAAGGTCAGTTGGCTCTCATGCACTGAAGGAAGCATGAGCTCGGCCCTGGCCTCCCCAGGCTGTGGGGGACTGGTGCAGCGCTGGTGTAGGGCTGGTGTAGCGCCCAGGATCACTTAGGAAATTGGCACCGGGTGAAAAAAATGGGTTACAAAAATCGCAGGATAAAACATGTATACATTTTTTTTTTCTTCCTGGGGTCCAAACATTCACACTTCACAATACAATTAAAACATAATACAATGTAATTCTACCATTGCATAGTCAAAACAAAACAAAAATGATTGAAGATTTCGATCTTCACAAATTCTATAAATTGTATATTTTTTATTAGTAAAATACAATTATATTGTATAATTGTATATTACTTTTTAGTTTGCAAATCAAGAAATTTCAAACAAAACAAACAATTTTCGAATAGCCAATAAATAAAATAGGGCTTAAGTGGTTAATGTATGTTTTGTGATAATAATTTATGTCTGCAAAGTAACAAGTAACTAAAGCTGTCATATAAATGTTGTGGAGTGCAAAGTCGCCTTTAATATTTGCCTCTGAGATGTTGTTGAGTAGAAGTATTGAAACATGGAATTACTCAAGTAAAGTACAGCACTTGAGTAAATGTACTTAGTTCTGTTCCATCACTGCCAGGCAGTATTTTACAACTCCCCCCCCACCATCTCCCTCCCCTATTGCTCATACACCACCTCCTCCCTACCAGCTACTGGCTGGGTGAGCTTGGGGAGGCGTATTAATAACACTGTGAGTCATGAGGACATAAATCCATCCAAACCAAAGTGTCACTGGAGGGGAATATGTCATTAGTAAAGAGGAGAGAATGACATTGATTTATTGCCTGTCACATGATGTTATGGGCCACTGGGGCGGGGCAGGTCTCCCTGTCTGCTTTGGTCTGAGAAGCCAGCAGTCCTCTGAGCATCATCATCACATTTGATGTCATAGGCTCTATTCACAGCAGCCATATTATGAAGACTTTCACAGGTGTTACCAATGATACTAATGAAGGCTCTGTTCCATTCTGGTCAAACAGAGTCAGGGTGCTGGTATTGTGCATGTTGGCCCACTGGAAACACTCTGTTACACCCTCTTCCAAATGGCCCCTTACAGGTGTGTAACTCTGAGAGTGTACAAATGGAACCAAATGGTTCCATTTTGTACACTCTCAGAGTTATGGGGATCGTGGAAACCACTGTGCTAGACTAAATGGAACGGAGCCTTCATTAGTATCATTGTTAACACCTGTGAAGGAAGTGATAATATGGCTGCTGTGCATAGAGCCTATAGAATGATCGACAGACGTGGACAAAGTACTCAAACACCAGTACGCACGTATTTGTTAAAATGTTAAAGCTCTATATTGTGATGTTAATCATGGCTATTAGTATAGAGTGTTTGTTCAGGGGTTTCCCCATCTCTCCGGCTCTTTGATAAACAGAAAATACATTTTCAGGTGGGTTGACAATTTCAGACAGATTTTCTGAGAAATAACCCATTCATCAGCTTCAATTTGATAGTGTTCCAGTTCCAATTCCTTTGTGTCATCATCACTTCCAATTTCACTTGTGTGTTTGTAATTTACTGTATCCTGTATGAGTTCTTTCTCCTGATTGGATAAGATTGGTATCCTGACATATTATACTGTATATCATTAATAGTGAAAATAGCAGATCAATTTATACTTTGGAATACCTAAGTATTTTAAAAAGCAAGAATCCAGTACTCAAGTACCGATGATGGATAATGACCAGAGGATTTGTCATCTTTTGGAAGAAGTCAGGACACCATCTTTCGGAACACTTTAGTTTTTAACGCTATCACAGTTTGGCACCAATTATTAGCCCAGTGAAAATGAAAAGGAGCTCAAATAGAGCGGGTGTGACTTGCAAACTTATCCCTCATGGTTAAACACATAGAATAAAGGATAACATAACGCAATACAGACACCCCATAAAACGCTCCTATATTAAACAATAAGTTAATTGAATTACAATAGAACAATAAACTCAATCGTGTGTGTGCCCTGAGGCATGCTGGGAAGTCCCTCCCCTTATGTATGTGACCCTCAAATTAGAACTAATTAAAAGTAGATCATATGGTTATGTGGGTGAAATATTTTTAATGAAGAAGAAAAGCAAATGTTTTATGGTTACCCCATAGCAGTAGTAAGGGACAACAGAATTGTTGTGGGCCCACCATCTCATAAAAGATTATTGGATGAGCACAATGGAGTTAGCTCTGTGACTTTATAGTGGCACCCTCTATGATTTAATTCATACTATATGCTGCAACACCCTCTGCACCACCCATTACAATTACATCATTCTAATGAGGCAATGGTTCTCAAAGTGGGGTCCGGGGACCCAGGGGTCCCTGAGGGGGTTCCAGTGGGTCCCCCAAAATGTGTTAATATAGCATAAAAATCTGTTTAACAGATTTAAAGCAGCACTATGTAACTTTTTTAATGAATACAATTCAATTTTGTCCAATCTGTTTACCAATTTACCATTTAGAGCACTGTTTGCCAAACAGTGGGTCGGGACTCGGGACCCATATGTGGGTCGCGGACCAATTTGTATGGGTCGTGAGTAAATGCCCTTTATTTTTTTCTTCATACATTTTGTTTTTAATTATTATCTTTTATATTATTATTTCAAAAGATTTTCAAAAACATTGCACTCCCCAAAAAAAGTTTTAAGTTGAAAGCAAAAACAAAAAATCCCTTAAATTGAGGGAAGAAATAGTGAAAATAGTTGCCAGTTTCATGTTCTCATTTAGCCGATCTACATGTTGTGTTGTGAACTTGTAGATCGGCTATTTTCAAAAAAGTAAACCCTTTTATATGGATTCAAAGGCAAAGGAAACCATGCAAGGCACCAACCTGCTCATCAAAATCAAATCAAATCAAACTTTATTTACATAGCACGTCTACAACAGCCGAGCTGACCAAAGCGCTGCACAGGGTCAAAACAAAAACAATTAAAAGCATCAAAGCAAAAGAAAAGCATCAAAACAATTCAACAAAAACAATTCAAAGCATCAAAACAAAAGAAAAACATCAACTGAAAAATGCATTAACACGTAGCAAAAGGTGCAAAGTTAAAAACAAATTAGGTGAACTCAAATTTAGTTAAAAGCCAGATGGGTTTTTAGTAGGGCTTTGAAAACCCCAATTGACTGGGAAGATCTGATGGGCTATGCACAGCAGCCATATTGGAAAGAAATTGGGCCTCTTCTTACTTCCTTCCCACGGTCACCCCTGCTCTTTTTATGAGTCTTATGAGTGACCAGCAACAGCTTGTCAGCAGGCCTCAGATCCCTAGCTGGGATATAAGTTTCCACGAGCGCAGAGAGGTATGGCACACGGACGGACGGACGGACGGACGGAGGGTAAAACATACTCTCTCGCCATGCCTTTCGGCCTGGCGGAGACAATAAGTTTAAGAAGTAGTGAAAATAGCAGATCCACAAGCTCACAACGCGGGGCAAATCGACACATTTTGAGCTATTTACTAGTTTGCGTCCCGGGCAAACGTCTAATTTCTCTTTTGGGTCTTGAGCTAAAAGGTTTGGGAACCACTGTGGTAGAGTATGTTAACACAATATAACTTATACCATTGGGGTGGTTGTATTTTGTCTCCCTGCTCTTCTATTGAGACATTTAGATTGTGTAAAAAGGTCATGTCTCACTTAGACACAGGATCTGACACAAATTTTGACCTGATGGTCAATATTAAATGTATCCCCTGAGCAAGCAGGCAGGCTCTATTAGCTCAATAGTAAAAAATGTCAGCACTTGCGCAGGAAACCGGGTTCAAATCCGGGGGAAGAAGAGAAATGTTACATTTAAACCAGCCCATTTAGTGATTTATAAGGAAATAAAATCACCTTCAAATCGATTCTAAAATGAACAGGGAGCCAGTGAAGTGAGGCAAGGACAGGGCTAATATGCTCACGTCTTTTAGTACAGGAGCAGTGAGGCGATCACTGTCTGACCTGTGTTTGGGTCGCGGACCAGTTTTTATGGGTTGTGATGAACAGTTGTGACTTTTTTTGTTTCCTGCATAAAAACATATTTCAAAAGATTTTCAAAACGTTTAAACAAAAAAAAGTCACAACTGTTCATCAATTAAAGACAATTCCAACATTTTTCAAAAGCATTTCATAAATAAAATCGAACAATTTCCATAAATACATGTAAAAACTAGAAAAAGTGCTCCTCGGAGCACAGGTCTCCGCCAGGTCAGGTACTTTATTGTGGCCTCCTGGTGGCACTAGGCCAATGTGAAAAGGGTGCCATTTAGTCTTAGGTCGTTCACGGCAATCGGACACTGCATTCATGATTTGAGGAATTTTGTTCCAAAAATGTGTTTTGCTAAATTAGACCTGCTGGTGGCGCTATAACAGGCCATTGTGAAAAATGGTGGCATTTCTTCCTTGGCCTAGTGGGAATGTGATTGTGAAATGTCACGGAAATCGCAAGCTGCGTTCATGATTTGAGGCATTTTGTTCAAAACGGACCAATCCTGCAAATTTTCGAAGCGAACCTTAGCCAATGAGGATGGAATATGGGAAATCGGACAGATACGTGTTGATCACATGACTATAGAGATACTGTGTACCGATTTGCATGACGTTTGGATAAAATCTGTAGGAGTAATGTAAAAAAAATGGCCTCCATGTGAAAAATTTGAGGCAGAGGTTCTGAATTGGCATCCAGGGAGTGTGCGAGCACAGTTTCGCAGCGACCGGGCCAACGGTGCCAGAGATTGGCTGCTAACACACGGACAGGACACACACACAGACACACACACACACACACACACACACACACACACACACACGGACGGACGGACGGAGGGTAAAACATACTCTCTCGCCATGCCTTTCGGCCTGGCGGAGACAATAAGTTTAAGAAGTAGTGAAAATAGCAGATCCACAAGCTCACAACGCGGGGCAAAGCGACACATTTTGAGCTATTTACTAGATTGCGTCCCGGGCAAACGTCTAATTTCTCTTTTGGGTCTTGAGCTAAAAGGTTTGGGAACCACTGTGGTAGAGTATGTTAATACAATATAACTTATACCATTGGGGTGGTTGTATTTTGTCTCCCTGCTCTTCTATTGAGACATTTAGATTGTGTAAAAAGGTCATGTCTCACTTAGACACAGGATCTGACACAAATTTTGACCTGATGGTCAATATTAAATGTATCCCCTGAGCAAGCAGGCAGGCTCTATTAGCTCAATAGTAAAAAATGTCAGCACTTGCGCAGGAAACCGGGTTCAAATCCGGGGGAAGAAGAGAAATGT
Source organism: Gymnoscopelus microlampas (assembly GCF_963454915.1). Classification (NCBI taxonomy): domain Eukaryota; kingdom Metazoa; phylum Chordata; class Actinopteri; order Myctophiformes; family Myctophidae; genus Gymnoscopelus; species Gymnoscopelus microlampas. The sequence goes on from NC_139955.1 coordinate 6,628,682, forward strand.
TACATTTAAACCTGCATCTTTAAACCTATATACATAGTTGGGGGTCCACCGCCAGATGCATATTCATTTGGGGGTCCTTGACATGAAAAGGTTTGAGAACCACTGCCATAAGGCTGCGTGTACATGTTGCCGTCTGTCTGCATCACTGAATAATGTAAGACTCTATTTCTGTTTAATTGCCGTAACATAGAGCCAGTTTAGTCAATTCCGTGCAAAATGTCTATGTTTTCATGTCTGTAGAGGCGCTGACTGCTGTGCTTCAGCTGGTGAACTGAGGAGTGTCACTTTCTGCTCCAAATTGTTCTCTGCATGGGTGGAAGAAGTACTCACATATTTTACTGAAATAAAGATATCAATACCACAATATGAAAATACTCTGTATTAACACTTTTTGTGTTTTTTCGTAAATTAACGCCCTACTTGATCATACTACAGCGTCACACAAAAGTAGCAAAAGTAGTAGATCTACAAGCTCGAAACACGGCGCAAATCGACGCGTTTTGAGCTTTTGGATCTGCTACTTTTGCTATAATAAACTTCATCATAACAACAGATGCTTCTGCCTGTCTCGTTGTGTTCATAATGAGCTTTCATTATCATCAAACCGTAAATAGAAGAGCTGTTGGCATCACTCTATATTTGTGTGAAGCATGACAGATATTAGTGTTGAGTTTTTATTCTCTGGAGGTTTGCGTTTGTTTTATCTTTCAATTGTTGTTGGCATTCGTGATCAATTTGCGAGTTCAACATTACAGCACTTAGATCAGAAGAGCCAACAAATGAAGTTGTTTTGAGTCATTAATCATTGCTGGCAGAAGTGTTCCAGAGTGACACACAACCCTGTTTATACCATTGGTGCTGAGTGACCATTTGCCTCAGAAGGGCACAGTGACAGATTTGTGGCCAGCCGTAGACTAGCATTGGTATAAATAGAATATGGAGTGTTCAAATTCTAAACATTTTTAAAGTGGTAACTTCAAAACAAGTCAAAGACGACCAGTAACGGATTTCTCAAACACTCGACTGTGTTTAGGGTCACAATGTTCTCTGGAAACTTCTCTGGAGACTATATATATATATATATATATATATATATATATATGTATATACTGTACATATACAGATAGCGTATAAGGAAGATATGTACCTGATAACATAAACGAAGAAAACACACTGGAGCAGCTTGGGAATAAGCCTGTCTTTTATTACGGTGCTATCAAATACAAGAATGTATTGTATTTGTATACTTAGCACCCAAAGAAAGGCTTATTGTTGAGCTGCTCCAGTGCGTTTACTACGTTTATGCTGTTGTGTCCTGCTCCTGTGACACACCAGACCTGCCTTTCGTTAGGCTGAGGCGCGGCAGAACTCCCTGCCGGTGTTATTTTGAATCATTAGCAGGTGAAAAAACAGTAGCAGCGTGCAGGTACAATGTTTCTTAAGGTGCTGTTTCAAAGACCAGTTTGTGCAGTATGGAAATGTAAAAAAAAAAAAGAATAAACAAACAACACATATTTCACATGGTTAAACAAACACGTGTTCATGCCTTGTTCAACATTCTGATGGTAGCCGTGTAGAAACTTGGCTGTGTATGTGTCCTGAACGGAAATGTCTTATAATCACATCGTAAAGATGGAGTCAGAAGGTCTTTATGTCCAGGTTCAGTATTGGGACATCCATCCTCTTGGGTCTGACCTCTAACCTTTCAGTATCTTTTCCCATGTGCTCTGTGTGGACACTGGACACTGGACGCTGCTCCCGTTCCACTCTGCCTGTTAGACTGCTCCTCTTTGTATAAAATTGATTCAATACACAATGATAAACATAATAGAGAGGAAGTACAATATACATTGTGCAAATTAATAAATAATAACAAATCATTAGTTTGTACAAAGTTGAGACCTTTCTCTCTGCCAGTGTCTGGCATGGTGGTCTGTCACAGTTGGGTTTTTTGTCAACACATAGGGAGCATGGGAACAATTTATCAAGCATAAATGAAATACAAAAGAAGACGTAAACAAACCGTAATCCTGCTTGCCCTGAGGAAGGCCGATGTAGGCTTGATTCTAATCCGTTCAGAGATTAACTAGCCTTTCATTAAAGCTTTTTCTTTTTATTTGAAGAGTGCCAAGGATTTTCTTCTTTTTTGAACCGTAATCTCCCTTTGCTGTATGCGATTCTGTCTGAAAACAAAGGGAAGAACTCTGACACAAATAATTAATATCCTCACATGATCAATATCTCTGCTGTCCGGCAGGAACCAGCGAACTCCAAAATGTTCATTTTTCAGGAAATGAAAAAAAACTAAACTAAAATGGAGTTATGAGGTTTTGTTCATCATTGATAAGAAGAACATCTGAATGGACCTCCAAGCTATCAATGAGGTTGGAGGTCAAAAGGGGGTGGAGCCTGGAGTCAGCTAAACCAGCTAACTACAGCTAAAGATTGAGGATCCAATGGAGTTAGCTGGTTTTCTCAGAAGCACGTTTTAATACTTTCCATTGGTTCATTTTTTTTTACCAACACACAGACGTAAAGGATGTTCAATAGCACTGATTTATGGAAAAAAATGCAAAAGCGGAAAAATGGAGTTAGCTGGTTCCTGCCGGACAGCATTATCCTCCTCTGCGCAGCACAGCACAGCACAGCACAGCACAGCTTGAACATCTAAAAGCTGTTGGTAGCACTCAGTTAGCATAGTGACCCCTGGCCTATCGGGACATGTAGGGAACACCCATCATATGCATGGGAACACACATACTCCATGTAAACTCAATGCACAAACCCATTAGGGGGGACATAACTGTAGCTCCTCTCTCTGTTGTGGTGGCAAGCAGGCCCAGGGCCAGGATCTGGTGCTGTAAAATGCACTGGCGTGCGAGAGCTGTTCGACATTCCTCTGTGCACAGAAACAACTGCCTTGAACTCCGTCCAACGGAGAACACATCATGCCATGCCAGGCCTATATTCCATATAATGCTTCATTGCGTGTCCGTTTGTGTTAACGACCTGCGTGGCAGACAGTGCGGCAATAATAATCACCCTCTATCACTGTCTGTTTGTTTCTTGGAGGCCTTTGCTGCTCACATTAACCTTAGTTCAGACTGAGTAAAAGACAAACATATCTTCTTTTCCTTTCACCTTTATTTATTCAGGAAGGTCAATTTAGAGACAGCTCTCTTTTCCAATGACGCCCTGATTACAATGTACGAAGCATACAATTTAAACACAAATACATTACAGGATAATAAACATTTCAGAATGTACAAGTACAGTTAGATCTCAGAGTATTCCTCACAAGTATTTTAAAGCAATCAAGTGAAATCAAGTACTCCAGTTTTAGAACTGATTGTAGACAGTTCCACGTGTGAAGGGCATAGCAACGAAAGGCCGCCTTACAGTTCAGAACTAACTTCAGAATTGAGAACGGGTGTGGTGATGGCCAACTTTAGATTCTAATAGGCTGTTAATAATTAGGCAATTTCTTAAGTAAGGCTTTGTAGATGCAAACAGTACAGTGTTCCCGTCTCATAGCCAATGATGCCCAACCAACCTTTTCATAAAGCCTACAGTGATGGGTATAAACCCATCTCCAGTTATAAACCGGAGGGCTGAGTTGTAGACTGCATCAAGTGGCTTTAGTGAGGAGGGAGCAGAATGCATGGACATAATATCGACATAATTTAGAACTGATACGATTGTGGCTTGAATCAACAGTTTTTTTTACTGTTGGAATCAAAGCAAGCTTTGTTTCTATAGAGAAATGCAAAGTTTGGTTTTAGTTTTGATGAATGCATGTAGCTATGTTTACATACTGTAGCTATATGCATTTATTTGTTTATCTTAGAGCCAAGTAGATCTGCTATTTTCTCTATGTTTGAAATGGGGCTTAAGTGATTAATTCATATTGTAGTTTTTCCCTTCCTAGTAATGGGAGTCAAAAGTACAATATTTGTCTTTGAAATGTAGCGCAGAGAAAGTATCCATAAATGTACTTCAGTAATGTGCACCACAGTGCAAACTGCGGCCAATAGAAAGCTGCGCCGCTAGTTGTGGCCGGCAGGCATCCAGGACGAGTGCGTCATCAGGAGGGATCTATTGGAAAGACGGGGAGGACATTCCACCGGCCTCATATGGGCTCACTATAGCTCTTCAGCGTCGCCCTGGCATGAGAGCTAATAATGCCAGTATTCTACCCCAGGCATGGGCATCTGAGCCAATAAACCCAGCTTTCTACCCCAGGCATTGGGGGTAGAATTCTGGCAGATTTCCGGGACGTTACATCATCGTATCAATAGGCTCTATGAACAGCAGCCATATTGGAAAGAAATTGAGCCTTACTTCCTTCACAGATGTTACCAATGATACTAATGAAGGCTCTGTTCCATTTAGTGTAGCACCGTGGTTCTCACACCACTTTAATTTCAAGGACCCCCATAACTCTGAGAGTGTACACTCTCAGATTTATACTACCATAAGGGGCCATTTGGAACCCCCTCAAGGAACCATGAGGGTCCCTGGACCCCACTTTGAGACCCACTGGTGTAGCAGAGTGTTTCCAGTGAGCCAACATTCGCAATATCCGCACCCTGACTCTGACCAGAATGGAACAGAGCCTTCATTAGTGTCATTAGTCACACCTGTGAAGGAAGTAAGGAAGAGGCCCAATTTCTTTCCAATATGGCTGCTGCGCATAGAGCCTATTAGGCATTATACATAGCGTGCAAGATTGCCCAGAGTGTGACGACAGCTTCATTGCGTGTTTAACTGCCAAGGCCGACGCCACAGAGGATCAGTGTATCATCACCAGCACCAATACCTTCAGAGGACACCTGGAGGACAACAAAGCCTAATTGGGGACCTCTATCTGGCACATTTGCTATGGCAAGGGTTCCCAAACCTTTCAGGCCGTGACCCCCAAAAGAATCATATTTGAACTGCCACCCTGACAAGCACTTGGAATTGTAGGAATTGAGGCATTACATTTTGTTTGACTCGGTTCCACTGAAAATAGCCAAACTGCAAGCTCACAACGGCGTTGTGAGCTTGTTTTTTTTCGAATGCATTCAAAAATGTTGCCTTTTTCTTCTGTAATATTAGACAATTTGGCCAATATTTGAATTATTTTTATAGTATAGTTGGTTGGTTTCTTTTGACGTAGTAAATTATGGTCTTATTATTTGTCTCTTTAAGGTCTTAAAAGTCCTTAAATTGTCACTTTAGAAATGTGCAGACCCTGTATACAGTTATACTGTATGTTGGTTTGTTTGCTGTTTAAGTGAGAAAACAATCTGGGGACCCCTCAAAAGCATTTTGGGATCCCCCTGGGGGTCTCGGCCCACAGTTTGAGAACCACTGTGCTATGGGACGTGTTGGAAGAGTCCCTCAAAACCATTTGGGGCCTGTGATGAGGATTGTAATCCAAACCACCCTGGTCCAGTTCAAGCACTGCAGCTCACTGCTCTGAATGCTGTGTGTCAAGTGTGTGTGTGTTATTTAATTCCAAGCAGTTTTGCCCCCTGAGTTTGCACATTTACACAACATGTTTGTAAATATGAAACTCGTACATGGCGCCTTTATCCAAAGGGCTTTGCCTGCTCATTGAGAGAGAGAGAGAGAGAGAGAGAGAGAGAGAGAGAGAGAGAGAGAGAGAGAGAGAGAGAGAGAGAGAGAGAGAGAGAGAGAGAGAGAGAGAGAGAGAGAGAAGTTAGGGGTTCAGTGTCTTGCTCAAGGACACTTGACCCAAGGCCAAGATCGAACTGCTCAACCTCCTGAGACACTGGGCCATCATCAATCAATGGAAAATCACTTTGTCATCTTAATGAATGGACTGTTTCACCAAGTGGCCAGAGGCGTATGCTGTTCCACACTGCTGCATGGCTTATGGCTTATGGTCCATGGGCAGCAGGCAGGGTGGTAGATGTACTCAGATTTCTCTTTTTTTACTTGAGTAAAAGTAGCAATACCTCAATGTAGACATGCTCTGCTACAAGCAAAAGGCCTGCATTCAAAATGTTACAACATTTTAAATCGAGTAAAAGTACAAAAGCAGTTTTTAGTAAAAGTAAGAAAAAACAAAATAAAAATGGGCACAAACATTTTCAAAAATAGCTAAGCTACAAGCTCACAATGCGTAGCAACTCTCAATGGTTGTAGATCAGTTATTTTATAATAGCTGAAGGGTAAAATAGGGCTTAAGTGGTTAGTGTATTGTATTAATAAGCTTAAATCTGCAACTCTGCAAGTAACTTCTACTACTTCTGAGATGTAGTGGAGTATAAAGTAGCCTAGTTTTTTTTTTTAAATAATCAAACAAAGGTCCCTCAAAATTGTATTTAAGTACAGTACTGGTACAAAGAATACAACAAACCGGGGGACAGGAAGACCCTGAGGTGGAACTGTGCGTCCCGGGTCCCGGGGTGTGCATTGGACAGGGGAGGGAATTCCCAGCATGCCCGGGGGCACACACATGTTTGTGTTATTGTTTTATTGCTGTTCAATTCAGCAGTTTGCCATGGGAATGTGGGGGTGTGTACTGTATTAATGTTATGTGTTTAACCATGAGGGATAAGGATGGTTGCAAGGAGCACCCCCCCCCCCCTCCCTTCAAGCAAGCTCCATTTTTTTTCTTGAGTGACTTGGTTAGTGCAGTGTTTCTCAAACTTTTTCATGTCAAATTGACAATTATTAGCCCACGGACCCCCTTTTGAAAAGATATGCCAGGGACCCCCATAGGAGAAGATGTTTACGGCTCTAGCAGTGATTCTCAACCATTTTAATTTCAAGGACCACCAGTTTGACATGCATTAGGCTACGGACCCCCATTAAATGGCATTTATATCTCTGGGACTCCAATTTATATTGTAAAATCAATGTTAATTTAACTCTGAGAGTGTACAAATGGAACCAAATAAGGGTCCATTTGGTTCCTATCTATCATTTAGCTGGGGACCCCCTGGGACTCCCTCAAGGACCCCTGGGGGTCCCCGGACCCCACTTTGAGAACCACTGGGTTAGTGACATGACATGAATAGTGGTATGAGAATGGTCTTAAAGAAAACCGTTGTCATGACTTCTTCCAAAGTCAGAAATCCACAAGTCATTCATAATACATTTGAAATATTAAGTATGTATCAAGTAGGCCTAGGTCTGTAACTCTCATACCCCCATTTGCCACAGCGAAATGGGGCTCCTTGAAACAAAAAAAGTATGCGAACCACTGCTGTTATTTGTTTTTAAAAGTGCGAAATACATATAGCCTAGGTAGGCTACCAGTGGTTCTCAGATGTTTATCTCAAGGACCCCCACCTTTATATGACTGGCCGTGGACCCCACATCTGAAAAGATTTAGTGCCAGGGACCCCCACAACAGAAAAAAAAACATTATTCAGAATTTTCCATCTTTTTTCCCCCTCAAAAATAGCAGATCTACAGTGTGTTGTGAGCTTTTAGATCGGTTATTTTCAAATAGCCAAGTATAACACAGTGTAAAAGTGGTTACACTGATTGTGTGATTATCTAGTAACTAATTTAGCTGGGGACCCCCTGGAACGCCCTCAATGACCCCGGGCTGGGGTGGGGGTCCCCGGACCCCACTTTGAGATCCACTGCATTATACTGTTAAACAGTAGGTGGCGGGCGAGCGCTAGTCATGTGATGTGATGGGAGTGACTGTCATTGTCACATGATAATGTTGCCATATTGGCTTATTATAAGCGACTTTGTGCTTCTTTTTCTGTAAAGTTGCTGTTTTTTTGGCTTGTTTCCTAATGTTGTTTAAACCAGTGGTTCTTAAACATTTTCATGTCAGGGACACCCAAAGTAATATGTATCTGTCCACACGGACCCCAATCCGATTTTTTTTGTTGTGCAGGGACCTCGATCCATACCAGATTTGTGTTAAAATGTTTTTAAAAAGATATTAAAACATGTTCACCCTTTTCCCAAGATTTTCTTAAAACTAGCAGATCTACAACACAACGTGGGACAAGTTGTGAGCTTGTAGATCGGCTTTTTATTTTATTTTATATTTAATAGCCGAGGTTTAAAGTGCTCATATGTGGCCGCTTCTTTTGGGCTTGTTGTCATAGACCCGGTTGCTTATTTCTCTCACAAAACCTGGCAACACGGGTCAATGTCACAGTCACATGACCTAATGGGGAAGTAGAGGATTTTAAGCCACAACAACACTCTGTTAGAAAACCTGAAAGTCCTGCTCTAAATCTCATTTTTATCACACTTTAATTAATCATTCAATCACAACAGCGATGGACGGAACGACGGTCAGATCTTCACTAAACACCGCGCCTGGACCAGCACCTGATTTCAGGGGGTGAGATATTAATACAAAAACATAAAAAATGTCAGCAACGTCATAATAACCTCGCTTCACCAGGCTTTCCGCAGCACCTACGGGAAGCCTGGGTTCTATTGTGACTCAACCAGTGTGATCCGGTCTAGAGCCCCGCCTACTGTATCTGGTCATTTGCACGCACACATTCGTTCTCAAAATGTTTCCGTATCCGGTATAGACCCAGACCGGATCAGCAACCTGCAAAGCAACTTGGTCCCAGTCTAGCTTCAGCATAGCGAGCTAGCCTTAGTTAGCATTATTAGCTCTCTAGGCTGCTATAACCTCGCGTCACCGCGCTTTTAGACCAAGTTGCACTATCTCGAGGAAAAACGACTTATTTTCATTTTTCAGCAGGGTTTAAAAATGGCGACGTTTTGTCACTTGTTTTGACACCGTGTGCATGACGTTGTTGTGTCAACGAGACCAACTTTACCGTCTCTACAAATGAACGAATAGGCTCTATTCACAGCAGCCATACTATGAGGATATTCACAGGTATTACCAATGATACTAATGAAGCCATTCTGGTCAAACAGAGTCAGGGTGCTGATATTGTGCATGTTGGCTCACTGGAAACACTCGGTTACACCAGTGGGTCTACAGTTGGGGTCCAGGGACCCTCATGGGCTTCCAAATGGCCCCTTACAGGTGTGTAACTCTGAGAGTGTACAAATGGAACCAAATGGACCCTTACTATTTGGTTCCATTTGTACACTGTCAGAGTTATGGGGGTCGTGGAAACCACTGTGCTACACTAAATGGAACAGAGCCTTCATATTGGTAAAACCTGTGAATGTCTTCATAATATGGCTGCTGTGAATAGAGCCTATGATTGAATACTTTATTAACAGTTTGCTAAAAAAAAAAGCACAGAGGTACAGATTTATACAGAAGGATGCTAAAAGGATAACCCAAGAAAACTCATGTCATCCGCAATGGAAGAATGTGTCTATATCAGTGGATCTCAAAATGACCCCAAGAACTCTTGAGAGGGTACACACTCTGAGAGTGTCCAAAATGGACCCTTATACGGGTTAATTTGGTTCCATGTGTACACTCTCAGAGTTACAGACCTGTAAAGCAGTGGTTTTCAACCTTTTTTGCGTCAAGGACCCCCAAATTGATACATATTAGCCCAGGGACCCTAATTTGAAAATATATGCCAGGGACTCAACCATTTTGATTCCTTGGGGGTCCCAATCTACACAGTAGTGTCATCATCAGTGTTCATTTAACTCTGAGAGTGTACAAATGGAACCAAATGGACCGCTTCCATTTGTACACTCTTAGAGAGTTACAGACATATAAGGGTCAATTTGGTTCCTAATTATTAATTTGTCTGTGGACCCCCTGGAACCCTCTCAAGGACCACTGGTGGTCCCCGGACCACTGGTTGAAAACCACTGCTGTAAAGGGACCATTTGGAAAACATTGTGGGTCCCTGGACCCCACTTTGAATATTAGAGGATACAGACAGTAGTGGGTGCCTCAATGTGCTATTTTTTAAATCTTATTTTAAGTCAATAATAAAAGTATGCTTTGGAAAATGGTCTGAAATAATGTAAAGTATGATTTGTACATGCACAAAACATCATCAGTCCTAAATTCACCCATTCAATCAACTTAATGCCACAATGAGTGACCACAGGTTTTGTAGTATTAGTATTTTGGAGCAATTGTTGAAATATTAGACCATGAAACATTATTTTAATGAATACATTGTAATTTTGTCCAATCTGTATGGTAGAGTATGTTCATATGATATAACTTATACAATTGGGGTGGTTGTATTTTTGTCTCCCTGCTCTTCTATTGAGACATTTAGATCGTGTCAAAGGTCATGTCTCATCTAGACACAGGATCTGACACGGATTTTGTCCTGATGGTGAAGATTCAATTCATGCCTTTAGCAAGCAGGCTGGCTCTAAAATGTCAGCACTTGCGCAGGAAACCGTGTTCAAATCCAGGGTAGAAGAGGACGGTCACATAGTGCAGCTTTAAATGTCTAATGTTCAAATCATGTATCACCTTATTTCAGACTATTTTCCAAGGCATACATTTATTCTTCATTTTGGAAATGTTTTTACATTGAGGTGCCCAAACTTCCGGTTACCCTTTGAAGAAGACCCCTGGTCTGTGTCTATGTTGTCAGCTTTATTGTATGCTGCATTGATCATTCATTAATGACACTGTGTTCCACAGGGTTATGTATGTTATGTGTTTATGTAGTGAAACCACATTGCTGATTAAGGTTTCATGGGATGCAGTAAGCAATGGAGTGGTGTTATGTTTCGATATCATAATTTGTCACATCGTTCATAAATAGCATAATATTTAGCATAGCTATCATAATTGGACAATTTAACGTACTAGCCAGAAATTATTTTGTACAAAACACCAGCCTTGTATTTGGGAATTACTATCATCATAAACATGCACCAATAGTCTACTGTATATTTGTTGTTATTTTTGACTCGACTCTAAAAAGCTCTGAAGATGATAAATGTATCACAGCCTGGCTGGCTATAGCTGTCTTCTTTCTTTTTTATCAAAACAATTTTTTGAATTGTGTTTCTCTTCAGAAATGAGAGCTCCTTGGTGTCTGCTCTGAAGACATTGCTGTTTTTCACAGTCCTGATGATCACATTGCCCATAGGGTTGTACTTTGCATCAAAGGCCTACATCTTTGAGGGTAAGTTTTAAGTAGATTTTTCTTTCCTGCTTTTGTAAGAAAAAAGTTACCGTAGAATATAGCTACTCAAATCACATTTGTACAGGGACACTGTTTTATTCTTTTTATATGCAGTCTTGTCCTATTAATTATAAATGTGAAAATGTTCATACTATAACTGCATTATGTTTAATTATTTAATGAGGATAATAAATTGCGGTAACACTGGCCTTGTGGTAGGGCTGGGCGATATAAATTCATATCAATATATGATATAATTATTAGCCGATCTACAACCTTTGGCTGTCGGCTATTTAAAAAAAATGTGTGCGAAACCATTGTACAACAAAGTATAATCCAGGGTTAAGTGGTTAGAGTGAGATTTGTTTTCCTTTGTTTTCATTCAGAAAAATATAGGGAATAAAAACAAATGTAAAAAAAAACTGCCTCTTGTCTATTGGACACGAGCAAGATTAAGTCGGCTATTGGCTCTAAATATCGGGATGTGCTGAAGAAAGACACTGGTGCGGAAAGCACAAACGAGCTGGCCAGATGTGTGGAGAAACGGGATGACTGGAGTAGGGCTGGGGGGCGATGACCACATCACTGCCATACCACGGTCATGTATGCATACCACAGGGTCGAGTTCATAACCGCAACATTTTTTTAATTTGATTTTTTCCCCCAAATCCTTTTTGGGGTGCTGTTGGAAGTTATATGAGTGCATATTGTGTGATGTGTAAATGTAAAGTTTACCATAATAAAGAATTATCATTGTTAAGTGTTGATTATGACATGTCTATTCTAGTCTGCTTGTGTGCCAGGCGACTCGGCAAGTGTAACAACTTGTAGCTGGGGCGGGGTTGGGTCGGCTCTTAAAGAGCAAATCTACAAGCTCACTTTCAATCTTGTAGATCTATTTCCGGCAGCCGAGACTGTCATCGACTGACGGCACTGTCGCAAACAAATACGATGGCTTGTAATTTTCTTTCGAAACAAACAGGGGGACGGCTTCCCTTAATCGTTTATTTCAGTGGTTCTCAACCTTTCTGCCTGGCGACCCCCAAAATAGACTTGACCAAGTCACGTGACCCCCGCCCGCCGAACCGTGGGTAAACAGTGATTTTGTTACCGCGGTACCTAAAAATCCATACCGCCCCACGCCTAGACTGGAGACGCCGATGGAGGGCTCGTCTGAGGACAGCGTAGTAGAGAGAGAGAGAGCCTAGCCCAACCTCTGTCCTGATTGAAACCTCTCCTTTTCCTCTCAGGTTCCATGAAGATGTCAAGCTCTGACAGTTACTTCTACGCCGCCATCGTAGCGGTGCTGGCGGTCCATGTGGTCTTGGCTATGTTTGTTTACGTGGCGTGGAATGAAGGCTCTCCGAAAGCTGTAAAGGGCAAACATGACTAAGGCATGTCCTCGCCTCAACCCAACCACCAGAATAAAGAGAAAGGACATGGGGGCGGCGGAACCACAGCCCTCACCGCAGGCTATCCAAGCCCCAACCAATTGCACCATTTAGCAACCAGACGGCTAAGCGGATCTGGTTTGGAGCTGTGGTGTTTAAAACTGAGGTTAATGCCTGTCTGTGATTACTGTTTTTTTTCTCTGGGATGGGAGGTCTGTCTGGGATTCCTCTAGTCCTCAGCTATCCCCAGAATGGCTTTTGTATACATCGTCGCTTTTGTCGCGTGGAAACCTTGTACCGTCCAAAACTTGTTACTTTTCGGGAAATGTGGGGGGGAAAATAACCACTTTCACTTTAAAACAAACTTTTGTGTGATTCAGTAGTATGACAAAGTAGGGCATACATTTACCAGAAGTAAACCAACTGAAAAAGTTGAAATATGGAGATGCAAGGTTTCTACCTGACAGCAACGAGCTATGCTGTAAGTGCCATCACCACGGTACAAGGGTCATTACTGTATGTAGCAAACCATCTTAGTTGCTTGTGTCCTGTGTGTGTGTGTGAGTCCTCTTTTTGTGTGTGTGTGCGTGAGTCCTCTTTGTGTGTATGTGTGTGTGCGTACGTGCTGTACATGTACTGTACATGCATGTGAATGTGTGTGCTTACCACTTTTTTTACGTGCTGTCACGAAACTTGATTAATTTGTGTCTCATTGCTTTTTTTCACGTTCTATATTTCAAGCTTTTGTTTTTGTGAGTGTGTATACCATAGCATAGTTGTCTGTTAGTTGGTAACTATTTAAATTATTTTTGTCAAACGATTTCATGTTTTGTATTGACAAAGTTGGCCAATGTGACATGGTTTGGTATGAAGCAGATTAAAAAATCAAATATGAACCCAGTAAACTATAACCTGATCAGTTGTTTAAAACGTATTTTTGAAGCATTGAACAGAAACTCTTGCCTTCTATTTGAGATACCCATTAAAACAGTACAACAAATTATTAATTCTGTTAATTATTCTGTCACTGATACTGATGAATGTCAGAAGACAACAGCATATTTGAATAAGGCCTAAAAGGGAAAAAAAGGCAGAATTCTAAAATGTATTAACTATCTTTCAAAAAGCAAAAGCCAAGTTATTTTACTACGTGTGATATAGTTGCTGTTGATATTACACATTTTAAGTATACAAGGAAAGCCAAGATCAACTTTCAATATGTTTTACCACTTTGACCCAGGGACTCCTGTTGCCAGGGTTAAAGTGGGCATGTCATTATGGGCGAAGATTTTTGAAAATGGATTATAAGCTCACGGTGTGACGTGCTGTGAGCTTGCAAATGGACTATTTCTACTTTCTTTTTTCTTTTTTAAATGGGTCTTAAGTGGTGTGGTCCTGTGTGTTTGCCATGCTGTATCACGCAAGGGGCTTGGCTGGCTGTCTGTTGTATAGGCTTCTTCACCCAAAACTAAATCTGAACACATGTTTTTATTTACTCTGCTCCGTTCAGAACATCAAAACAAGCTCTGTGTGCGTGAGAGAATGGGAATCCTGCTGCTCCATGCCGCACTCCTAGATACACACAAATAGATAATGGAAAAGAAACACTCACACTTTCTGCAGCTTACACTATAAACAGTCAAAATGAGCAATGAGTCTCTCTCATGAAACACTAGACCAGAGAAGGCCACTGGGAGCATACAGATATTTAAAAATGTCATTGAATGTGCAAGCATGCGTGTTTACACATTGGATTTTTTTTGTATTGACAAAAATGCATATATATGTGACCGTATATTTGTACATAACTGTCAAAAGGACAGAACACCAAAAAGCTAGAGTTATTTCCATTGTGGTCCTTGTCCTGGCTTTGAATGTTTATGTGTATGTTTGCATAGAATTTTTAAATATCCATGTGCTCCAGTTCCTTTCCCTGTGTTGGTCTCTTGAAGTTACCCAGAGGTGCAACAGTTAATAGAACTTATCAATTTAATCGATTGTAAAAAATATATATAATAAAATGAATCGATATGAATAAAATTGATCGATTTTCTTTTTTTTCTCCAAAGAGCAAAAATAGACAATCTACAGGCTCATAATGCGTTGTTTCGACACGTGAGCTTAGATGGCTATTTTCTTTCTGACATCAATAGATAAGGTTAGCTTGCAGCTTCTGAAACTGCAACCAAAGACATCTTAAAATTGATTTACAAAATCCTCAAGCCAAATTTGGGAGATATTGTTTATTGCTATTTATTTATTCATTTTTTTGTTGACTGATCTCATGGAGGTGCTAGAGCAGGGGTCTTCAGACTTCAACAGGGGGTCTGGGATCCCTAGGGGTTCCTCTGTTACTACAGCGGGGCTGCCAAGTCTTTGTGTCATAGGATTTTTTTTTTCCATTAACAACTTGAACCCTTGCTAGCCTGGGACCAGACGAATTTGCGAGTAGTGATATAGTCTGGCTACGCCAGGCTATTTAAAGGAGGAGTTCACCCAAAAAATGACTTATTCTCTATCAATTGCACACCCTATGAAGCCTTGAATCCATGGATTCTTTTTTGTTTTTGTCGCATTCTTAAGCTAATAATTTGATTCCCGTCTCCTACCGGCTAATGTATCCGGTAGGAGACACAAAGAAGATTATTTGTGTCTCCTACCGGAAATACACACGGTCATCAAATTATTGTCTTAGGAATGCCACAAAAACAAAAATAAATCCATGAAATCAAGGCTTCATGGGGTGTGTAATTGATAGAAAATAAGTCATTTTTTGGGTGAACTCCTCCTTTAGTCCCCATGCTGTTGTGGGGTGGGTGATGGCTGATTTAAGTACTCACACCTGGACTGAGTCAAACTAATCTGGTTGTGTCAACACAACACACCTGTTATGCATCAAGCTAATGAATGCACACCTATATCAGCCTCCTCCGCATAGTCTGCAGAAAGAGCTTCTGTGATGACAGGACAGCATGTTTTATCTGCTTTTGGGTCATAGTTTGGGCATTTCAGTACAAAATGATACAAATATTTGTCAATATAATATAGCACTGCTTGGTGGTGAGACTGTCTATATAGGTGCTCATTTCATTCTCCACAGCATCCTTGTTAGTCAAGTCAGTTTGATTTGATTTATTTTGTATTAGGTTTAAAAAAATAACGCTTAACAAACACACTTCTCAAAGAAGAACGTCAAGGATAAAAACACAATCAAGTCAGACTTATTTCCATTGTGGTTCCTTTGTCTTGAACAAACAAACAAAGCAAAGAGCAATTCGATTATATAAAACACTTACTGTACAAGTCTATAAAAACAAAAAACTTAACGGCATATTAAACATTAAACATGACCATTCTCATTCTGCAACATTTTATAAAAGCCAGGATTTTACCTTTTTCTCAAAACGATGACAGCTAGTAGGCCTAGGCTACTCTTTGTCAGCGGTAACACGTTACATGTTGCTGCCTCACCATATCTAAAGATTTACCCATATTAGTTTTAAACCTGGGCAAGTACAGGTCTACAATGCTGGCTCTACTGAGGTGGACAATGATTAAGCTCGTTGGGGGCTATCTTAATACAGATTTATATTTAAAAAAAAACACGTTTAGCTGTAATTGTACTGACTTAGCGCAGTGGTTTTCAAATTGGGGTCCTTGAGCGCAATGAGCAAGTTCCAGGGGGTTCCTAGCTAAATGATTGATAGTTGGTAAACAAATGGACCCCTATGGGTCTGTAACTCTGAGCACACGCTGGACAATTTGTGCACACTCAGAGATCATGGGGGGTCTGATGCATACCAAAATGGGGGTCCTTGAAATCAAAAAGTTTGAGAACCATTGACCTCGCGTCCAGAGGGAGTCGGCCCAACTGCTGGAAGTGCTGTGGACCAAAATGGTCCACAGCACTGACATGGCATAATCAAAACAACATAAAACAAGAGAAGACTAGCCGACCTGTGTCCATAAATGGAGCTATATTCTGGCCAAGAATTGGGTTCTGCTCTTCACCTTGCTTATGATCTTTAATGCCATAGTTCCACCTCCCAGGGTGCAATCTAACATGCAAACCACGGTAGCTAACTGAGGATTTTGCAGGAAAAGTCATGACCCCCTGAAGACGATATCGGGCGAAGCCAATTTGCACAGCCTCGGTTGGGAAACGAGATGTAATCAGTTTTGGCCACTGGACAAGTGGATAACTTGTCTGTGTGGGACATATCTTAATATTGAATTCCTCGCTAAGAATGGCCCAGTAGCTTTACCACATCCTCATCTGGCTGAGTTTCAGCATTATTAGTAGCTTGCAGGTCATTAATATTAATAAAAAAAAACAACTAGGGACCCAAAACACTCCCTTGTGGGGCCCTGCAAGTCACAGGCTGAGCCTATATGCAAGATGGCCTTAAAAGAGTTTTGGTCCCTGTCGGAGAGATGGCAGATAAACCATTTCAGGTTGGAAGGGCTTTAGCGTAGCAGAAAGTTTATTAAAAAATAAGCTGTGGTCAACTGTGTCGAAGGCCTTTTGTTCCAGGGCACAAAATCACAACTTGCTTTCATCCACTGTCTGCCTGTATTATATGTTCTCAATGTGATATCAGTCCGACTAGTAATACCCCTTTGTGTCCATATACAGTATGGAGATGTCTGTATCTGTCAGTCCTTGTCCCTTTCATGCTCATATATGGAGATCCCTGATGTCATCAGTATATGCCCATATATTGGAATGCCCATATATGGGCAAATTGGTTGGATCGGCGGTTCTGGACAACTGGATACCGAACTACTCGACAACGGGCACCGCACTCCCTCGAGTCCTTGCCGCTGAGTTTGAAGTCGGTCGGTCCCATATATGCACATGACCATTTATGGGCATAGCGGTCGGATCTGTGGCTCTGGACAACCGGATCTCTGTATCTGACAGTCCTTGTCCCTTTTATGCCCATATATAGAGATTACTGATGTCATCAGTATACACCCATATATGGGCATGCCCCCTTTTGTGCCCAAAAAATGGAGCTGACTGATTTGCTTGCGCCTAATTCCATGACGACACATTGAGGTTAGACAACACACTCCATATTTGGGCGTAGCTGCATTGGGAACTCCTTACATGGTTATGGCTGAGTCATGGTGACATGAGCGTGACGATGTGGTCCGCCGGCCCGCCGGGCAGTCCTCCCGTAAGCCAATTTTAATATAAGAATATTGTATACAGCTTAAGTGTTTAACATGTCTGACACACACACTGTGTGCCAGTGTGTGTGTGTGTGTGTGTGTGTGTGTGTGTGTGTGGGGAGGGAGGTCTCAGCTATTGTCAGATGAGGAAAAAAGGGTGGGAACCACTGGCCCATGAGCCAGAGACCCCTCAGATAAGGCCCTCCTGGTTGTTCTTAAAACTACGCAAATAAAGTTCCCGGTCATTATCATAACTCGCACTCAAATTAGTTTGACTCAGTTGGAAGCCATGCTGTGGTATCCAGACATGCTATGGTTGCCAAACGCACATTGCTTTTTGTGGTCAGTGTTTGGCATTGGTGCTCAAGTACAGTACTTTTTTACTTAAGTAAATCTTTGAGGTATAGGCTACTTTTACTTTACTGGAGTACTTCCAATCTTCTATACTTTTACTTCTACTCCAATACATCTCTGAGAAAGATATTGTACTTCTACTCCACTACAATTATTTGAAATGTTGATTTGTATTACTAAATATACATTAGCCACTTAAGTTCTATATATTCAAGCTCACAACGTGTCGCATCGTGACGCGTTGTGAGCTTGTAGATCTGCTATTTTCAATGGGGACATTCTGCTTAATGAGTACTTTTACTTTTGGTACTTTAAGTATATTTTGATGCCAATACTTCTGTACTTTTTCAGAAGTACCAAAGTACTCAAGTAGATTTTGAATACTGGACTTTTACTTAGTTGTAACAGTAGTAATTCTACATGATGGTATTGATACTTTTACTTAAGTAAACACCACTGGTGTTTGTGGTAATTGAAAAGATACTAGACAGGTACATTATGGCAAACAGAAGGCCTAATCCTACATGAGTGGGGTTAAAATTGTACAGCTACGTTTTGTGGGTTTTGAGTCCCCCTAGTGGTGTAAACTTGAGTCCTACAGTATTATCTCTTTAAATGCATTTCCCCCCTTTATTATAAATCACTTTTATTTTCACTGTAAGCTTTGCACACATTCTGAAGGATCTACAACTTTTTTAATTTGGGGTTCAAGGACCCCCTAATTAATATGCATTTACCCCCATCTGAAAAGTATTTGTGCCAGGGAAACCCAGAAGAGAAGAATTGTGTAAAAAGAAGAAGAAGAAGAAATAAATAAATCTAAATTATTCCAAATCTTTCGCATTTTCTCCCTAAATTGCACATCTGTCCCATAAAGGTCCCATCTCTGTGATCTAAACCAGTCGTCCTCAAAATATTCATGTCAAGAACCCCCATGTTTTTGCCAGGGACCCCTTTACAAGACTTCCGTTTCACAAGTATTCCAAATTTGTCACATTTTCTACATTTTTTTAATAGCAGATTTACAAGCGACACATCTCCACTCTACTAGTGGGTCCTTGTTCTCTGAACGTTCAGAGAACAAGGACCCACTGTTCTCTTGTTTTGATGTTTTGCTGTATTTTAGTATTTTGCTTTGTTAAACCCCCTTTAAACATTAGGAGGAGTGCAATGCAACATAAAATGTATTATTATTATTAGTGTGGTTGCCCTAACAGGGCAACCAGACTATAGTACTCTATACACTTTATTTCTTTCTTTATTTATTTATAGATAAACAATACTTTACAGCGCATCTCCTCCCACAGTCTTTATCCCCCAATGTCGTGCCATATATCAAAATGACCGTCTTGAACGGGAATCGTGCGCGTGTATAGGGCTAAGAGATTGGTTGAATAGTTTAATTGATATTAATTTATTAGTGCATTAAATTTCCCCATCCACTTTAATGTAAAAGTCAAAAAACTCAAATTCAAGTATTTTTTTCTCAGAAACCTTAACAGCTAGAGTTATCAGATTTGGAGGGATAATTTATAATTAAGTCCCAAATTATTTAACAAAATATCACACCATTCGGCCTCATGGTGGCGCTATAACAGCCCCCTTTACGTTTTGGCCCGTAACTCTTGAACCGTAGGTCCTAAAATCAAAATTTCTTTTCACCTGGATTCCTTGGGTCACGACGCATCTCCCCATATAGGCCACGCCCATTTGCGTCAGGATAGATTTTTTGATATTGATTTATTTCTGCATTAAATTTCCCCATCCACTTTAATGGGAATTGCAAAAACTCCCATTCAAGTATTTTTTTCTCGGAAACCGTAAGGGCTACAGTTACAAGATTTGGAGGGGAGGTTAATAGTTTTTTGAAAAATTATTAAGAAAATAATCACAACAGTCGGCCACATGGTGGCGCTATAACAGCCCCCTTTACCTTTTGGCCTATAACTCTTGAACCGTAGGTCGTAAAATCAAATTTTTTTCCCCTGGATTCCTTGGGTCACGACGCATCTTCCCATATAGGCCACGCCCATTTGCGTCAGGATAGATTTTCCGCCATTTTGAATTTTCTTCAAAACACACTTTTTGCTCCTTTTCCTTCAATTTTTTTCCAAATCTCACACAAATCGGTACACGTGATCTATGGACCCATGCGATAAAGATATCCAAGCGGAATTTTGATAGTCCGTACCGTCCGTCCGTAAATGGCTTCCAAAGTTAGCAGGAGGGGCCCGTTTGACCAAAAATGCCATAAATCACGAACGAAACGTCCGGTCAATCCCAAATTTGAATCACATGTCGAGGGTGGTATACTAAACCAATCCCCAAAAGCATTTCTACTTTGATCCATAGGGGGCGCCACGAATGCTCGAAATGTAACCGTTTGATGCAAAAACCTTATTTTGGGGGGATCGATCCTCTCAAAATGAAACGCAAGCCATCTCAGGAGTGACGACACAATGTAATTGGCGCAGCCTCCGA
The DNA here is from genome assembly GCF_963454915.1 of Gymnoscopelus microlampas. NCBI lineage: Eukaryota > Metazoa > Chordata > Actinopteri > Myctophiformes > Myctophidae > Gymnoscopelus > Gymnoscopelus microlampas. Next base: position 6,649,131 of record NC_139955.1, read on the forward strand.
CGTTATTCCTCCCAGCGTATTCCTCGAGTCCCGGCGGCCGCGACCCGCGACCGGCGTCGGCGCAACCACACTCTGCAATTTCCCCGGAATTGCGACGCGTCTAGTTATTATTGTTATTATTATTATTATTATTATTATTATCATTATCATTATCATTATTATTATCATCAATATTATTATTATTATTATTATTATTATTATTATTATTATTAGTATTATCATCATCATTATCATTATTATTATTATTATTTTTATTATTATTAGTATTATCATCATCATCATTATCATTATTATTATTATTATCATCATTATTATTATCATTATATCTCACCAGCTAAATGTCATTCATATGTTCTTATTATTACCAGCAGAGGGCAGACTTGCAGGCCTATAGCTGTTATGTGTGGAGCAGTGGCGTCTGTCTGGTTGCATCACCAGTGGTGGACAAAGTACTCATTAGTACTTGAGTCAAAGTATCGATACTCATGGTCAAATATTACTCCACTACAAGTGAAAGCTGCTCTGTCAACTTTGTACTTGAGTTAAAGCAGTGTTTCTCAAACTTTTCCAGGTCAAGGACCTCCAAATTGATACGTATTTGGCCGCCAACCCCTATCTGAAAATGTTTTGTGCCAGGGACCCCCAGAAGATATTTTTTGATATTTTTAGGAAATGTTCAAAAACAGCAGATGTACAAGCTCACAGCGTGGCACAACGTGATGTGTTGTGAGCTTGTAGATCTACAATGTTTTTCCACCATATTTGAAATAGGGCTTCAGTACTTAATTCATAATGTACGTAAAAATACAAATACTCAAGTAAAGCACAGATACTCGATAAATGTAGTTGAGTAAAGCAGTGCTTCTCAAAGTGGGGTCATTGAGGGGGTTCCAGGGGGTCCCAGCAAAAGTACAGTTAATACAGCGTCACAATCATTTTAACCACTTTATTTATACGTTGGCTATTCAAAAATAGCAGCTGCTCTTCCACCTTGTACATCTGCTATTTCTGAAAAAATATCACAAATGTTTGAGAAATTTTGAATAATTTTGAATTATCATTTTAAAAAAAGTGGCCAAAGAGCCTACATATTAATAGGCTCTATGCACAGCAGCCATATTGTGAAGACATGCACAGGTGTTACCAATAATACTAATGAAGGCTCTGTTCCATTCTGGTCAAACAGAGTCAGGGTGCTGATATTGTGCATGTTGGCTCACTGGAAACACTCTGTTACACCAGTGGGTCTAAAATGTGGGTCCAGGGACCCTCATGGTTCCTTAAGGGGTTTCCAAATGGCCCCTTACGAGTGTTTAACTCTGAGAGTGTACAAATGGAACCATTTGTACACTCAGAGTTATGGGGGTCGTGGAAATTGAAAAATCTGAGAACCACGGTGCTACACTAAATGGAACAGAGCCTTCATTAGTATCATTGTGAATGTCTTCACAATATGGCTGCTGTGCATAGAGCCTATTTGGGGGTCCTTGACACTAAAAAGTTTGAGAACCACTGAAGTACAGTTTACTCAAGTAATGGACGTATACTGCCCACTACCGTCTGTCAGGGAGGGAGACAACATGTAAGCAGTGGTGGAAAGTAGTACATTTACTTAAGTACTGTACTTATTACTGTACAATTTTGAAGATTTTGTTTTGCTTTACTGGAGTATTTCCAATTTTCAGTACTTCTACTCAACTACATCTCAGAGTAGCCTACTTGTACTTTTACTCCACTACAATTATTTGAAAACTTTAGGTACTAGTTACTTTGTACATTACTTTTACTTGTAACAGAGTATTTCTGCGTTTGCAGTATTGATGCTTTTACTTAAGTAAAATATCTGAGCACTTCTTCCACCACTGCATGTAAGGGAGGGAGATGGCAGTAGAGGACTTTATTACCACCACTGGAGAACACTCCACACAAGCTGGAATATCACAAATTGACCTGTAAGGGTCCATTTGGTTTCAGTTGTACACTCTCAGAGTTACAGGCCGGTAAGAGTCCATCAATCATTTAGCTAGTGAAACACTCACGGACCCCTGGGGTCCCCAGACCCCAGTTTCAGAACCACTGGAATATCATACAATGTCTTTTTCTGCTATCTTAACCACTTTCAACCTGGTGCCACTATTTTATACAAGCTATTATTTTATACAAGCTGTGATATGAGCTTATATTGAACAGCTATTTATTATGCTAAAACAAAGCATGAAATACGGCTTAAGTGGTCAATAAATTAGTCTATGCTGTTATGTTGCAAAACATAGTTGGTAAGAATATTTTAGGCAAATAAAAAATGAACACACACACACACACACACACACACACACACACACACACACACACACACACACACACACAGACACAGACACAGACACACAGACACACAGACAGACAGACAGATAGACAGACAGACAGACAGACAGACAGGTTTGTATTACATCAACGTTTTAGGACAACGATTTTAAGAATCCCATTCTTAATAAATTAACATTAGTTACTCCACTACATCTCAGAGGAAAATATAGTACTTTTACTCCACTACAATTATATGAAAACTTTAGTTAATAGTTACTTTGTAGATTTTGATTATTATTACAAAACACACTAACCACTTCAGCCCTATATATATTTCAGCCATTTGAAAATAGCAGATCTACAAGCTCTCATGTTGCGATGTGACGCATTGTGAGCTTGTAGATCAGCTATTTTCACAATGTTTTGTATACATTTTGAACTTGTGAACACGTGAAATGGGACATTCTGCACAATGAGTACTACTACTACTTGTAACAGAGTATATTACATAGCAGTATTGATACTTTTACTTAAGTAAAACATGTGAGTACTTTTTCCATCACTGCACACACACACACACACACACACACACACACACACACACACACACACACACACACACACACACACACACACACACACACACACACACACACACACACACACACACACACACACACACACACACACACACACACACACACACACGTAGTAGTAACAACTTTGACAGAACATAATTTACAAGCTATAACTAGCTTTAACACAGTTAGTGTCTATAAAAATCCACACAGCAGCCGTCGTCATTCCTGGAGCTACACTATAATTATCACTTCCTCAGGATGTACGAACACAATGAATTATGACCATCCTACTTATAGTGAGCTGATCACATTGGTGCCAATTTCACCTCAGGAACTATAAAGTGCCCAATGTGTTGACAACCCCTTCAGCAACCTTCAGAAATCTTTTAGCACATTACAGTATATGAAATATAACTCTTATAGTAGCCTAATACTTCAATATCGCACTTACAGTAGCCTAATACCACTTACAGTAGCTTAATACAGTAGCCTAATATTTTAATATAAAACTTACAGCCTAATACAGTAGTTTTCAAACTTTTTCGTGCGTAGGACCCCCAAATTGATATGTACTCGGCCGTGGCGCCCCCCATCTAAAAAGGTTTTGTGCCAGGGACCCCATAAGAGAAGATTTATGTTTAAAGAAATTCATGTTTGACGTGCTTTTTGTTCTAACATTTTCTTTTCTTTTTCTTTCCTGAACCCCCAACAACCTACTTTTCTGGTCGTTGAAAATGATTCAAAAATAAACTGATACTCAGTTTTTTTTTACCATGACACACATATACAGTTTACTGGAAATTGGGAGCATACCAGTTCAAACTTGTAAGGGCGGCTTCCCAGACATGATCACCCCGTCTCACTTATGTCAAGGTTTTTCATGCCATCGGTGCCATCTGCTGTGCTTCCCGGGCAAGTATGAGTACAACATATGGGTATGCAGAAAATGCAACGCCCACACAGGCTGAATATACAAAGCGCTCGCTAAAGCAAACTGTATAGTGTTTAACAGGTGCAAATGTTTATTTACATCATGCTGGCCTTGACAAAAACAGCATGCATGTTCTTAAATGCATTTCAAAGCAGTGTTCACTATAGCATTGGTTCTCAAAGTTGGGTCAAATTTGTTGATATAGCGTGTCACAATCATTTTAACCACTTTAACAAAAGCTTTTTTTTTTTAAAGATCTTGAAAATTGTAAATCTATGAATATATTTTTAAAGAGAGCAGTTTTAACTCAAATCTTTGCTTCTGGAGGTCCCTGGCACAACATATTTCTGCGATGGGGGTCTGCAGCCAAATTCATATAATTTTGGGGGTCCTTGACATGAAAACGTTTGGGAACTATACTGCACTAAAGCACTGCTGTGCCCTGAAGAAAAAGGTCAAGCATGTGGACACTATAACCTATAGGGATACTCAACTTAACACCGCTCAGGGGCCACAAGCTAAATGCAGTTGTGTCCGAGGGCCTTGACCTAGAATTTCTAGTTTTTTTGGTTTCAAGCCACTTGGATTAGGGTTGTGCACAGCAACTCATTTCACTGATGTTTAAAAAAAGCTTTCATAACAGACTACACGACTAGTCTTAAATTAAGGAAACACATAAAAAACATTATTCACAAACTGTGAACAGAACAGAATGTGGACATATTGCACTCGCAATAAATCAGAGAATGGTAAATATATCTCTGGCCAAGATGGCTTGTTATTTACCTCCATGAAAGCACATTCTTCCGCCCATGTTTGTTGAAATGTCCTTTAATCACTAATGTTAATGATTTAACTTGGTCTTATTTTCATAATTTGTCCTCCATTCAAAAGGAGGATAGGCTAATTATATTCTTATGGTATTTTTTATGACAATAAAGGGCTGCAAAAATATAAAGCATGGGCCGCATGCCCACGTGTTGAGTAGCGTGTACCTTTTAGATACTATAGATACTATACTATCATTTTTTAGGAAACTATAGCTTCTATCAGTTCATATTTCTTTGTTCTGTTTGTTTGAATCATCTGAAATGTTCCATGTTTTCGAGTCAGACATTATTTTCCATGATATGCAACAACTGAACATGATCGTTGAAGTGCTATCTTTGCAGGGATGTTTTTAATTGTGTAGGCTGCTTGGCAACAGCGTACAAGAAGTTGGAACGCCACAGCCTAGGGCATCGTGTGCTTTTAGCATTTTGTGGAGCATTTGACAGGTTTCCTAATGTGTTATCACCTGAGTACAGCTTTGCGCTTCCTCAAATCCCGAACCATGTCTGACCTCAAAGCTGCGGAGGAAGTTAAATTTAACTATTTGGCCTATCTGGTTTCTGCAAATGAGGTCAACAGTGGTGGAAAAAGTACACAAATTTTAAAAAAAAAGTAAAAGTACCAATACTGCAATATAGAAATCCTCTGTTACAAGTAAAAGTCCAGAATTAAAAATGTTTTTGAGTAAAAGTATAAAAGTATGTACCAAAAGTAAAAGTACAAAAATATTTGAAAATAGCAGATCTACAAGCTCACAACGCGTCACAGCTTGTAGATCGGCTATTTTCAGCCTATGTATAAAATACGGCTAAAGTGGTTCATGTATGTTTCATAATATCATAATTTAAATCTGAAAAGTAACTAGTAACTAAAGTTGTAACAAATAATTGTAGTGGCGTAAAAGTACAACATTTGCCTCTGAGATGTAGTGGAGTAGAAGGAAAAGTATTGGAAATTGGAAATACGCAAGTAAAGTACAAATACCTCAACATTGTACTTAAGTGCAGTACTTAAGTAAAATGTCCTTAGTTACTTTCCACCACTGGAGGTCAGGAGGCCAAGACTGAACAAATCCCTGCATGCATGGCTTTTTGTTACCAAAGGAAGGACAACAGAAAGCAGTACAGCAAGCAGAAAGCAACACAGCATTCGGGAAACATGTTTATTTTAAATTACAGTTATTTACAGATAAGGCTCCTTTATACTCCACGCTCGACCCTTTCAACAAACGGACGCTTTGAAAAATAAATAAATAAAATAACAGCCATTCATTTTTTTCATTGTCTGGAAAAAAACGCACACGGAACAGTACATGTTAAAGCAGCATTATGTAACTTTTTCATGAATACAATTTAATTTAGTCCAATCTGTATGGTAGAGTATGTTAATACAATATAGCGCATACAATTGGGGTGGTTGTATTTTGCCTCCCTGCTCTTCTATTGAGACATTTAGATTGTGTCAAAGGTCACGTCTCACCTAGACACAGGATCTGACACGGATTTTGACCTCAAGGTCAAGATTCAATCTATCCCCTGCGCAAGCAGGCAGGCTCCATTAGCTCAATGGAAAAATCATTTCGGCACTTGCGCAGGAAACCGGGTTCAAATCCATGGCAGAAGAGACCGGTTAAATAGTGCAGCTTTAAATGAAAAGATGCTCTTGTATTGTAGACGTCCATTTTGTTTTCAAACTCAACACCATTCTCTGGGTGATAAGAAATAAATGTCTTCTCCTAATGGAATAGAGAAGACAAGCAGGAGAATAAAGTTTATCTCAAACAAAATCAAATCAATAAGTTGTGCACACATACAGTAGCATCAATATTGTTTGCAGTGGTGGAAAAAGTACTCAAATTCTTTACTTAAGTAAAAGTATCAATGCTGCAATATAGAAATACTCTGTTACGTCAAGTCCAGAATTCAACATTTACTTGAATAAAAGTACAAAAGCATTGGCATCAAAATGTACTTAAAGTACCAAAAGTAAAAGTACTAAAATGTTTGAAAATAGCCGATCTACAAGCTCACAACGCATCGCGATGTGACGCGTTGTGAGCTTGTAGATCGGCTATTTTCAAATAGCCTATGTATAAAATAGGGCTTAAGTGGTTAATGTATGTTTTATAATATCATAATTGATATCTGAAAAGTAACTAGTAACTAAAGTTTTCAAATAATTGTAGTGGAGTAAAAGTACAATATTTGAAGATAGTAAAAGTATTGGAAATTGGAAATACTCAAGTACAGTACAAATACCTCAAAATTTTACTTAAGTAAATGTACTTAGTTACTTTACACCACTGATTGTTTGACAATACTTTCAGTGTGCCTACATTTAATCAAAATGCCATTGGTACTTTAGTGAAAAGTGGTATCCCGTAGGGCTAGGCAATTAACCACAAATAAATCAAAACCGAAATGTAGAACCAATAACAGACTTAATCTGGTTCCTGTAGGTAAATCGAATTATCGAGATGCAGTTTCTTCCCCATTATATCAACAAATCTACGTGAAAGAATTCTAACACATCTTTTTAAATCGACCAAATCAATCAGTCTGATTAACCACTCTGTATTATACTTCTGTGTATTGGTGGTGGCACACAGAAAAATATGGAAAGTTGCAGATCTACAAGCTCACAATGCGTCGCATAGGTAGATCTGCTATTTTCCCTATAAAAAAAGAGGAAATTGTTCATTAATCGAAATCGAGGCAAACGGTTTGAAATAATCGTGATATTGATTTAAAGTCATATAGCCCAGCCCTACTATCCCGTCAGACTAGTAGGCTATCATTGAAGAAAAAACACAGTACAGTACAATGCAGATAATCTGTCAACAGATTTAAAGCAGGCAGTGGTTACAGCATGAATTACATTTTCTTGAACAGATCTAAGACTTCACAAATGATAATCCTGCCACCGACTCCATCTTTACCAGCGTGTCAGTCCCCCCTCGCGTCTCAATGCCTTGGAGCATTGGTTCTCAAAGTGGGGCCCGGGGACCCCCAGGGGTACTTGAGGGGGTTCCAGGGGGTCCCCAGCTAAATGATGGATAGGAACCAAATGGACCCTTATGGGTCTGTAACTCTGAGTGTGTCCAAATGGAACCAAATGGACCCTAACGGGTCCATTTGGTTCCATTTGGACACTCTCAGAGTTAAATTAACATTGATTTTACAATATGAATTGGGGTCCCAGAGATATAAATGCCATTAAATGGGGGTCTGTGGCCTAATGCATGTCAAACTGGGGGTCCTTGAAATTAAAATGGTTAAGAATCACTGCTAGAGCCGTAAAAATCGTCTCTTGTGGGGGGTCCCTGGCATATCTTTTCAAATGGGGGTCCGTGGGCTAATAAGTGTCAATTTGGGGGTCCTTGACATGAAAAAGTTTGAGAACCACTGCCTTGGAGGAACATTACAGCCGCTTTGCCGCAACATACTGTAAGACTTACTCAGTGCAACTGAACCCGCTCTCATATCTTCAGATCGTCTATTCTAGTCTTGTTGTTGCTGAGTTTGGCGGCGCGGCCCGCCCTGCCCAGGGTGGGCGACCCGGGGGGCGACTCCGCTCCCGTCTTCGCTTTCAGGTCACATTCCTCTGGCTTGCTGCTGCTCCTCTCCACCGCCAAGTTGTCCTTATTCTGTTTGTACGCGGCCTTGCTGTGGTACGGATGGAACGACGAGTCCGTCTCCTCGGCCAGGTTGTAGCCGGGCACCGGCGGGTACACGCCGGCGCCGGGCTGGACCTGGTGGAAGTAGTCGTCGTAGCTGGGGGCGTACGGCACGGCGACCTCGCTGGGCGGCTTGGACACAAAGTCCAGGGAGTTCTGTTGCTTTCGCAGCGCTTTCCTCCTCCTGTAGCTGATCCCCTGGCGGCACTTGGTGAAACCCAGGTGGTAGATCTCCACGAGGTTGAGGAGCAGCGACAGGCTGGCCACGCCCAGCATGAAGATGATAAAGATGGTCTTCTCCGTGGGCCGGGAGATGTAGCAGTTCACCGTGTTGGGACAGGGGAACCTGTCGCACGTGTACATGGGCCTCAGCTCGAAGCCGTACAAGAGGTACTGGGCCACGATGAAGCCCACCTCAAAAATGGTCTTAAAGATGACGTTGAACACGTACGTGCGCAGGAGCTCTCCCTGCAGCCGCACGCGGCCTTTGTCGTCCCTCACCAGGGCCTTCTTGTGCTTGCTCGTGCTCGCCATGAGCGCGTGCTTCTCCGCGTTCTCCTTCTCCCGCTGCTGGTGCTTCTCCTCCATGCGCACCAGGTGGAGAATGTGCCCCAGGTAGATCAGGGTGGGCGTGGACACGAAGATGATCTGCAGCACCCAGAAGCGCACGTGCGAGATGGGGAAGGTGATGTCGTAGCACACGTTCTCGCAACCGGGCTGCTTGGTGTCGCAGGTGAAGCCCGACACCTCGTCGCCCCACACCTTCTCGGTGGCGGCGCTCAGCACCAGGATGCGGAAGATGAAGAGGACGGTGAGCCAGACCTTGCCCACCACGGTGGAGTGCTCCTGGGCCTTCTCCAGGAGCTTTCCCAGCAGGTTCCAGTCCCCCATGGCTACGGGACGATGTCACACCACCACCGAGCTAGGACAGACACAAAGAACAAGTTAAGACAGTGGGTTCTCAAACTCTTTGCTTTAAAAGGAAAACCCATAACTGAGAGAGTACAAAATGTTCCGTTTGTACACTCTCAGAGTTACGGACCTGCCCCCACAAGGAACCCCGAGGGTCCCTGGACCCAACATTGATAACCACTGAGTTTAAGATACAGACCTTAGAGCACCTTAGCTTAAGTAAATTGCCTCGACAAAGTTACAGAACAAACAAAAAACCTGGACAAAAACACAACAAGCCCAAAAAAATATAGAAAAAATCAAGAGCTCATAATCATTAAATGTGGTGTTAGTAATATTTTCTTTGGTTAAAACAGAAGTTTGTTTTGTTAAAGAGTTAAAGCTCTAAATTCTGATATTGATACTATAGAGTGTTTGTTCAGTAACAGTGCGCTCCCTGTCTCTCCAGGTCTTTAGTGAACATGAAAGGCATTTCCAGGTCGGTCACCAAATTTCATCCAAACGGGAGAGAGTACCCATTTATCAGCTTAAATGTTATAGTATTCCAATTCCAATTTTGTCTGCTCACTCAATTCATCACTTCCAAATTCACTTGCTTATCCTGTATTCTGTGTGAGATCTCTCCCCTGATTGGAGGAAATTGGCATCCCGACCTGAAAATGTAATTCATCCAGTGTTTACTAAAGAGCTGGAGAGAACGGGAGACCCCTGTTACTTAACAAACACTCTATAGCTATGATAACTATCAGAATATAGAGCCATTTAACACTTAATTTAACAACACAAAAATCACTTACAGTTCCTTAATTGCTTGAACGACTAATCTCTTCCCTTCTATATCTCACCAAAATACAGAATAGACTCAAACCCAACGAGTCCCCAGAGAGCCAAGCTCTGGTCTGGGTATATACTGTATCCTGTCCCTTCCAAAGTGCCAGTCAGGTAGTGACCATTTTCACATGGACACTGACAGGATTATATTTACTTTAGGGGGGGGAGGATATATATTTGGCAAGTGTGGACAGGAGGAGGCATGTCACGAAAGTGATGGCCTTCATGCCAGGAGTCACAGTAACTTGATCCGCGGCAGGTGAAACACAATACCAGAAAAAGATCTTTAAGCGGTTCTAACACATTATGCATTACAAATAACCCACTGTACTAATATTGATGGACAACGAAAGAGAGGAACAATGTGCTCTTGGATAGGCTACTGAGCGAGCGCTTGAATTGTAGATAATAATTTAAAAAAAAACACAAATAAATGGAGATTTGGATGAACCGTCAACAGCCATCTTTTACTGTGAGATGAAATGTCATTTCATGTTACTTGGAAAACCAAGTAAATCAGATAATACCATAAGAAACAGACAAGATAAACAAGACCTTAATTTGGACAACATCAACATTATTTTGAAGGATTCCACAGCTCCTATCACATTCATCTTATAGGCACTGAACAAACTATGGACTTAAGCCACGGCTGCTATTCTCTGCTTATTAATGTGCCAATCAAAACCATGGATATATTCATTATCTTCCATCACAAGCTCTATAATACTGCAACCCACACATTAGGAATCACACTCCAGAATCACACAGAAGACACACTTATTGGTAAACCCACCTCATCAACTTACACATCCCCTGTGGCGGAGCGCTCCGTGTCTGTGAGGGTCCATGGAGGGTCTCCTTCTTCGCCACCAGGCCTCAGACTCCGGCCCCCCAGCAATGCCCTTGAATGGACAGGAAAAGTGGACTCTTGCTGTCCTCAGCCGTCGCTGTTCCACTCTGCTGAACCCGAGCGACTCCGGCCTCTTCTCCGTCCACGGCCACAGGCCACAGCTTTTCCAGGATTCAGGGCCCTGGGGGTCTTCCACTGGCCACAAACCTGCCGGACACACTCACAAGCAACTCTGACTGGTCTGCCCCTCGTAACACCCCACCCTCCCCCCAGGGTTAAATTTGGCACAGGGCAACACTCTAATGTAAACTACCGAAGCCCCCTAGTCGCTTCATACAGTGAGTGACGGGGCAGTTGGCCAATAAGGTGCTCCACTAAGCCTGTCTGGCGACGGGTGCTACTGTTGTCTAAATATAGTGTCAGGGTCTCTCCTATCACGGATAGGGGCATAACTCTGAGTTGAAGGGCCTTCCTCGTCTTCAGAGAACAAATGAAACGGACAGAATAATGAAGTCTGTGATGTGGGGGAGCTGGTGACACTATGATGGACCTAAAACATAGAAACATTATCGCAGCGAGCACCCTCCTTTGACACATTATAGCCCCTCCCTTATCCATTTGCAACTGTACCTCCTACCAGAATCCAAACATACACCCTTGAAAACAAAACAAAGACAATCCCCAAAATCCCATCCAGATCCCCAAAATAAGAATTGAAAGATACAGAAATTCAAAACAAGACTTCTAGTGCCAATTTAGAGTGAGAAATATGTTTTAATTAGGGCTGCAACTGTCAATTATCTATCTAGCTTTGCGCCGTATTTCGAGCTTGTAGATCTGCTACTTTTGATGATTTTGTGCGGCACTGTAGTGTGATCAAGTAGGGCGTTCATTTACGAAAAAACACGAAAAGTTAGAATATGGAGATAAAAGGTTTCTGCCCGACAGCAACGATATACTGTACATAGCAACAAATCAAGGTAAAACTAATTTAATAAGTGACTAAATGGATGAGTCTGATTAACCACTTAAGGCCCATTTTATGCTACAGTATGTTGTACAACGGTGTCGCGCAAAGACAGCCGACCCACAGTACAAGCTCACAACACGTCGCAATGTGACACGCTGTAAGCTTGTCGATCTGCTGTTATTTTTGAAAACCAATTGATTAACTGTTGCACCACTACTTTTAATACATTCATTGTTGTGTAGAGGTTTCATACAACTTCCTGAGTGTGAATTAACACACATTTTTAAAGGGAACATTTCTGACTCAAATCTTTGCTTCTGGGAGTCCCTTGACATGAAAAAGTTTGAGAACCACTGTTATAGAAAAATAAATGTTCAAAAAAATGTAGGATTTAGAAGACATTTGCAGAATCCCCAGAAGCAAAGATTTGAGTTACAAATGTTTTCTTATTATATATATATATATATATATATATATATATATATATATATATATATATATATATATATATATATATATATATACAAAGATTTGCATAAACCTTCACAATAAAAAAAAATCGCCTATCTACAAGCTCGTAGCGCGGGTGAATAGCCAAAGAAATCTAAAAATGACAGATTCATTTGCTGCAAATCATTCCACTATAGATGGTAAATGGACTGCATCTATTTAGCCCCTTTCTATTCTTTCTGACCCTTAAAAGTACTTCACAACGTAATTCACATGCACCCATTCACACGGCGACGATGAAGGCAACCATGCAAGACACCAACCTGTGTCAGTGTCTTGCTCAAGAACACTTCGGCACGCAGCCAGGAGTCGTCGGAGATCGAACCGGGAACCCTCCGATTCCAAGGTTCTACTTCCTGAGCCACTGCTGCCTCCTACTATAGCTCTGTTATTCTCATCATGACGTGAGACAAGAAATCATTAAATGAATGCTTGATAGTTTGTGTCAATGTATTTGTCAAATTATCATCAAGTTTAATATACAATAATATACATACAATATACATGTATAAAATTCCAAGTCATTTTCATATTTTGAATGGATTGTTTACCTGGATGTCAATTAATATATGCAAACTCAAGCTTGTCTGTTTTTATAAATATATTCAGATGTGTTAATAAAACAGCCAATGAGAAATTAAAGTTAGCCTAAATGTTTCACCGGACCAGAGAGATATGGACAAAAATACACACTATTGTATGATGGGAAAAGGGAAGAAAGGCAGAATCGGGGATGTTCTGACAGTGACAGCTGTATCGTTTAAACGCAGCTTAAAATGACTCAAAATGTATTTTTAATTTGGGCTTTAAATGGCTAAATGTATCATTTATTTGATAAAAAACACCCTGATGAAAGGCTTCATAGCCAAAACATTGGTGCATGATTAACCCACTTGAACCCTATAGTTGACCAGTCCCCCAGGGCTCTATACTAGGTCCGCTAGCTTTTCCCTCTACACCAGTGTTCTCAACCTTTTCAGGATCAGGGCCCACTTAAAAATCTCAAAAGCATTCATGGCCCACCCATCATTTTTTGTTAATGTTATATTGTCATAGAAATCTTGTGTGTTTTGCCAATTATTTGCGGGCCCACTTGCAGCCCACAGGTTGAGAAGCACTGCTCTACACCAAAATCTCTTTGCCGAAAATAGCCGCTATTTTCACCGAATGTTCGCCCCAGACTAGTGGCGCTAGGGTTCAAGTGGTTAAATGTCAGTGAGGAGGAGTGGATTAGTTAAATTTGCCATGTCACCAGCACCAGATGAGATGTGTTGGCAGCAAACTGCTGCACCGCCCAAACAAACGAGGGAATAAGAATGAATGAATTCTTCTGATCTTGCCTATTCATCATGTGGCATCTTGAACAATGCCACCATTTTGAGACTGAAACGCGCCTGGGAAGAATCAAGAATGACTTGGTTTTGTTTTTCTTTTCTTCACAAAGTAATTTCATTGAAAAGGTCCAGTCGAAGAAATATTTTCGGTCTGCGACACATTTTTTTAACCACTCTACTGTACTTACAGTAGTTGACCGAAGTCCCCCAGGGCTCAATATTAGGTCCACGAGTATTTCCCTTACAGTTACACCAAATCCCTTCACCGAAAATAGCCAATCTACAAGCTCACAATGTGCCGTGTCGCGATGAGTTGTGAGCTTGTAGGTCGGCTATTTTCGCCAAATGTTCGCCCCTAAGAATAGGGACGCTGCAGGGTTCAAGTGCTTTTAGGATTAACCCACTAAAACCGGGAAAGCACCTGTCATTTAAGATTTTAGCTATGTATAGCAACGTTTTTCAGAAAACTCTTAGGATTTAGAACATCTAAAAAATAGCAGATCTACAAGCTCACAGCGTGTCACTTTGTGTCGTGCTGCAAGCTTGTACATCTGCTATTTTTTAATTTTTTTGAAAAAGTGAAAGTGTTTTAAAAAACTTTTTTTTTAACACAAATCCTCTCTTCTGGGGGTCCCTGGCCCAAAACATTTTCAGATGGGGGTCCGCGGTCAAATACATATCATTTTGAGGGTCCTTGGCACGAAAAAGTTTGAAAACTACTGATTTAGAAGGCATTTGTAGAATCCACCTCAGGTCTTAATGGGTTATTAGAGGTAAAAGGGAATTTAGTTTGGTTTCCAATTTTTTTCTTATTTACTATAATATTCAATATCAACAGTCCTCAACAAGCTCCCTACATGTTCTGTTACTACCTCATGTTAAAATAACAAACATAAAAGAAAAAAAAAGAAAAGCAGTAATATTTCAGCAATAGTCATAACTGTCTACCATTTCCCCACACTAAAATGACTAAAGTGGTCTAACACAATTAAGTGGGTTCGTTCCAGGCATCAAGTAATATTACTGTAAGACATATTTAAACAAATGGCCCTTTTACTGTACTTCAGCTTCGACTGCAATTAGATATGTAAATCCACATTTTCAATTCCAATTAAGAAGTTCTCTCTCCTATCCAGCATTTTATTTTGTATAGGACCCTGTTCACTTCTCTAATCTACAACCCACTCCGTGTTCCACGGACAAGTAAACACTTGTGTCAATAGAACAAATAAAATGGAATCATCAATTTTGACTACATTTACACCTGTTAATAGCTCATACATCACGCTAAATCCCAGACAGTCCAAGTGCAGAGGGCCAAGTAAGAGTACTGTGGTATACCTAAATCTCCTGGTTTCTGAAACTTTATTCTAATCCTTGTGCTTTACTAACTGCTTGCTCTTTTGTATTATTATTTGTTACTCATAGCTGTATGTCTTTGTCTGTATCTGACCTGTGTTTCATAACTGCGGTACTGCCATGACAACTGAACTTCCCCTCCTGTGGGATGAATAAAAGGTCTATCTATCTAATAAAGAACGAATGTATGAACAACAAAGGTAACGATGGATAAACAACTTTACAAACCGCATAAATAAGCATATTCAAAACGAGCTAATATACAGTACATGGCCACATGTAACATTACTGCAGACAGTGTGACAGTGAGACAGCATGCTCCCATGGACATGACAAGTTGATTAGTTTCATGTGTAAAGGAAGTGCAATCTCTCTAGAAAGCGGAACACCTCTCTCCTTTATCTGCGGGGCTCTTCTTGGTCACAGTGAACTTAGACTTGAGAGAATGGTCCGCTATCAGCTGATTGATCTCGTTCTGCTTGTAGGAGGACAACCTCTGCGTTATCCACGCCACTTTGGACTCATCCTCGGAGCCGTGCATGCAGCGCATGCAGGCCCTGCCTATAAGGTACGCCACCTCGGCCAGGTTGAGCAACACGCACACTCCAGACACTGCCAGCATGAACACAGTGAATATGGTCTTTTCTGTGGGTCTGGAGACAAAACAGTCCACCGTGTTGGGACACGGGTACGACTCGCACTTCACCAGACGTACCATCTTGAAGGTGGGGTAGATCAAGTAGAAGATGTAGAGGAAAACCACCTCGAGGACGATCCTGAAGACGATGCTGATCATGTAGGTCCACCACAGGGCTCCGGTGACCTGGTACTTCTGGTTCTTGATGCGCTCGATGTCCTTGGGGCTGCAGCGACCCGACCTCTTCAGGATCTTCTTCTCGATGTGGCGCCGGTGGGCCACGTGCATGGCCACCAGCAGAGCGGGGGTGGAGACCAGGATGAGCTGCAGTGCCCACAGGCGGATGTGGGAGATGGGGAAGAACTGGTCGTAGCAGACGCTGTTGCAGCCCGGCTGCTGGGTGTTGCAGGTGAACTGGGACTTCTCATCTCCCCACACGCTCTCGGCCGCCACCACCAGCACCAGGATTCGGAAGATGAAGATGACGGAGAGCCAAACGCGTCCGATGCCAGTAGAATGCCTGTTTACGCCGCTGATCACGGCATAAAAGGATCCCCAGTTCATTTTCGATTCCAGGTCTGGAAAAGTAAATGTTAAATGCTGTGAGGGTGGAAGGCGAACCTATATAATGCCATCCTGAGAGAGTTAGCCATTATTGTGGCATGGGTTTTCAACAAATGTAGTTAGTGCTAACACAACCAAACCTGATAATACTACATAGCCTTTCTTAAAAACACAAACATCACTGATATATGACGTTGTAATGCACTGAATAGTTTTAATGTTATTGACATTGCTGAACTCCAATATACTACCACTATAATGAAGATAATTATTCAAAGTCTACCTTTACAACATCATTTTGGAAGCGGTTTGCCGAGCTCAGCCGGCGGCATAAGCGGCATAAGTGGCGCCAGGTCCAAAGTTAACCATCTTCAGATATCGCCCGGACATCAAGCTGGATTGGACGCGTAGCAAAATCTACCGAGAATTGCCAGGTCACTCGTTGGCGGTATAAAAACCTGGGCGATGGCCTACCGCCGTGCACCGTCACAGCACGTAACAGATCGAAGCCAATTGCAAAACATTCGACACACACGTGATCCGCTGGCCCTGTATTAATACAATACTCCCAATCTGACCTAGGGTTCAGTTGCAGACAGACCGACAGACTATGCCAGCCAAATTCTCCAAGGCACTGCCAAGAACTCCATCTCATTGGGAGACATTTTTTCAAGTCTGAGACCCTGTATTGTTTATGAGAATGATTACAAACTTGCTCATATTTGCTTATGAAAAGTAAATAAAAATGATTACTCATTTTAGATGTTTCTAAAATGTTTCATCCAAAAATATTTAGTTTCTGGTAAATGTTCTGCTAAGTGTAAATCATAATTTAACACAGCAGCCTATAAACTATCCTTATACGTCTGGGGTAGATCACTCACACCAAATCTGACTTCACTGTGTACTGAATGTTAGTCCAAAACAACACAAATTTGATGAAGGTAATATAATGAGAGCATTTATTTTACCTTCAGCTGTGGTGGTACACAAAAATGTGTACAAAAGGGGTGAAAATGAATAAAAATATTGTGCTTTTTAGCCAACGAAAAGGCTGGATTGAGAATACCATGCGTTTGGAAAATGCTAATCATTCCTCCGCCACTAGCCAGTGCCCTGCACCGTTAGCGGTCATATGCTCTTATATAAACTATTTGCATACAATGGCGTCCTTTATGGGGCTGCAACAAGACCCTTTAGAATTCAGATCAAACGCCTCGATATCCGCCCACCCCGGGCCAAAGAAAGAATCTGTGTGGACACAAAAGGACTCAGCCTTGCCACAGTATTTATTGTGCTTAGCGGGGCAGGGGAGTGGAGGGTGTTTTTGACCTGGTCCACTGTCACACACAGACCGTGTTGGAAGAAGTAGTCAGATGTTGTTTTGAACTTATAAGTCACAAGTAAAAGGCTGTAAAATGACTATGTTTTTAAGTATAAAATAGGGCTTAATTCATTTAATGTTTGTTTTTGCAATATAATGAAAGTAACAAATAATCAAATCAAATAATTGTAGTGGAGTAAGAAAGTGCAATATTTGCCTCTGAGTTGTAGTGGAGTAGAAGTATTAAGTATCACAAAATGTACAAAAAAAAGTAAAAAGTAAAATAAAAGTACCTCAAAATTGTACTTAAGTACAGTACTTCAGTGAATGTACTTAGTTACCTTCCACCACTGTCACAGAGCCAGTCAGACAGAGGTTTTGCAGAACTGCTGGGTTATTTGAAGCACTTCTATGGAAGGAAATCAAAAGCAGAAGAGGTTTTTACACAATGGCTTTATTTGCAGCCATCTGAAGTTATGTGTCTCATTGGCTCTTTTGGCTCAAGCTGGTCCTTAATGGCAGTGAATTCCACAGACCAAAATACTATTATGCAGTGAATATGCCGATATGAATATTACTTACATCAATCTCTGTCAAAATGATTAGCCGCAACTGGATAGCTAATTTTACATCAATTTAATGCTACAGGGCAGGCAAAGAATTGCACTAAAATAAGTTTAATGGTTTTTAATAGAGGTAACAAATCGGCCCCCACTTTTCTCATTCACTACTTTGAATTGTTTTGTCGTCATTACTTTTCCAGTACTCCTTTGAGTGTAATATTTTCAGTCACTCTGTGACCAGATTATATCAAAGGAAAGAAATTGAGCAGCATTTGGAGAGCTCAACAAACTTTCATAATAAAACCACAGCCTTACGGCTGACAAGGCTTGAATTTCATTTAAAATCCTCTGCACATAACACCATAAGCTCAGCTCTTCAAATATCTGGACAGTCACTGGAGAAAGAGGGCAGGTTTACAGAGCACGGCTTTGCATGGTTAACCGCCACAGTGTGGAAAATGGACATGTGCCTCCGCTGTCTGTCTGCTGGCTCTGTCTGGAACCACCTGTCTGAGGTTAGGCTCGCTATAACAGTATCATCTTTAAGTCTTTCAGCCCATTAAAACTGGGAAAGCATCCGTGTCATTTTAGATTTTTGTGTTGGTTATTTGAAAAATACCACATACAAGCTCACAGCGTGTCACTTCGTTCCCCACTGCGAGCTTGTACATCTGCCATTTTTGAAAAATCTTGTGTGACAAAGGCCTTTCCATAAATAATCATTTTATTCCCTCACGTTTTATTTTATTTTTTCCATCCTCAGTTTTATGTTAAGCACATTGCAACTATTTGTTGTGCTGTATAAATAAACCCCTCTCACTAGACTGCTTACGAATGAGCAAAGGCGTGTGGTCACAGATTGTGAGAATGATGGATGAAGGCACACAGACACTTGCCCCCCAGACCTCAGTGTACACAGCCGTACTCCTACTGCTGTCAATAGTTCTCTAGCGATGACCACTCTGTCCTAAGCCATCTATACAAAACAAAAATTTACAGTAGGAAATTAGAGAATAAATGTAGGGAAAACAACACCGCAGCTGTTTGTCACATGCAGTTACATGACCTACGGCAGTTCGGCGTGCCAAGGCCGTTCGTGCGTCACGTTCGACAAGGTAGTGGGAGGGCTTGGGTGGCCTGGCAATTCTCTGAATGAAATAAACCTAATTTTGTATTCTTCCTTCAGCACGCGCTGTTCATTCAACAATCTACGGAGACTTGATATGTTTCAATAGCATGGACTTTATTTGTATGAATATCCTGGCAAAATAAATGAGATATACAAACATATTTTTCCCTGTTTGTTAAAAGAAATATATATGGGTTAGAACTCTACCAAAAAATAAAGCAAAGCAAACCAAATTAACAGTAATCAAAATTACTCAATTCAAAATTTAACAGCACATTATCCTAAAACAGAAAAGAAAAAGAAAAGCAGTCTTAACTAAATTAATATCCTTTCGCACAGCAGACAATTTTACATTTTACACTGCTAATTATCATCGTCACGGTATACTATACATCTATATAAACTCCTCACAGGACCCATGTTCAGGTGCCACCTGCCAGCAGGTGTGTGCTGGCAGGTCGCTCAAAACAAGAGCGATTACCAACAGAAGCATATTGGGGTATTTTGGCAAGTTGTTTTGGGGTGCTACACACACATTTAGGTATGTTGCTCATTCCACGATTGCAGATTCCTTACAAGTTTATACCTCGTTGTACACCTGACCAATCAATGATAAAAATGATGCAAAATACAATTATTGAAGGGGAAAAATAATCGACCAAAGTTAAATTTCCAAACTTTTTGTGAGGAGTTTATAATGTATTTCTTTAATGCTGGGTGGAAAACCTGTTGAGAAGACTGTACTGCTCATCTCTGACCAAGTTCAACTCTCAGAATAAAAAAAGAGATGAAGCCTTTGCCTAATCCAGAGTGAACTTACACACAAAGAATGTTCCAGAGGAATGTGCCAATGCCACTGATGCCTTTGTGTGTATCAATCACAGTAAATGTGTCAAAATGGCCATTTTGACACATTTTACTGTGACATCATCATTGCAGCAATCATTGAATCATTCCTCTAAGGATGATTCAGTCACAATGCATTAGGAGTTACAAATATGGTGCAATCGTTTTCCCTGTGTAATGTAATGCACTCTATTGTCTGCTTGTTTTTTTGTGGGGACTGCGGATGTACATTTGCATCTTTGCTAAATTTGGTGTATTTACATTACATTGATATATACTGTTCATCGATATGCAGTGTCCCCGTCAAAAAATAAAATAAATCGAGGCTGTGGCAATAAGCTCATCCTCGTTGAATACAAAACGCTATGTGCTGGGTCCACACTTACTGTAAGGTTAATAAGGTAAGTTACAATATTAATACACAAAACACACACATGCACGGTTGATACCGTTTGCTACTCAACTTTGCGCTGCTTCAGTCAATTGCCTTCAACTTCAGATTTAAACCAGCCTGAACATTATTGATTCCTCAGAGCGCTGCAAAAAGCCAAGTACAACAGCAGCTCGTCCACATCTGACCTTTAATTAAAATCCCATCGTGCTTTTGCTTGTAAACTGATGTCATCTGAATGAATCTGGTCATGATCAAAGTCAGATGATCAATACCAGGCTTTTTAAATATGAATGAGTCATAAACGTTCTCTGTGGTTAAATCTGATATGTCAGGACTGCTATACGGGGGTTTTGGATTAGACTTAGGTGCGGACTCTGTTTCAGACAATTGAGACAAAACAGGCTTACATTGATCCAAGGAGGAGGTTTCTACAGTAACAATTTACAAAACAACAGCCCACTTCAGTTAGACTGGCTTCCTACTTCTGAGCACAGAATGAGATGAGGTATTCCTCCCAGGCAGACTCTTGTTTCTTCATTTTAAAGGTACCTAAACAAAAGAAAAACAAGAATCTGGATGAGACGGCAAGTTCTGCGTTGAGCATAGGAAAGACTATACTGCCACCTAGACGCTTAAATATGAAACATGCAACTGTGAAAGCTACCTACCCCTTTTCTTCATTCCATTGAATAGTTTCAGTTTGTCGTGTTGTGCGTGTCCATTCTGGGTCAGCCTCACGGACAGGGACGCACCTCTCCTGAAATGAACCACCAACACTGTGGTATTAATGATTGATTTTATGTTTTAAAAATGTCGCAATCTGAGAATAACCAGACTTGTACCCTAGCATCCTTATTGTGGGCATGTCATAATAGGCGAGTATTCAGTGAAAATAGGTGAATATTCGCCAAATATAGCTGAAACGTTGTGAGCTGATGTTATGGTTACACACAGAATTGTACACAAATTCAATGAATCAATCAGCATGTTCTCGAGAAGTACTGTGGTGGCATTTCACTGAGCACACATGCAGTGAAGTAACCAATGAATCATTAATTCTGAATAAATTGTGTTATTCATCAGATTAGACTGTTCCTCAAAATGCAGATCTTGTTAATTCTGCTTTTCGGACAAGCAGTTAAAAAAAAAAAGAAAAGAGAAAGGTTTAGCATAACGTGACAGATGAGTCCAATTTGCCTGACATTGCAATGTGAATATTGCAAATGCATACATTGCAATGTTGATTCTGAAACTATACATTGTTCAAGCCTAACATTGTATAACAAATGTTATTTGCATAATGACAGCAGGCATAATAAAATGCGAAGCATCTCTCTAGCAATGAGACATGCCTCCTGAACACAAGGCCAAAATCTGCGGGTGATATTATCAAGTTCCATCGCACATCATTAATCATTCCTTTTCATCTGGAGCTAACAACTGCCGGGGAATGCATTTAATGTGTTTCAGACTAAAAAGTACCTCATGGTTCCTATCTTTCCCCTGTCCAAGAACAACTCGGCCATCACTCTGGTCCCCTGCGGGTAAAGCCTGGCGTAGAGGGTCCTGCTGTCCACCATGGCTCTAAACCAGTCCACTGCTTCCTCCGACCAGTACCTCCCATCCACCGGAGTCACCTGGGGGTGGGGATATAGATGTAAACTACCATGTCCTCCCGTGCTAATGTGTTTCCTTTATCACCTGACTAAAGATAAGACTGTGACTAATCATATTTCTGAAGGCCAATTATCCTGGCTAAACAAACTCAGAGCAGGACAACATATTAACCCCTTACCTTCTATGCTAGCATAATAGTGTTTTAGAACAGAGGGGACAATAACAGCGTGTTCATCCGTTTTTCTGTGCCATGTTTACGTTCAATTGCTTTCTCATTTACGGTGATATATTTGTACATTAGTGCGTGTGGAGAGAGAGAGAGAGAGAGAGAGAGAGAGAGAGAGAGAGAGAGAGAGAGAGAGAGAGAGAGAGAGAGAGAGAGAGAGAGAGAGAGAGAGAGAGAGAGAGAGAGAGAGAGAGAGAGAGAGAGAGAGAGAGAGAGAGAGAGAGAGAGAGAGAGAGAGAGAGAGAGAGAGAGAGAGAGAGAGAGAGAGAGAGAGAGAGAGAGAGAGAGAGAGAGAGAGAGAGAGAGAGAGAGAGAGAGAGAGAGAGAGAGAGAGAGAGAGAGAGAGAGAGAGAGAGAGAGAGAGAGAGAGAGAGTGTAGAGAGGGAAAGAGAAAGAGATACACATTTTAAATTGGCGGCAGTCTTTAGCATTGTTTTATTAACATTTTACTTGCCTATTTTGGAAATTTGTCTCTGCACTGTAATTGTGCAGTGTAGTGTTTTTGCCTAAAAAGGTCTCCCTTTGTACGAAGATTCTTAATATCCACTGGATTTTCTGCTGGTTGAATAAAGGCTAAATAAATAGGTAAATAATAAAATGTACATGCAAAACACACAAATCCATGTGCGGCAATATATTATAGCCTACATGCCTATAGCTTTGACATGCTAATATACACAAAATAATGGCTTCTGCTAAACAATTCTACTGCGGCTCTCAACTAGGTTAAAGGTAGCGTACACCAAGTGATTTTCTTTGGTTAAAATAAGCTAAATAGCTCTATAGTCTGATAGTACTTATTGCTATAGAGTGTTTGTTCGGTAACAGGAGTCTCCATGTCTCAGCAGCTCGTCGGGATACCAATTTTATCCAATCAGGATAGAGAACTCAGACAGGATACAGATTACAGATACATAAATTGGAAGTGACGATACAAAGAAATGAGCAGACATATTAAGCTGATAAATGGGTACTCTGTCCGGATTGACTGAAGTTTTGCAACGCATCTGAACATTTATTTTGTGTTTATTAAAAGGCTGGATAGACAGGGATACTTCTGTTACTTAACAAACACACTATAGCAATGATTACTATTAGCATATAGTGCTTTAACCTTTTAACATAAAACGTTTTATTGTAACCAAAAAAATATCACTTACCCTACCTTTAATCAGAGCGCTTTACTTGGTGCCAAACAAAGCACAGTACAACCGAATGCATGGCAGTCCACCGTTTTATATAAACACACATCTAGTTGGCCAGCAGCGTTAGTACTAATGCTATGGGTGTACTGAAAGAAAAGAAAAAGTCCATAATGAAAACAATAAGAAGACAAAAATGAGAAGGGATGTGTCAGCTCAAACCCCAGCAGAACATTCAACTTGAATGTCCTACTGGGGCAAGGCTGTTGTGTCCCTGCATTTGTGGGAGATGTGAGCAGTGATTTGTCACACCGCTGCTTACATGAGTCAAAGGAACAGCTCTGTCTGATGGTCTCTTGATCAAAATGTTTGTTTATGCATGTGTTCTTTTGTTACCATATGACTTTGTAAACAACACAGGGTCTAATAACGCTGGGGCTTCCCAGTGAATATCATGTGTCATATTGATAACATCAGTCTTGCCAAAAATATGGAGTTTGTTTTGGTGGGATGGTGGATCTGAGATTATGAAAAAATATTCACTAAACAAAAACAAAAGATTTAAAAGTTTGAAAATCACTTCTCTAGTCTAGACAACTCGCTTCTTAGGTAAAAGAAAAATGTTTTTGTGCATCAGCTGGCCTCCCTTTTTCAACATTTCTTTTTACAAAGTGAGAGTTCTTTTAGGTTTTCCATGGTCTATTATGCAACCACTTACATTTGCCAATGAGACCTGTACAGCCTGGAGTGGAAGGACGAGCAGTTCAGGGGTCAGCTCTCTAATGTTCCTCAGAGGAAGACAGCAAGTGTCTCCATAATCCAGCCTCTTCACCTCTACCACTACGTCTGGCCTGGTGTCCATGACATCGTTGTCAGTGGTTCTCCCTTAAATATATGGGCGAGAGAGAACACGATTAGTTAAGCAGATAAATAAGTTAAATCCATCTGTTTTCAATTGCAGAATGAAAACCTAGCTGTACCGCATTTGTCAGGGACACATGTACTATTAATATCTTAAGTGGCTGCAGGCACTATGAGTGACATTACTACCATCTAGGGGTAAGCATTTGCTAAATCAATATCACATCATGAGAAATGGGCTCACCTCCTCTCATTCCACATATCTTGGTGACACAGGCCCTGCACCATTGTTCCTGCTTTGGGATCCAACCCATTACAAGAGTTCCAATGTCAGGAATGCAGTTTTGCTCCACAAATGAACTAGTGGCTTTCCAGTCACTGCAAAAGAAAATGAAAATAATAGGACAATCAGTGTCATGTGAAATTGATTAAAATAAATAACATGTACAGAGTCAATTGGAACAATTAAGCAGTCAATTGGAACAATTAAGCTGAGTTGTATTGCGGCTATACAAAAGGCAGTCTAAAAAAGCAGCGAGGGGCTACAAGGGAGAAAACGCTCACTCTAAGGTCCTTGCGTTTGACCATTCATTATTTTCACAAAATATCATTATTTCCAGTGAACACGGTCACCACCTATGAAGCCAATGCAGTACCAACTAAAAACAAATGTGAAAAATAAAATACGGGACTTGACATAAAAATGTCAGAGGGATAAATATTGGGGCTACCGAGCAACAAAGTACAAAACATGCACAAAATTAGTATGTGTTTCCAATGACTCACTCTGAAATATGGGCCTGCAGACACATGATGGCATCTGCATGCTGGACATGGAACTTTCCTGGGCTGACAATATGAGACACCACAACTTCCATCTCTTTCAACTTCTTGATTGGGAAGTCTGGAATGCTGACGTGGTTGACGACGTTTGCAACAACAGAACTCTTCTCGTTCTGAGGTTCTGCTGGCTTGAGGCTTACAGTAGAACCTTCGCTTTGGTTATCTTCGGTTGCATCACTTTCCGACGTGCTGGCTTCGGATGAGTCTGTGAAGATGTCTCCAACATCCCACAGCTCTGTCTTTGTGGCGTTCATGTAGGTGTAGGTCATTGCTCCGCTGGAATTGACTCGCTTCAATTGGAAAACCGGGGCTTGGCTCTCCACTTCTCCAATCATCTTCCTCTTCAAGGCCAGTGGTTCTGCCACATCACGTGTGCTCTGTTGATTCTGTACTTTCATGTCAGGTGAAGCTGGCTGGGTCAGGATTGAGGGGTGGTCAGCGTTGCTCCTCCACTCTATAAAAGTGACCTCCATCACACCCTTGTTTCTGGCGCTTGTTTTCAGGAAGTGCAACAGCTGAGATGTGGTTTGTTTCTGGTGTTGCACATGGACAACCCTGTCTAGTAACATTTGCCTGGAGTTTAGGTTACTGATCTTTGGATTTAAAGGTTGAACAGGTGGTACAGACACTGTATTATCCTTCTGACATTGAACCGTGGTTGGCGGCTCAACCGATGAATCCTTTTCAAAAACATATTTTTCCTTGCCTTTTAAGTGACAGGATGAAGCCTCTTTTTCCTTGCCTTTTAAGTGACAGGATGAAGCATCTTTTTCCTTGCCTTTTAAGAGATAGGAAGAAGTGACAGTCTCAACAACAGTGTCATGGCTAGATGAAATGCTGCAGATCACATCATCATCACTCTGGGCGGCTTTAGTTGGGGGGATTTGTGACTGTTTCACTTGTTGCGACAGCACCTTCTCTGTTTTGGTTATGGGGCTGGCCACTAGGGAATTCTGCAACACAGCCTTAATCTTCAGCACATCTGATGTCATCGACCCTGCTGCAACTCCATCTTCAGAGTGTTTAACAGTACGCGACTGTGCTGCTAAAAATAAGGGTATGGTAGAGAGACAGAGACAGAGAGAGAATGCTTTGATGAATACTGATTACATATCCATACAATAGACAAATATTATGGATAGACAATTATTATGCAATACAAGTGTGTTACATTAGATACAGCTTGTACTAATCATCTGAGGTTTGAGTGTATTCAGGTTTTCTTTGCTACCCAAAACTACACCAGGTAATCTTAATAACTGGTTATATCCATCATAATTTGCCCTTCACCAAGTCCTGCCTCCCTTGAAATGCGTGTCACGGCCATCACTGAGTGTGTTAGAGTGAGTGAGTGAGTGTGTGTGCATGCGTTGCAGTATTTTTTTGTCACAGCACATTTTCACAAAGGCTACGTGAAATTTGCCCTCTGCATTTACCCAGCATAACTATTAGGAGGCCTGCATGCTTTAAAGTTGGTTCCTCCACAGACATGGTTTTCTGCGCCATTCTGACAGGAGTGATGTAAGTGGAGAGCTTTTTTTTCTCATCTTATCGTGTGCACACTGCCGGAGCTTGTGGGACTGCACTGCTCTTTTGTGTGAACTGGTTATTGCTTGTTTTCAACCTCTTCTTTGGTGCAGAGAAAGATCGAGAGAGGGCGGGAATTGTTGTCGATCTTCATGGCTTAACCTGTTAGTGAGGTCTTCCACACTGTTTAATCCATATCCCACAGCTCTCCTCTTGTGTTTTTGGCTTCAGAAAAGCAAAAGAAGTATCTCCCTCTAAACTTTAAGAGCATCTGCAGCTGACATTACGTATTGTCATTTTTTGGTAGAAACCTTGTATCTCCATGTTTCAAATTGTTCTTTCCCGTACATCATCATACACACAAAATGTGTCAAATGTGTCACAAAAGTAGTTCATCATTATCACACAATTGTATGGCAAAACACACATTACACTTACTATGAATAGTAACATTTATAGCATTACTCCGACTAGTGTTGTACTTTAACCTACCTCGTGTTATGTCTTTAAAGAACCCCAGAAGCTTGTTGAGGGCTTGGCATTTGGTATCCAGTGACATGACAAGATCATCATGGTTGAGGTCTTTGGAGGGAGGATATGATTCTAGGAAGCCTTGGACGTAGTCAGTGGCCTGAAATGTTTTTAAACATTCTTTAGGTAATGCACAGGGCCATTGAAAGTGTTATTGATGCTACAAAAGAAAATTAGCAAAATATGCAATTATACAACTTCCTTAAAGTTCCCCCAAAACTTAATAGAGGGCTAAATATGCCTCATACCGCCTACCATTTCCTGTACTTAAATAGTATTCAAAATTTCTAATCAGTCAAACTTGTATTTATGCTTGAGGTACCCTCATTTGCAGTGGTCTTGAGCAAATATAAGAAGGTAAAAAAAAAAAACAACAGCAAAAAATGAGACAAACACAGGGAGACAAAAAACAAACTCATACAAGCTGCTGGTGTTGGGGCTCCACTGTACCAAATCAAATTCCTAACATGTTCACATGTCATGGCAATAAAGTCTTCTGATTCTTGATTCTGATTCTATATTACTGAAATATATAAAAGTGAAATAATATACATTCAAAACAATTACAAACAGATATACATACACAAAAGAGCATGAGAGGATTTGAACTGTGCAAAAGATGGCATTGACAGACAAGTTTAAAAATGTGTTTAGAGGCATTCCAGCTTGGACCACTGTTCCAATTAGAGATAACATTCACCATGAGGGTTCAAAAATATTTAAAAAAAAATACAAATCTATGTTTATTGTGCCTCTGCTCTGTGCAGGAGAAGGCTAGACAATATTGTACGTTTTTACTCCATTACAATTATTTGAAAACTTTAGTTACTAGTTCCTTTGTAGATTTTAATTGTTATTACAAAACATACACTAACCACTTCAGCCTTGTCTCATGGATGGTGGACAGCAAGCCAAAGTTAACACCTGGTTCCATGCAGTTTTAATTTCAAACCCACCTGACTGGTGAAGTCTCGCAGCTCTTGCTCCAGGGCGCTGCGGGCATTCTCCAACAGGACCACTTTGTAAACCACCAGACATTTCATCGCCATGTTGGACATCATGTTCGGTTCGTTTTGGGGTGGCTGTGGTCTGGTCACCATGGTGCTGCTGGTACAGGACTCTCCTTGGGCCGTCCGTCGTCCCAATGGCGTCGTCGTTTGAATTGGGAAAACGTCTGAACTCCACAGGTTCTTCTAAATTTGTCCTGTTGTTTTTGGGCGGGTTTACACGCCTGTATCGATGAAGCTGCACCACACAGGTGGTTCTGAGTCTTGGTTCTGTGTTGGTGTGAATGTTTGCTGTCACACAGCCGCCCTGTACGTGAACCACACGACGCACAAGACTGCCGTCTCGGTCAAACTGCGAAGGGAAACGTCTTTGAAAAACGCACCACACAAGTTCTGGTTCCGTCGAATGGGAGCCTGAAGAGAAGACCGTGACGCACGTGTTTTTTTCTTTAACGGAAAACTCGCCACGTGAAAGAATTCTGGTTCTGTTCTGGTTCTTTCCGGTTCTGTTCTGGTTCTTTCCGGTTCTGTTCTGGTTCAGTCGGGAGAAGTTCAACTCGACCGCCTTTTTTGAAGCTGCGCAACAACACGTTCTGTTTCAGTCGGAAGGAATAAGGAAAGGAAGCCCGGCCCAGGCCTGAACTGAAGTCCCCTTTCTTCAAACACGACGGTTCTTCGTGTAGAAGAAGTAACGAGGTAACATTAACATTAACCTGAGAATCTTTTTCTTTTTGGGGTTTTATGGGGGTTGGCGTGTCGTCGTCGCTGAGTGAATGTTTATATTGTTGTTTTACGGCGGCCTGGCATCCAGCTTTATGTCTTCATGTGAAGAATAATGTGTAAACAGGCCTCTGTCTCCACGCACGCGGCCGTTGCGTCACCAAACCTTGAAAAGTATAAATATTACATGTCGTCCTCTCCATCCCATCTTGGCATTCTGCTGCCCACGTGTTTCTCATTATAATGAATAGTCTAGATCAGGGGTTCTCAACCTGTGGGTCGGGGACCCCACATGATTCTTTTTTGGGGGTAGCATTCAACAAACTATATAAACTGGTCAAACATTGCCCAAATTGTCAAATAATATAAGAAAGAAAGAGAATTTGAAAATAGCCGATTTACAAGCTGCAAGGCCTTGTGAGCTTTAAGATCTGCTATTTTCACAATATTTATCTGTGGAACCAAGTCAAACTTAAATGTAATGCCTCAACTCCTACAATTCCAAGAGTAGGGCTACTCAACTTAATATTGCTCTGGGGCCACAAATACATGCAGTTGTGTCTGAGGGCCTTAACCTAAAATTATAATTTATTTATATTTCTGTTTCAAGCCACATGGATTATTATCAGGTGCATTTCATTAAAAATAAAGCAGCCACATTTTCTGTAAGTCTAAACCTCCTTGGGTAAAAAGATTTTCATGATGTGAAATGAGAAGGTTACAAAATGATTAGCTATAGCCTAGACCAGCCTTCAACAGGGGGTCCGGGACACCCTTTGTGTGATAGGATTTTTTATTACATTAACCACTTGAACCCTAGCATCCCTTTTCTGAGGAGAACTTTTATCCAAAAATAGCAGATCTACAAGCTCACAACGCCTCGCGCTGCGAGGCGTTGTGAGCTTGTAGATCGGCTATTTTTGGCAAAGAGTTATAGGTGTGGAGGGAAAAAAAGAGCACCAAAAGTTTACCTGAAACACAATTTTATACAATATAGAGGGGGTCCCTGCTTCATTTCTCTCTCAGCTAGGGGGTCCTTGGCCTGAAAACGTTGAAGACCCCTGGCCTAGACTTAATTCACAGCATGTGAACAAATCATACAGAATAATGTGAACAGATTGCTGTTGCAATAAATCAGAAAATGGTAAATATAGGAATGCCCATTTTCTCTGGCAAAGAGGCACACTGGCTTCCTCACACGTTGGTTGAAATGGCCTAATGATTTAATAATGTGTCCTCGTTGGTAGGAAAGTTATAATTTTGTATTAGTTGCTATAAATAAACGGCAGCAGAAGTATGAAGCATGGGCCTCCGGCTCCAGCAGCCTGGTTCTAGATGGAAAGGGGCCGGGGGTCCACATGCATAGGGTGGATTCATTGTTTTTTGCCACCTGTTCTAATCCTTGGAAGTGTGCAGGCTATTTTCAGATTCTGCCAGGTACCAGTCTGGAAAAATGTTCCAAGGGGTTAAATGGGTATCATTAACATTCAAGCACATCTTGAGTCTATTTCGGGACAAAAACGGCCAAAAATGTATATGTAATGGGGTTCATACACATATGTTTTCTTTTCTTTTTCTTTTTTTTTTTAACAGGCTGCATGGTAACATGCTGGAAAAATGTTCCAAGGAGTTCATTTTAACCCTTTCTTACACCTATCCCAAACCCACACCCTAAAATAAAAAACAAAAACAGGAAATGGCAAAACCTTTGAAGTAAAGTAACAATATACAGAAGCAAATTAACACATTATTTTATAAAATGTTGATCCAAGGAATTCATTAAAATTGGGTTTATTATTATTCAACTTTTAGTATATTTGCCTTTTTACTAAATACTAGTGCATCAGAAAGATAATTTAGGTTTTTGGTTATTATTGGAAAGAATAATCTGAACAAGATTGTCACCCTGCTGTTGTGCCCTAAATATTATAGTTTTATACATTTTTGATATAACTGATTGTTTTGATGTGTGCTCAGAAAAACAATGGCCAGTGATTTCCAATACTTTAAATAGTGCCTTTATTTTCTCACCATCAGTCACAAATCAAATGCATGGCAGGGACTAGTGAAAATCAATTGAATCAATTGCATCGTTGTAACAGTATGGCATCGCCTTTAAAAAGTTTGCGCATGAAACATAACAACATAACTCTGACATGCTGTTATAACTGACAACAGTTCAGCAAATAACACTTAAGTTTGTATTTTTTTTACCCTTCAATCTCATCATTATGCTCAAAGATCTATGACTCAACATGGCCATGTAGCTGGATCCTGGACTTCCAGATGGAAAGACCCCAGGTGGTGCGGATTGGCACCTAGAACATCCTCGATACTGACTCATAGCACTGGAGCCCTCCAGGGCTGTGCGCTCCGTCAGCTCCTTCCTGAGTGGCCACAGTTAGCTTAAACCAGTGGTTCTCAAAGTGTGGGGGGTCCTAGAGGGGATTATTTGTTATGATCTATTAAATTGACTAGTTTAACTGTTGCACCGCTACTCTGCTGTGTCTGCAGGTGCATCAGGCACCGATACAGCTGCCCAGCCAGCCATCCAGAATGCTGCGCGGGTCTAACCTGGTTCCATACCATAGACCCCGCCCACTCTCTGAGTGGACTGCCTGGTCTGGTGTTGTAATGTGAACCTAGGTTTTCTCCGGTACAAAATGTATTGTCCAATGAGAGTCGGAGGTGGGGGTGGGGATCCCTTAGGATTGGTTTAGGGAAATTCTAATCCCCTCCCCCTTGTAATCGCCTACACTGGAGCCAATGTCAGACTGAAGCTCCACGCAGCTTCAGTCTGATAATCAGGCTAGCGCGGGTCAACAGGGAGTCCAGCCAGTTGGGTTTGACTTCACAGACGACACCCCCCAGTGGTCAGTACCGGGACCGATGATAGCAGCTCTCCAGGATGAGAACACGGTAGCAGAGGACAGGGATAACTAAGTCCCTGCTGCGCTTTAACACCTGCCCAGAGCAGGCACCGACCAGAAGGGTCCTAGCTGGTGTGTGCACGCCCCATGTCAACAATGCCAGAAATGGGTCTGTTAACTCAGGGGCATGGGTGTGGCCGTTTGACCCTCATGAATAAGCCCTGTCATCACCTTCATCCACACTCGCCACCTGCCCGGAGGAGATAAAGGTGTGGATGAAACGGAATTATCTTCAACTCAACTCAGCTCAAAAACTGAAGCCATTCTAGTCGGTACCCCACAAAAGGTTCAATCATCTCCCATAACAAGCATCACCTTTTCTGGCCAGGACATTCCCCTCTCATCAGTTGTAACCGATCTGGGTGTAAGAATGGACCCTCACCTGAACATTAAACGTCTCTGTAAAACCTCCTTCCTCCACCTCAGAAATATTGCCAAACTCCGTCCGTCCGTCCGTCCGTCCCTCACTCACTCACTCACTCACTCACTCACTTAGAGACTTGTCCACACCTTTGTCTCCTCCAGGCTGGATAACTGCAATGCACTTCTCATCGGGATCCCTAGCATGAGCCTTCAAAGGCTTCTGTACAACCAGAACAGCGTTGCTAGGATCCTGATGAGAGTGTGCAAATACGAGCACATCACACCCATCCTCCTCTCACTGCACTGGCTCCCCATCTCCTCCCAGACAGAATACAAGATCTCCCTATTGACCCCAATGCATCCATGGTAACAGTCCCTCCTACCTTAAGGAACTCCTCAAACCACAAACCTCCTCACTTGCAACCTCCGCTCGGGAAACGCCAACCTTCTCCGCCCCCCCAAGATCAAGCTCTGTACCATGGGCGACCGGGCCTTCTGCTCGCCCGCTCCTCGACTCTGGAATGCTCTTCCTGACCACCTGAATCTGTTGATGCCTTTAAAAACCTTTGAATGAAGCGTTGTTTAGCTACACTTGTTTTATCCTTGGCTTTATGCCCTCATTTGATTTTAATTTCTTTTTTAGTTTTGTGATGTTTTATGTGAATGTTTTACCCTGATTGTAGCACTTTGAGATTTGTTTGAAATATAAAGTGCATTATACATAACATTTATTATTAATAATATATTATTATTGTCTTCGCCAGGCCGAAGGCGTGGCTGAAACTATGTTATCATCCCATTCCCTGTCCGTTCATCCTTGTGTCAGATTTTTCATATTCCATCCTGATTGGCTAAGAATGGCTTTCAAAGTTTGCAGGAGTGGCCCGTTTGTACAAAATGCCTCAAATCATGATCGCAGCGTCCGATTCTCTTGCATGCACATCCCCACTAGGCCAAGCAAGAACCCTGCACCGGATTTGTTTTTCAAATCGTCCAGTTATAGCGCCACCATGAGATAGATTTTTTGCGAAACACATTTTGGGTTACTACTCCTACAGATCTTGATTTTTCAGATCCCATTCCAACTGGCTATGACCAAAGTTTGTGCACCCTGGGTAGGCAACCCGGCCTGGTGTAGACCTGTGCTCAGAGGAGCAAACTTTTCTAGTTGTTATTATTGTCTAAATGATAATAATAATAATAATTTGGACCCCACTCCTTTGGGGGTATTATTTTTCACTGTACATTTGCATGTACTTGAAATGTGTCCTAAGCATAACCCCAGCATCCATATTCTGGGTGAAACATTAGCCAAAAATGGCCGATCTACAAGCTCACAATGTGTCGCAATGTAACACATTGTGAGCTTATAGATCGGCTATTTTTGGTGAAGACGTTGTGTAGACGGGGGGGGGGGGGGGGGGGAGCAGTCCACGTACAGAGCCAACTCAGGCCCAGTAGTTTAATAAGTCTAGAAGGTTAAGGTGGTTGACCCATCCTAGCTACTGTATGTTTTAGGAGCAGAGGGTGCTGCCGGGGCAGCGCCAAGGGAGCAGTTAGGGGTTAAGTGTCTTGCTCGGGAACACTTCGGCGCACAGACTGGGGCCAGGGCCCGAACCGGGGACCATCTGTTTCCCAGGCGGTCCCTCTCCCATTCAACTACGGCTGCCCTAGAAAGAAGAGAACCAGATGGAGACTCTCCCCACCACACTGGGCCACACTCTTAACAATCGGGCATCAGAGCCTCCAGGCCTTGGGGAAGCGAAGGAGGTGCCGCCTCAGCATCCCAGGACTTTGTGTTTGTTGAGTGGGTTACTGCAGTGGTTCTCAAACTGTTTCATGTCATGGACGCCCAAATTAATTTGGCCGCGGACCCCCATCTGACAATATTTTGTGCCAGGCAGGGAACCCAGTACGTGTTGTGTAGTTAAAAGTGTTTTTTAAATATTCCACGTTTCTCTCACGATCGTTTTGAAAATGCAAGCTCTACAAGAGAGCTTGTGTAGTGTGAGCTTGTAGATCTAAAGTGGTTAAAATGATTTTGATGTGCTATATCAACTTAATTTAGCTGGGGACCCCCTGGACCACCCCCCCCCAAGAACCCCTGGGACTCTGAGGTGGGGGCTGTGTAGCATCCCTGGGCTGTTTGACTGGCTAAGTAGGAATTCGTAGCATGCCCCGGGGATGCGCTTACATTGTTGTTGTTTTTATTGTTGCATAAGTGTTAATTTGATACAGAAAATGTGTTGGAGGCGAGGTGTTATGTAGATTTACGTTATATAATTTATTCATCGTGTATTTATTTTGTGTACAATTTGGTTAGGAATCATGGCTGACATGGCTAGTTGCGTTTTGTACAACACAGAGTGAGTTGGTTGGAGACATAGTTGGGAAGTGTGTTACAAATAAAAAAAATATTCCTATCAAGAGTCGTTCTCATGACTTCATCCTCACTGGTCACTACAGTATAATTTATGCAGGCCATCTTTTGCCAGCCAACGTTGGTTGGCCCATGTGTCATTACCAGTCAATCACCACCACAACACAAAAGTGTGGATACAGCCACAAAGTTTATTTGGCAAACCTTATTTAAGAGGTGTTTATGCATTATAATTTCATCAACAGCTAAATGAAACGTTGCGCTAACAACCCAGTTATGTGCATGATTGAGCTGCATGGCTCATCGCTGACTTTGACCATTGACCACCAAATTGCACCAGATCCAATAGGCTAAGTTAACCACTTGAACTCTGGTGTCCCTGTTCTGGGATGAACATTAGGCCAAAATATCCAGCTCAAAACACATTGTAACTTTGTAGACCGGTTATTTTCTGTGAAGAGATTTGTATTAAGAGGGGGAAAAGGAGTGGTCCGACCATCCTATAGAGCCCTGGGGGACCCCTGTCAACTAAGTAGGCCTCCACCTTGTGTTGTGGTTTGATGATGACGCAGGTTATATTGAGCAATTCTGGACAGAGTGACAGACATGAGCACAGACAGCCTCAATACAGATGGCTCTATTAAAAGCGGTTTAATAGAGTTTGGAATGTCATGTATTTCTTTGAAAATACAAAATAACAGTTAACTTTAGTTTCTTCTAAGAAACTGCCTTGCTCAATAATTGATTGAACTCCATCACACCAGCACAATGAGCTAAGAATAATTTGAGAGCCGATCTAATGCAGAGTTCCAAGGTGTTAAATATTTAATCATTAAATTCTCAATGCTTTTCAAGGCAATTACGCAAACTTCTGGTCGACAACTGCACAGACATTAAAAGTGATCTGAGTGTGTGGTGGGTAACAATAGTATGGAGTTTACTTTCTCCATTTCGCTTTATAAAATGTCAGCCTTTTGCTCCTGTGTATTTCTAAACCTAATCTGAAGTCTGTTATCAATCAGCCGTGCACTGCTTCTAACTTCACTAACAACTAGATGGCAGCACAGTTTGTTGTTTCAACATTGTTTAGGATTGTTTATGACATAACGGGATGAGTTGCTTGTTTTTGTTGTTCTATTGCTTATTCTGTTCCACATTCTTTGCAGCTGAGCAAGTGAATGGGTAGACTGGATGGGTTTTGCAGGACCATACCATCATGCATTGCGTGAAGAGCCAGAGACGGTTTAACCTCATTAACCCTGGCGTTTGGGCATGTCATTAACGTGCTCAAAATGCGAATATGTGAACATAAATGTATTTATTTATTATTTATTTAAAAAAAACACACACACACACACACACACACACACACACACACACACACACACACACACACACACACACACACACACACACACACACACACACACACACACACATACTTTATATATATATATATATGAGAGAACTTAAATTCTAAATTTCCCCCCATAAAGTATAATAATCAAAATCTGTAAAATAGCCAATCTACAAGTGCACAACGCGTTGTGTGCTCGTTGATCAGCTATTTTAGCTAGAAGTATGCTGTATAGGGCATGGGTCTAAAACGTGTTTAGGCAAAGGGACGCCATAGCTGAATGTATAAAACTGTGTAGCAGATTAAACATTCATATGCATTTCATAGATAGCTTCATAGACTTGTTTGACAGTACTATCATCAGTGTGGTGAAAAGTTATGTTTTGTGTTACATACATTTTCATTTGCTTACACTGACATGATATTTTCTATTCATATTTTGGATTCATGTTAACGTGTATTTTCTAAATAATAATGTGTATTTTTCCTAAATACTTAGTAAACTTGACCTTTGTCCTTGGTCTGCTCTTTTTTTCCCTCTAAACAAAACAAAGTAGATCTACAAGCTCACAATGTGTCGTGCTGCAAACTTTTTTTTTGGTGAATGTAATCCCCTAGAATTGGGATGCTAGGGTTCACGGTATTAATGTAAAAAAGAAAATGTATTTCACACGACACAAAGATTTGGCTGCTTCCCTGTAGTAACTCTGACACAACCCATGATACAGGGCTCAAGTGGTTAATTCATTAAAGGCACGGTTAGTATGGCTTGGTGTGATTGAGGTAGGGGTAAGGAATAGGATCTGGGGGGGTGGGGGTTAGTAACTGAGATTGCGCTTCATCCTGCTCTACTTGTAGTGCAATGCATGTTGGTTATTGCCCTGCTAACTTGTCCATTCTAATGTCATGTCATGCTTGTACCATCGAAACTGCCTTAGGCTTGGCTAAAAGGAATTAATGTCCTCTCATTCCAATTACAGGTTCCTCCAAAGAGTCCTGGATTGCTATTTTTCGCCGCTGCCCCACCGTGCCAGGAGTGGATGATTTGCACGCCTGCTGCCTGCCTTCCTTGGATGTGGTAGCTGTTTCTCAGGCTCCCTCTCTCCGGACATGAACCCTGATTCCCTGTTAACCATGATCACCGTGGTAAGCATGTAGCATACCATAAAAAGTTGATAGGGCAGATGCTCTTAAAATAGCGTAAAACTTGACACTGTCACATCATGTATCCATTGCTGTGTTGAACTGTGGTAAAATGTCTTTACATTGAACATTTTGATTGTATGTACAGTTGGACTTTGCAAGAGCCCAGAACTTCAACTTTGTAACATCACAGTGACACAGGTGTGAAAGAGTGGGTGACTTTTTTTATTTTATTTTGTCCAAGCTTCCCACGAATTGCAGTTACTGAAAAGTATCTAACACTGTCTAAAACAGTATCGCATATAAACATAATGTGCACTCATAGCTATAAAGGCAGAGTACCTCCGACTCTCAAATAAAGACATCAGCAGATATCAAACATGGTTCTCAGTGTGAGTCATCTACATAACGTGATAGTGCCAGTGGGTGGGAGCTTATATGACTGGCATGCTGACAGGGCTCAGTGCCTGCTCAGCAGCCTGACAGACACGGATAATGTGCAAACTTTCTTTGTATGTCAATGGATCTACTTACATGGAAAAGCAAAAAAGAAAAAGAAAATCAACCTAATTTTTCTTTCAGCCTCTGAAAATGTGTGTGCCACATGAAAAATCACAAAGATGGAATTGCTGAGCCTGCGCAGCTGATTATCACATACTATAGGCCAATTTCTTTAGTCTTTGGAGGAAAGCATGGTGGGGTACTTTGATTTATCTTCTGCTTCTCTGGTGCCTGTTGCAATATGGCATCACGATTAGAGTGGGGGGAAAAAAAAGTAAAAGCATGTGGGACAAGTTTTTCACTGCAAGTTTGGCACATTAACAGTGATCAAAGTCAGCCAAACGCCAGGGAATGATTCAGCAAGGGCTGCAGGTGTCTGTGAAGCTAGATTTACATGTATCCACTGGGGCCACGGAGAGAAAGAGGAAAATGAGATGGTTTTGTGGTAATCGGGATGGGAAGTTGGCAGTGAGGATTAATCTGAAACCATGCATGTCCTCTACTGAAATGCTACTTGTTGTGAGCAATATGGTCATGTTTCAGTCTTACAAGGGAACTGATTTGACTTTAGAGATGTGGTTTAAAGATGTGCAAGGAGAGCAGTGTGCTTTTTTGTAAAGGAAACTTTTAACCACTTGAACCCTATATACCTCATTGACCGGAGTCCCCCAGGGGGCTATACTACTAGGCCGGGTAGGCCCCCTCCCTTTTTCCCTCTACACCAAATATCTTATGTGATCGTGTTGTGGGCTTGTAGATCGGCTGTTTTTGCCAAACGTTTGCCCCCCAGAATAGGGATGCTATAGGGTTCATGTAGGGGTTAATTCTGCCTGGTGTCTGTCCCAAGTGGAACTATAGGAGGCAAGAAAACATGAAAAGATGAAGGAGAGAGAAGTGCTGAAGCAGCGAAGAGTCGACGGAAGTCGTGTGATTTTTGCTGACAAGAGAGCAGCTCAAACAGTAAGCGGCTTCATCTGGATTAAACAAGGCATCTTGGCAAATAGATTGCAATGGTAACGAACTGCTGTGGAAGATTAGAGGAAGTGAGACAGGATGGGACTGCGTATATTAAAAGATGTAATAGCATAGGCGAATTGACCTCGCTTGGACATGGACTCTAGTAAAAATGTGGGCTATTAGAACCATTACAATTTAAGATGAATAGTTTGTAATATTGTCTGTCTATTTGCAGTATTTACTTCTAAAGAAACCAGCAGCTAGTAACACAAGCATGCCAAATGACATAAAACACCACGAAGAATGAATGAATGATGCATTCCTATGGTGTTACTGCTAATACTATCCGTGTTCTTTTCTTTGAGTGCTCTTTGCTTGAACATGTCAAGCTGCTACTTGATCTAGTAAATCTTGTGGGTGGGGCAAGAAGGAAATGTCCTTGAGTATAACTTTCATAAAATAGGTCTTGTGTGACCTCTGACATTTAGGCTTAATGCTGAAGACACAACACCTGAACTGTGAATGGCATAATGAAGTATTAGAATTATTATTATTATATGCCCAAACTAGGAAGGCCAGCCCAGGGTAAAAGTGGTTAAAGTTAGAGGAGTACATGGCACATTGAGGCATTACAGTCCTGTGTGTGTATAACACACAACAATGGTTCTCAAACTTTCAAGTCAAGGACCTCCAAATGTATTTGGGTGCAGACCCCATCAGAAGATATCTGGTGCCAGGGACCCCCATAAAAGGATCAGGGTCCCCACGGTCATGAAATTCCTGGAAATATTTTGAAATTAAAAAAAAAAAAATCCAGTACTGGAAAAGGTTTGAAATTGATCAAACATCATCAAAGGTCCTGGAATTTATCAAGGGTCCTGGAAAAATATTTGGCTATGCATTGTTTTTGGCTATTGATTTTGCTAAAACAAAACATTTTCATAAACATGAATGATATTACACGAAATATGTAACATAAGTAGTTTTTCGCCGAACGGGCTGTGTGACGGCAGCCTAATGTATGTCTCAAACTTTATTTTTGCTACACTGCCTATCTTTGGGCATTCTACATAGGAGTAAGAGACACATTATTGCGCCGAATGATTGTTATATAGGCCTGGAAATTGGGCTAAATATTCTGGAAAGGTTTTGGAAAAGTTTTGGAAATTCATTGCTAAAAATGTGTGGGGACCCTGAAGGATTTGTATTGTGAAGATGTTTCAAAAATATTCAGAATTTGTCAAAACATTTATATTTTTGTTGTT
This sequence comes from Gymnoscopelus microlampas, assembly GCF_963454915.1. Lineage (NCBI taxonomy): Eukaryota > Metazoa > Chordata > Actinopteri > Myctophiformes > Myctophidae > Gymnoscopelus > Gymnoscopelus microlampas. The sequence goes on from NC_139955.1 coordinate 6,689,050, forward strand.
GCAAATAGCAGATCTACAAGCTCGTCGCAATGCGATGTGACGTTTTGTACGGTACATAGGTTTACAGTGGTTGAACTGCTTTTGATGCTATATTAACTAACCTGGCTAGGGACCCCCTGGTAACCCCCTCAAGGACCCCTGGAGAACCACTGAAGTACAGAGCTCTTTGTAAACAAGATCCTCCAACAACACATGTTTCTGTTTCCTACAACACCTCTAGTGGCAGGCGGCTGTACTGCTTCGTACCCACATACTATAAGGTTTTGTTGGGATATTCCTTTTAAAGTGTAATTTCCACACATTTTCATGTTGCCATAATTTGCACCAGGCTTTCCTGTTCACACCAATATCTGTTGCTTCTGGGCTACCCCGGTATGTTACCCAAGTAAACGTTTGGCTTGAAAGTTGCAAGAGATTATAGTATCTTCTTTGGGATGAGATTAAGTTAGTAACCCATTCTCATCTGTCACCAGAGCTCTGTAGATCAGGAGACTGCAAGCGTTTGTCCTTGCACCCATTTTTCATGCTCCTTTTTGTTATTTGTTCCAAATTTAGTAGAAATTCACATTGATTTGATTTTAACGTAACTCATGAAAATATCACAATGTCTCATTTGATAGAAGTGGAATTTTAATAGGCACGGAACATGTTTTATTTTATAATTGATACGCTGGCGTTCAATGGCTTCAAGAAGAAAACAGATATAATTATCATGAGAAATTAATATCATCTAATAAATAGATACATTTGCCAAAATGTAATCTTAAAAATGTCCAGACAGGCCAGGGACAGCGGAGCAGGGTTATGGCTGCATTAATAAATGTGTGTCTGTTGTATTCGAAAAAGTAAAAAATATATAATAATACAGAAACCTTGAACAAAAAAGGAATATTGTGAAAAGCATGAGATATCTGAAAAAAGACTAGAATAGATGAACTTTACAATTACCAAATTAAGAAATGATGGTTGGTAATAACTTAATTTGGGCTATGTTGAATGGTTGTTAAATTAATACAAACTTAAACTTGGTCTTTTAACTGCAAAGGTCCAATTGCATACTCTACTTCCTAAAAATGTGTGCCATGCCAGAGATTTTGCTCGAGGCTTCAGGAAATGATTCACACTAATGCTAAGTGCTGAAAGATGCCATTTTCACTGAATTTCTTCCAATTGTTTGGAAATTGGGTTGAAAAACATTGGCTTCTTCATGGCTTAAAGGACCATGCCAGTGGTCTGGCATGTTTAGTCCATTGACTATGACTCACAGTATATTTACTGCCGACCATTTTCTCAAGCATCCTGTGGGTTGTTGTTCAATTCATTTCAGTACCGTTTGAAAACCAAATTGCAGAGACTTAAAACTTCCTTAAGATAGGTAAACAACACACTTAATATCATTGTGGGGTTATTTCTCGTCAATGTTATGTTATGGTTGCGTTTTGATGCATTTTAAAGCACATATCTATTTGAAAATTAAAACAGAAAATAGTGCCTGGAGAAAAGATACAGTACAATTGAAATTCAAATGTCCAGGATTTCTAAGCTGTGCAATGATGTTTTGCAGACATGGACTCGGTCATTCTGATATGTTTGGTAACATTTTAATGACAATAACAAGCACGCAATAAAAAAATACAGCAATTAGCTGGGAAATGGCAAACTTCTGTTTATTTATACAAACATTGATGGAACAAGAACAAGTCTCAGGACTAATGCTGATGAATAGGACCGTTTTTCAGTTATTTGTTAAGTTTCAGTATCTTTATTTTCCATATCTATGAAGAGAATAATGCACAGAAGAAATATTAAATAATATGACTACACATCACACTATAAAGGATTTTTGGTGGCACAACCCTTCCCTGATAAATATGATTAACATTGTAAATACTACAATTACAAATATGACAATTATAGTTGCTTGCCCCATGCTAACTTCTTGGGACTTTGTATGAAACAGGCAGTATATGGAAGGCTCTTTCAAATAGTCCGTCAGAAGAACGTTATTGATGCTCGTAATGCATTCAGCTCCACCAATGTCCGGCAGCTTAGTCGCCAACTCGCTCAGGATCGTCAACCATTGTGAATCACAGCAGTTGAAATAATTCCCGCTAATATACATGACATCAAGGTGTGCAGATATATCTCTTATCAAAGAATGATTTAAAGCCCTAAAGGCGTTATTCCTTATGTCCAGTTCTCTCAGACGAGAACAGCTCAAGCTGCCGGGCACAGCGTCCAGTCGATTGTTGGAGATGTTTAGTTGAGTTAGCGCTGGCATGCAGGGCAACGACAGGCCAGAGCTAGTCGCGTTGGTTTCACTAATACTGAGGGATTCTAGAGTCCTCTGCAAGCCCTCTAGTGCACCCACTTGCATGAACATATCTGGATTTCTTGCAAGGTTAAGGGAAACCAAAGGATTCTTCTCAAAAGTATCTGGGTAGAGAATCTTTATGCCATTTTCTTCAAGGTTGAGGTGTTTAAGCCTCTTCATTTGTCCAAAGGCAACACAAGACACGTTTGATGTTACGATTTGTTGTGCTGAATCGGATGGTCCTGGGTGGTCCGCGGGGGCGCACGGTTTCACATAATTCTCCTGCAGATTTAGCGTTTCTAGGTTTGTAAGGGCCTCGAGAAAGAGGGGAGAAATGTGTACAAGTCCATTGTTTTGCAGGGCAAAATTCCTGAGGGAAGAGAAGGAAGGCTGGTGATGGCATTCCAACAGCCTAGCCTTTGTAATATTACAGTTGATGGTTTGCAGACAGTTATTACTGAAATTCAGGGTTTCCAATGATGTGAGAAGACTGAGAGTTTCCAGCGGGAAAGACCTGAAGTTGTTGTTGCTTAGGTCAATGTAGACCAATGGCATGAGCCTCCAGTTGGAGTATATGTTATCGTTTTCGACAGCGTTGTCCTCGTCAGACGTTATGTCTTTATACAGAGAGGTGGCGTCTGAGACAAGTGTTGCCTCCTCTGAATGTGAGGCTCCAATCATATTATTCTGTAGATAAAGATGTCTCAAACGATTGATCTTTGGAACAATTGGGAAATAAAGGAGTTTGTTATGACTCAGGTCCAGGGTTTCAAGCCTGTACTGCTTGTGGTCCTCCTGTGTGACAAAGAACTCGATTGAGTTTTGACTGAGATTCAAGTATTTGACCTGATGTAATTTGAAATTGCAGATATGGGCAAGATTATTTCTGGCCAAGTTTAATGCCTCTAATTTCCTTAGTGGTTCAAATGTCCCTCGTTCAATGTGCATTATGAGATTATTATCAATGCTAATGGTTCTCAAACATTTGCTGTCTCGGAACATGTTGCGTGTTAGTCTTGTTAAACCATTGCCCGCGAGTTTAAGCTGAACAAGTGAGGATTTGTTTCGAAGGTAGAGTTCCACTGTGTCGTCGTTCAAACGGTTCATCGATATATCCAACGTTTTCAGCCTGCTGATGGATTGGAGGGCTTTGCTGTTACTGCCAAGGTTGTTGTTTAGAGCGTTTCTGGCCAGATTTAACTCTTCAAGCCGAGCCAGGCTTACGAAAGCCCCTTCGGAGATGAGATCCAGCTGGTTGTAGCTTATGTCCAGGCGCTGCAGGTGTGGCAAACCAAGTGTGTGCAACTGTGTGATGAAGTTATTGGACATATCCAGTCTCCTAAGCCTCACGTCCAGATTATCAGGAACAGAATGGAGGTCCTGGTTTCTCCAAGATTGTTCCTACAAATAAGAGAAATGAGTGAAAGTTATAAGTCTCCCACAGGAACCCACAATCAGCGAGTCTCCTAAGACATTGGTTTTCATTGGTATAGTCATGAGATATGAATATCATCTAATAAATGGATACATTTGCCAAAATGTAATCTTCAAAATGTCCGGACAGGCCAGGGACAGCGAAGCATGGTTGAGGAGAAGGTTATGGGTGCATTAAGTCTGTTATATTTGAAAAAGTTAATATTAAAAAAAAGGAAAATATTGAAAAATATCTAAGATCTAAAATAATTTCTAAAAAAAGATTTAGATTTTTTTTTTTTACATACATTTTCTCTTCTGGGGGTCCCTGGCACAAAACACTGTCCTATGACTAGAGGTCAATGAATAGCTCTTCTTAACTAGAGCCCGACCGATGCTACATTTTTGGGTCGGATGTCGATCGATCGAGAGTTCGCCAATATGTGATGTTTTGACTGATATTTTGTCAAATAAAAACAAAGTATTTGTTATGAATATTGAAATCAATTTGAAAAAAACGTATTTGATAAAAAATAAATATAAAATAAATATAAAATACACATGCTTTATTTTATATTCGCCTACAATCTTCAGCCCTATTCAAAAGTTTTCAGGAATCTGAAAGCTCACGACGCAATTGTGTGCTTGAAAGGATACAAATCGGGGCACATCGACTGCATGATTGCCAATATAATACCGATGGTCAAATAATGGCTGATACATCGGCCAAATATGTATATATCGATAGATATATTGGTCTGGTTCTGTTCATTACCACTACACATTTCACAATGTTTCACTGTACATGCGGTGTGTGTGTGTGTGTGTGTATGTGTGTGTGTGTGGAGTTGGCCTACCTGTGGATTGTAGTACAGCGTTCCAGTGACACGCATTGCATGGCCAAATGTCCAGAGGAGTAGTAGTAGGACACGAGAGAGCCTGTGCCAGACCATTGTCTTTCTGCTGCTGTTGCTACTGTACTGTGTATACTGTTCTACTATACAGTCTGGTCTTGTCAGATCTCACATGGACACACACAAACATACACACCCATTTATAGCTGTGCTTCAACAAGAAAGAGGAAGGAGAAAAAAAAAGGAAAAACATCTGTGGACATCAGATAGGCTTTGTGGACACTGTGTTATTGACACGATAAACAAAACAAAAAGCACAACACTATGGAGCATTATTTATAAAGTATCTTCTGGGCTGGGGACATACAGGCCTACTGTCTTTAAATCAATTATAATCAAATATGATGATTTTTGGTTATTCTAAAACACCATTAGGTAAATGTAAAACCGTTAAAAATGGTTTAATTCAAGTCACTGTGTTGTGTGGTAGCGTCATGAATTACCCTGTTTTATATCTTCTTTAATTTGAGCACATCCTGACATTTGGAATTGACTTAAGGGAAAACACCACCTCTAAGCGATGTTAACCCATTAAGACCGGGAATGCATCGGTGTCATTTTTAGATTCATTTTGCTATTCAAAAATAGCAGATCTACAAGCTCATAGTGCGGCACTGAGTGTCGCGCTATGAGCTTAAGTAGATCTGCTTCTTTTTTTTTTTTTTATGTGTGTTCCAATCTTTTACTATATATATTTTTAAAGCGAACATTTTTAACTCAAATCTTCGCTTCTGGGGATTCTACAAATGTCTTCTAAATCCTAACAGTTTAAACAAACTTATGTTGCTAATATGATATCAGTGGTTCTTAAACTTTTTCATGTCAAGGACCCCCAAAATTATATGTATTTGGCCGCCGACCCCCATCTCAAAATGTGTCGGGGGACCCCCCCGGAAGCAAAGATTTGAGTTAAAAATGTTCGCTTGAAAAAATATATACATTCAAAGATTTGCAAAATTGTTCCACAATTTAAAAAGAAATTGCAGATCTACAAGCTCATGAGCTTGTAGATCTGGTATTTTTGAATAGCTTAAGTATAAAATAATGGTTAAAGTGGTTACACAGACGCGTCCCCGGTTTTAAGGGGTTAAATTATAATGTGTGTTCCTGCTATAGTCTTGGGAAAACGGAAACCTTCTTTTCTTTTCTAAAATAGACGAGGAACAAATAAACAGAGTGGTGTGGAGGTGGACGGAAGCCCCCCCAGCAAGGTATAAGGGATGTGATGAATGAGGTGACAGAGCACACAAACACACATGTACAGGAGGGGCCTACTACACACAAACACAGACTTACAGGTGGTCTAGAGAGCACTGCTTCTCAAAGTGGGGTCCGGGGACCCCCAGGGGTCCTGGGGGGGTAACCAGGGAGTCCCCAGCTAAATTAGTCAATATAGCGTCACAATCATTTTAACCACTTTAACCATATTTTAAACTTTGGCTATTTAAAAAATGCAGATACAAGCTCATCTGCTATTTTAGAAGAAAAATAAAATATATATATGCATTTATTTCCCCCCAAAATCTTTGCTTTGAGGTCCCTGGCACAACATAATGTTCAGATGGGGGTCCGCAGTCAAATACATATCCTTTTGGGGGTCCTTGACATGAAAGAGTTTGAGAACCACTGGTCTAGAGAGGGACACAAACACAGATGACCAGTAGGCCTACTGGCCTAATGGGAGACTAACACTGACATACAGTACAGTACACTAATAGATTTTTTTTTTTTTTTTTTTACTTTAATAAAATAATCCCTTTTTATTGATTTAATTTCAGTTGCAAAAATAGCAGATCTACAAGCTCACTGCGATGCGTGTACATGTATTTAATAAAGAAACTTGATTCTCAATTATTAGATATACTGTAATTATATTATTCAAGTATTCGCTAAGAACATAATCAACAGCTGTCGCCTTAAAGCTGCACTGCATGTAACCATGCAACTCTTCTACCCCAGATTTGAACCCGTTTTTCCTGCGCAAGTGCTGACATATATTTACCATTGAGCTAATAGAGCCGGCCTGCTTGCTCAGGGGATAAATGTAATCTTGACAGGTCAAAATTCGTGTCAGATCCTGTGTCTAGGTGAGACATGACCTTTGACACGATCTAAATGTCTCAATAGAAGAGCATTGAGACAAAATACAACCACTCCAATTGTATACGTTATATTGTGTTAACATACTCTACCATACAGAGTGGACAAAATTACATTTTATTAATGTAAAAAAAGTTACATAGTCCTGCTTTATGTTAACACACAGCTCTTACAATGACTTTTAATAGCACTGTGGCTGTCTTTACAGAATGGATGGATTGTCACAGGAATTCGGCAGGATCGGCCTCTTTTCTTTCTTCGGGCTAGATGACAGGTTTTCACGTTTGTCTTCCCTATCAGCGTCCTAACAGCCAGCATGGCGTTTGGCGTCTCACATCCTGCAGCAGCGAAGCTGCGTCCTTATCGCACGCGTTCATATTTCCTCAGCAGTCAGTCGAGCAGCATGACACCGAAGAAGGTCGAGTCTGCGTCCGCGCAGATCAGTGCATCGTCGGGCCGGTTAGGAACCAGCAGTTCAAGCCCATCCTGTTGTTGTAGTTTCACTATCCCTGTGACCCGGGATAGGTGTCATTTAGACTCGGGGCATAAGCCTAGACATAGCTGTCACAACATACAGTACAGTACAGTACCACCATTCAAATAACGGCACAGAAGAGACGCACCTAATGCAGCTTTGATAGGGCTGTGCTTGTTGTGGACCACGTAACTACTTACTTATATCCATAGTCATTGTTGATATTAAAATACAATAAAATGTGTTTAACCCATTAAGACCTGAGGCGATTCTTAAAAATGATTCCTAAATCCTAAGTTTTTTGAAAAAAGAAATAATAATAATGTTTTCTAGATTTTTCAAAAATAGCAGATCTACAAGCTCATAGCGCGGCACTCGGTGCCGCGCTATGAGCTTGTATATCTGCTATTTTTGAATAGCCAAAGAAATCTAAAGTGACACAGATGCGTTCCAGGTCTTAATGGCTTTTGCACTTTACTTGACAATTTACCCTGTCATTTGTTGACTAGGATTCAGGCAATTTACTCCGATGTTGCCGTTTGTAAGTCGCTCTGGATAAGAGCGTATGCCTAAATCGTATATTCACTATTGATAGACTGTAGCTACATATCCAGTCATATATGAATTGGTGATACATGTATAGTCATGCATTATTAACTGGTGTGGTGATGGCTACAATTTGATAGAATGTACATCTGTTAACTCACTTTGAGCCAATACAGATGTCAAATGTTCAAATCTAAATATTGAATAAAGCTAATGGGCAGTCCCCCTGATGGGAGACCTGCATTGCATGTCCTTTGTCGTCTCGCTCTACTATCCTATACAGTGTTGCCAGATTCTGTGAGAGAAACAAGCAACCAGGTCTAGGAAAACCAGCCCAAAAGAAGCGACTATGGGCCACATGAGCACTTTAACATATACATCACCTATTTGAAAATAGCCGATCTACAAGCTTACAACGCTTCGCGATGCGACGCATTGTGAGCTTGTAGATCGGCGATTTTCAAATACAATCTTGCGGGGAAATTATAATAAGCAGATCTGGCAACCCTGATCCTATAATCTAAATACACAAACAACTCGATATACAGTGCAGTGCTGTTACAGACCTGCAGTGTAGCAGCTATTGGCACCGTTTGTCGGGGGCATCTCTTGCAAGCAGCGCAGGAGCTCTGTCACGCTCACCCCTGACTCACTGGAACTCCAGCTACGAACTACATGGCCCATAATATTGCCTGGGCCTTGGAACAAGACCTGTGAATGAAGTGGAACATTGGCAGCCTAGTCAGAACATATTTGATCTAATATCAATTAAGTTATGCTCAAGGGTCAGGCCGTGGTGACACAGTACTTGTCCAAACACCATGTAATATCCATCCTCTTGGACAACAATTTTGTTTTCCTTCAGTGAAATGGCCTGTCCATTCTGGACGGCAACAGACCAAGGGATCACGGTTACATTTCCTATGGGAAAAGGTCAAATACACTTAGTCAAATTAATGACAGACATTTCCCCGCTAAAGCCAAAAGTCTTCAATTTAACTTTACCTCTTACATATGGTTGTTTGTTAGTGTTGGCCGACAACTGCAGAAATGACTGTGGAGCTGGTAACGGGTGAAAATAAACATACAATTATAGTAATGACATATTTGGCCTCACCTCCAGATTAGATTTAAACTGATGGACACGTTCTCAGCTGACTCTCAACTGACAAAACCAACCTCTAGAACCACCCGGTTCCCGTTTATCCCTCCTGAGGGATGATTTGAGAGAGCCCTTTTGAATTTGCTGGAAAGCACTTGGCCTTATGTCCTGAGAGAAAACAGCAGTTGGGAGAGAATTTATTATTGCAGGGCTATCCGAGTACTTGATAATGGCACAAATCTCAGTAGTGCAGTGTCCAACATGACTCCATCCCAGCCTAACTTGCGACATACCTCCCTCCTCGCCTTAGACATCTTGGCCGCGCTCCCATCACTCATGAGTTCCTCAGAGGGCGGCTGATTAAGTTGGTGAATTATGTCCCGTCGGAGCGCTCTAAAATCACTCTCTAAAACACTTACTCTGTACACCAGGGAAAGGCTAAGACAAAACACCAAGGCACTTACTGATAAGAAAGTGTAGTAAAGCATCTTGACACTTGAAGAGTGGGTGTCCTCGAGTTACTGAAAAGGGTGAGGTCACAGTCATCAGTTAACCCCCGGAAACTCGAAATGTTGAGTTTCAAAATGAGATTCTAAATGAGGAACTATCTCCTCGAGAGTCCTCTCTCTGCATCGCAACATGGAACTCATTTAGATTGTATGAAGATTACAGCCAAATTTGCAGCGCATTGTGAAACTCTCAGTCCAAGTTAAAAGCCACATTTTAATATAGACAAAGGCTTTATTCAAAAGAACATCATTTGTTCTTGTCAGTACTCGTGCCAACAGAGTCCAATATGAAAGCACAGTTGTAACCTTTTAAAATCAATACCACCAGCTGTGAAAACGCCAAAAACAGACAAATGCCGTCAGACAGAAAATGAAACACTTTAATCCATCAATCAAATCCATTTACAAAAGTATATCCCATTTTATATACAATATATACAGTTGACATATAAACATAACTATCATTTTTCAACATGGATTCATTCATTCATACGGTAACTAAACAATAGCATTGTAACAAAACATATCACTCTGATATTCTGCAGGGATGCTGTAGTGCAAATGTGCGCAAAAACAATAGTGCTGTTGTCATGTGAAAACCTTATAACTCCAATGTTGATGGACTTGTTGACGTAATCTTGTTCTGTATGACCGTGAGTCATTTCCAGGAACCTGGAAACCATGAAACCCCATTCATTCTCTCTTTGCTAATTTTGTACAGGCAAGTTCTACAATCTGACGGTAACAAATGTTTATTATTCTCTGAATATATGTTTTTTTTATTTTGGAGATACAAGGTTAACATTCGACAGCACTTAAGGTACGTAAATATAAAAGTATCTGTCAGCGCAGTGTCCTTCCTTGATATAAAGGGAGATGTCGTCTATGTGTTGAAACAAAATCGTAGCTATAAATAAGAACTCTTTTTTTCAATGATGAGGAAAGGACCTTTTGGCTTGTCAAGGCTCGTCATCATTTCTCACGGAACCAACATCACGGGGAAGAGCTTCTATTGTCCTTGTTCCACATGTCCTCTTTTTTTTCCACATGTCCCCCCCCCCGTCACTCCTCAAACTCACTCGGAATCAACACAAGGGCCTACAGTATCTTCTTAACAGGGTCTCAAAGGGCGTCCTAACGGCGCGAGCAAAGTTTTCGCTAGAACGTCGCTTTCTAAACAAAGATCTAATCGACGTTATCAATCCTTGCAACAGCTACAAGGAGGGAGGGAGGGAGGGAGGGAGAGAGGGAAGGAGGGGGGGGACTTCTTTCGGACTGAATCTGCCCTCGCGAGCAACGTCTACGGGAGCAGTCTGTCAGTGCACTGGTTCTCAAGCTCTTTTTAATTTCAGTTTATCATACAAAATGTAACCAAACGGACCCTTTATAGGTCCATTTGGTCACATTTTGTACGCTCTCGGAGTTGCAGACCTATAAGGGTCCATTTGGTTCCTAACTATTTAGCCGAGGACCCCCTCAGGAACCCGCTCAAGGACCCCCCCCCGCCAGACCCCCACATTGAGAACCAGTGCTGTAGTGTGGGCCTTATTTGCAAAAGACGCGTAGTTATTAGTGGTGTCCAGCAGAGGGTGCCTCTCCAAGCCTGACGCTTCCCAGGAAGGTGGTGTGGTTGGTCATGCTGATGAGGGTGTCGTCGTACACCATGCGTATGGAGATGCGCTGGCCGGCGCGCAGCAGGCTCACGCCAGCCGTGTAGCAGGTGTTGAACTTGCGCTGGCCCGTCTCGATGCTGCAGGTGCAGCGCAGGAACGGCGTCGAGTCCACCATCACCTCGTAGCTGGCAATGTCAGTGAAGTTGAGGTAGTATACCTGGGAACGAGAAGGCAGGAAGACATAAAATACAATAAGACCCGTGAACGGGTAATAGGACAAGTTCATATTGATGGTTTTACCGCTTGGTTTGAAATTTATAGGGATTTGCGGTGGAATGTGGCCCAATGGTTTGAGTTATGAATGTTAAACTTTCAGCCAAGAGAGGGCTGGGAAACAGAGATTTATTAAGTTATTTATTAATTCATGATTTAAATACCTCATGTTAAACATCGTAACGGTTCGTGGCCAGACATTAGAAAAAACAAAGAAAGAAAAAGAAACGCTTTGTGTGACCGAACGGCTGAACTTAACAGCCAGGATGGCTGACTGCGGGCTGTAAAACGCTGCTTACGTTTCTCAACACGAGTTCCGAGGACCTCCAAGGAACCCAAAGGGATGCGAAAGGGTCTGTAACTCTGAGAGCATACAAATGGAACCAAATGGACCCGTGAGGGTCCATTTGGTTCCATTTGTACGCTCTCAGACACGGGTCCATTTGGTTCTATTTGTATGCTCTCAGAGTAAAGAAAAGCATACATTGGGGTCCCAGAGATAAGAAATTGCATCAAAATGGGGGTCCGTGGCCTGACGCATATCAAACTGCGGGGTGGGGTCCTTGGAAATGACAACGGTAGGCGCATCACTGCTGTAATATATAAGAGTTAGGTCCAGGACCGTACTCACTTCTACCTGACTATATATGAAGTAGACACCGTCCAGCAGCACCTCTAGCTCTCCGGAGCGAGAGTGCATCTTAAAGACGCGGTGGTGGATGGACACCATCTTCCAGTTCCTCAGCACGCCCTCCGATAGGTCTAGACACGACAAGAAACGAGAGGCTGCGGTCAATTAAAGAAAGAACACATCCATAGCTCTATTATTCTGATAGTAATCATTGCTATAGGGTGTTTGTTCAGTTTAACAGGCGGTCCCCCACCCCGGCTCCTTAGGCGAGCGGAACATGTGTTTTCGGGTCGGGATACCGACTTGATCCGATCAGGAGAGAGAACTCATACAGGATACAAGACAGAGAAGTGAAATTGGAACTGATGACACAAAGAAGTGAGGAGACACATTTGGAACTGGAACACTGTACAATTTGAAGCTGATAAATGGGTACTCTTTCCTGATGGGATGGAATTGGCCACACACCTGAAAATGTATTTTCTATTTGCTAAAGAGCTGGAGAGACGGGGAGACCGCTGTTACTGAATAAACACTCTATAGCAATGATTATTATTATTATTAATATTACAACAAACCTTGTTTTAACCATTAAAATTCACTTACACTACCTTTTTTAATGCTGCAACTAACCAGTATTTTCTTAACTGATGAATCAGTCTATTAATCTATGCGATTAATTTAGATGTTGGTCAATGCCATCATGGCTTAAGGAATTGAGTTTCACCCAGTCATAGTGGATTTGCTCAATATGTTTGATATGTTAATTCTAAAATATATAATAGTAGTACAATTAACTTATGTTTGATATGAAACTGCTTATGTTTAAAATACAACTTTTCATCTTATATGGAACAAAGACAAGCATTCACATATAAGTATATAAAGAGCACAGTTTTTACATGACACTAAACCACTACATGATCCTACTTTGAAGGAGCACCTCACCCATTTTCAACCCATCTTCATATAAGTGGTCCAAACTAATGTTTGTTATAAGATGGCACAGTTTCCATCTACTAGATTTCCGTCTCATTGGTGGGCTATGGGCAGTTCTGAAACCTGCCTACCAATGACATCATCAATGGTAATAGAAACTATAGTGTTTTTCTTCCTGGAAAGTTGGCATGCTGAAATAGAAGCCAATCTTGTTTTAACCCTTTAAGACCGGGAATGCATCCGTGTCATTGTTATATTTCTTTTGGCTATTAAAAAATAGCAGATCTACAAGCTCTAGTGCCGCGCTATGAGCTTGTATATCTGCAATTAAAAAGAAAATTGTGGCAAATTTTTGCAAATCTTTGAATATATGTAAATATATCTGTTTTAAAGCAAAGATTTTTAACTCCGATCTGTACTTCTGGGGGGGTCCTTGGAACAACATTTTTAGATACGTATTTGGCCGCGGACCCCCATCTCAAAATGTTTAGTTCCAGAGACCCCCAGAAGCAAAGATTTGAGTTACAAATGTTCTCTTTCAAAAAATATATATTCAAAGATTTGCACACATTTTCAAGATTTTTCAAAAAAATAGCAGATCTACAAGCTCATAGCACGGCACCGAGTGCCGCGCTATGAGCTTGTAGATCTGCTATTTTTTTTATCGCCAAAGAAATCTTAAAATGACACAAAAACAGATGCCTTATTGAAACAGAGATGCGTTCCCGGTCTTAATGGGCTAATAAAAAAAAGAAGTTTGAAATCTTGTTTGAACCAAACCTGCCTACCAACGATGTCACTGGTAGGCAGGTTTCTGAACTTTCCACAGCCCTCCTCTGAGACACAGTAGAGTAGACAGAAATGGTGCCATCTTATAGTGAGCATTAAGTGAGGACCAATTATATGAAGATAGGCTGAAAATGGGTGAAGTGGTCCTTTTTAACTGTATTTAGAATAAGAGCCTGGTAGATATGCGAACAGTAGCTGAACATATAAAAGTAAAAACCGAGATTAAATTCATGAACTTAACATTAGCTTTCTGTCCTTACCTTCCCTTACTTGGATGGTGGTTTCCTGTCCTTGTAAATGAACCACTGCGGGCTGCAAAAAATAAATAAAACAAATCGTCAGAATCAGTGATGAGTCAGTGATGAGTAATAAATGATCACAATTCCATTCAATTAGGGACATTCCACATGGGATACAGTTTGTGTTAAAAGACGTGACGTACTATACCTGGAATTCCTTTGTTTTGCTCTTATCGGCAACCCCTAACGAGAAGAGAGAGAGAGAGACATCGTCATATCGTAGCCAACAACAAAAAAGGAAGAGATGACAGTTGAAACAAAACAGCCAGTGACATAGTATAAAGCCCTGATCACTGCATTCCCACACAATGTTTGACATCTTGCACCGAAATCACTTAATGCGATGACAATGAGTTCATTGATTCTGGCAGCTTGACCCCTCTTGTAGTGTGGGAAGGGGAAGACTTTTCTTGTGTAAGATTTGCGTGCTGACATTTCTGACGGTTTTCGCAAACCAAGTCCAAGCCTCTCTCAGCCAGTGGATTATTCACCAAGTACTGTGACTTGTTATGGCGACTGCCTCCAGCAAGTGAGGAGCGTCATCCAATGATTAAACCCGGGGCGAATGTAGTAGCGTGAATTTCAAAACTAGCAACACTTTAAGCCCTGTTTTATACTTCGTCGTAAGAGTGTGTCATTCACAAATTGGCAAATTGCAAGCTAGCGACAACGTGCTGTGAAAGCTTGTAGGTTGCCGATGTTTGGCGACTATTTTTGGCGATTTCTTTGTGTTTAAAAGACGGGGTGACGTGATTTTCAGTGACACCCCCCCCCCCAAAAAACATAATCATCAGGTATTATGGTTATACTAGGAGGAAGATTTTTTTCAAAAAAGTGTACAGAAATTGTTAAAATTATGTTTTTATGTGGACACGCCTCCAGTTCATTAAGTATACCTGGTTCTCACCTTAGCACCACCCACCTGTCCTAGTCCCTCCTCCTCCTCATGCCCACACCTGTTGTGTTATGATAATGAGGGGGAGGGTATGTTTTTACTATGTCACTAAGCGTTTCTCTATTGGCACGTTTGACCCTCAAGGTTTCAGCCTCCAGGTAGAAACTCCAAATAGTCAGAGAAGACATAAAACACCATAAAAACACCACCGGGGGGCTTAATGAAGTTCTATCAACCTCATAGACATATGAAAAACAGAAAAAGTGCAAAAACATGGCACCAGCTCTTTAAAATGATCAATTGAACTACGATATATGGCACACACACCACACATAAATGACACAAAACAAAGTTATATATATATACCTGCAGGACCTTGGAGGCCTGGGGGCCCTTGAGGCCCCGGGGGTCCAGGAGCTCCTGCTGGCCCCGCGACGTTGCTCCCTGGAATGCCAGGGGTGCCAGGGATCCCTGGGATGCCCGGTGGCCCCTGGGGCCCTGGGGGACCTGCCGGGCCCGGGGGACCCTGCGCACCTGGGCGCCTTTTCCCACCTGGGAAGGTTGAGAAAGATGATGAACAAAAGCGTCGGTCAGCACTCAAAATCCTTTGTGAACGTGTTTCCGATCGCATACGTCCCGATACAAGGAAAGGCAAGAGGGGAGGTTAAGGGGCTCTGTTCGGTGCGCGCTCGGGGTGTCCCGGAGGACAGAAACACAGGAAACTTGAATGCTTAACATTACTCTGAGCCAAGACGGCTATTGGATTGCAATATTGGATCGGTGGTGTGTTGCCGCTGAGCAGGCAGGCAGGCAGGCAGCGGGAGACCTAATCAATGGCAACGACGTGGAAGAAATTAAGGCTGGACTTCGTATTTACCTTTTTTATTCCGTTCTTTCCTTCTCTCCTTTCCCGTTGATTCTGAAAGAAAACGAAAACAAAGTGATTAACCCATTGAGACCTGGAACTGTGTCATTTTTAGATTTGAGCTAAAAAGCATTATTTTACACTTTAGGCTATTCAAAAATAGCAGATCTACAAGCTCGTAGCGCGGCACCGAGTGCCGCGCTACGAGCTTGTAGATCTGCTATTTTTGAAAAATCATGAAAATGTGTGCAAATCTTTGAACATAATATATTTTTCAAGCAAACATTTTTAACTCAAATATTTGCTTCTGGGGGTCTCTGGAACAAAATATTTTGATGGGGGTCCGCGGCCAAATACATATCATTTTGGGGGTCCTTGACATGAAAAAGATTGAGCACCACTGATATAGAAACATACGTTTTTCAGGAAACTGTTGGGATTTAGGAGACATGTAGAATCGGCTTCAGGTCTCAATGGGTTAAGGTTTGAAATGGTCTCCTGAACAATTATCATCTCCGATAACGTCTAGTGTATCCAGCTCGTAGCGTGTAGGTATACTAAACAGGCTACAATAACAGATTCAGATGTGCTGCAATGAGCAATTGAGTGGAGGTATGTCAGTCTGTGGTATCTTCTAGTGTAGTAATTTGTAAGTGTGGTTTCACCTCCTCTGTATGAACAAGTGCCTTAAGCATTCACAGGCAGTGGAACTGGAGAAGATCATTAGAGAGATACTTCATCCTGCCAAAATCCTTTTCTTTGAATTAGGCCCAGATGGGGAATGCAGATGAAAGTGTGTGTACATGGCGGTGTGTGTGTGCATGTCTGCTTGAGTGTGTGTTACTTTTACAGCTGTGTGTGTGCGTCAGTGTGTGTGTGCGCGTGCGTGCGCAAGTGTGTGTGTGTGTGTGTGTGTGTGTGCGTGTGTGTGTGTGTGTGCGTGCATGCATGTGTTTTGGTGGGGGCATCTCTGTCAGTGCCTTGAAAAGACAGAATGCACTTGTGTGCATCTGTGCGTGTGCAGGGCTGTGTGCGCAGCTGAAGGAATCCTTTTCAAAAAAGCCGTCTCGCTGTTCTTGTGTTTACCATGTCATTACAACTACAAAGGCCATTTAACCTTAAAACCTCACAGTTTGAGACCCTCAAACATATGGCCAGCGTTTCTCCTCTGGGTAAATGAGTGGATGCATCCGCATGGATTTCTCTTAACGAGCAGCCCTATCTGGAATCTGGTGCCCGTTAGGAGTGCCGAGAATGCACGCACGTGTGTACACTTGCGCGCGCACACGCACACACGCACACACACACACACACACACACACACACACACACACACACACACACACACACACACAGTACTTACACATTCGCTCTCACACACACACACACACACACACACACACACACACACACACACACACACACACACACACACACACACACACACACACACACACACACACACACACACACACACACACACACACACAGATCTAAGGCTGAGATTACAAAAGCCTTTGTCTGTATGCTGTGAGCAGAGGAGAGACCTGGTAATGATTAGTGTTTAGAGGGCTCGGGACTTTACTGATTTATGTAGAAAGTCTCAAAGGTGAGTTTTTTCTTCTAATTTAAACACAATCACTAAACTTCCCCCCAAGTATTCAGTGTCACGCCACAGACGCTGGAATGCCTTGTGATCATGCTGCACTTGTTGCACTCAGACATGGGACTTCAAAAGGCTTGCTGTTTTATTTGCATAGCTCACATTCTAAACAAAAGCTACAAGAAAGTTTGAGCATATTGGCCATATGGTTTTCTGTTTTGGGCTATTGATTGTGATAAATCAAATCAATGAAAATTAATGAAAGCCATCAAAGCCTCTCTGCCTCCGAGCTGATAGCCCGCGTTTTTTTTTCTTTTCTTTTTTAAATGGCCACCTGGTTCCCCCTGAAACGACTGCACGTTCCACTAAAAAGAAAATGATGAATTCATGTCTTTATCTTCCGACGGTCGTGGGCCTGAGTGACAACACTGCCGGTTCCAAGTTCCGAGTCTATACGGGCTCAGGCTAACTTCGATTCAAAAGATATTTCAGGGAATTGATATTATTTTGAGAGTGGGAAATCAACACAGGCTTCGCTGTCTGTTTCAAATTGGTGAAAAGTCTCCCAAACCCTGTTTGCCTTGTTAGCTGTCCAAGTAATAATCAATCCCATTCCATTAAATCCTTTGCTCTATAAACCGAGCAACATTATGCGGTGGAGCTGCTTTGTTAAGTAAGCACTGAGCAGTAAAAAATCAATTCCACAAAAAAGTGAGAAACCATTAACAAACTGTTTGCACAAAAAATTTAAGAGCCTTAAATCCACCATAAGACAGCTTTTTGGATTCGAGCAAATCGCCCCAAACAAACAATGGTAAGAGAAGTCACGGATCAAGTGTTATTGCTGGATGAATCCATTGTTAATTGACTCTAAATAAACATAAATTATAGTACATGTGTCCAGCAGAGAGGTTTTTATTCTCCAGAAATGTATGGTCGATGTATTTAACCACTAAACCCTGTACTTAGTTTACTGGAGTCCCCCAGGGCTCTGTAGTAGGCCCCCGCCTGTTTTCGCTCTAAACCTCTTAATGTCTTTGGCGAAAATAGCAGACCTACAAGCTCACAAGGCATCGCGTTGTGACTCCTTGTGAGCTTGTAGATCTGCTGTTGTCGCTGGATGTTTGTCCCCAGAATAGGGACGCTAGGGTTCTTAAAATATAAGCTATATACATTATGTACGGTATAATACACATTATGTATTGACGTCAATGCAAGGTCTGTGGTATTGAAGCTCCATATTGACTGATTGGACACAGAAAAGAGCGATGCACATTGGAAGTCTGTCTCCTGCTTGAATTTTGTCATTTGAGCTTTACAGAAGTGGACGGGAGGTTTACTGTGGGGACATGGGGGCCAAGGTAACCACGGTCTCACAACCAAAGGAAGAAAGAACAGTGATGAAAAAGTGGTTGAACCCAAAAAAAAGGAGAAACAAAAAAGTTCATACCAGAGTCTGATTGTTTGCCTGGGCTCCGTTTTGATCGCTGAGTTATTCCTCGGCTGTCTTCTGTGGCGTGGAAGTCACTATGCCGGTGTAGTAACTTCTCCTGCTGAAAGAAGACAAAAAAAATAAACACGAGTGAGGATGGAAACTTGTTTTTTTTTTTGCACAAAAGTCCAAGACGGAGAGAGAGCATGGGGCCCACTCTTTTTGCAGAGACGCAATTTCTAAATGTGAATAGTATTCTGGAGAAAGCTTAAGCGGATTAATGATTGTGTGTAACAAAACGAAAAACGTGATAGGATATTTTGAGGAGTGAGAGCCACATTACAAGTGTTCTCTCTATTCTTGGGGTATAATGTTTACACAGAGACAACTTGGGCCTTTTGAAAAGCTGCGAGACAGTGCCAACCAAACATACTCATTCGGGGCCAAGCCATTGTCTGTCCCAATGGTGCTGTAACCTATCCTGTAACCCAAGTCACTTTTGTCTGTGTCTCTGCCGCTTGAGACAGTCACCTGGGCACGACTGCTCTAAAATTCACCTTTTTATACAAAAGGAGGACATGAATTGTGGTTAATCTGAGAGTAATACCCCATTCATGTGGCACCTGGTTCCAACCCTATTCAGAAGTGGCATGAATAAGCTAATAAATGGAGGTGAAGAAAGGATCTGATGGAGCTGGTCTGAGCTCATCTCTAAAAACAGGAAGGGCTATGCTACAGCAGGGGGGGGTGTTCCCATGGGGGTGTGAGTGGCAGGACAAACCGCATGCCTGTGTTCTTATGTGACTGGCTCTGGTCGACTTACATTCACATGAACTCCGCGGGACGCCCTGACCCGACTGTAACCGCCCGACACTTATGCAAACGCGACCAACTCCGACAGTTAAACGTTTTCGCCGCAAAATTCGACGTTCCCCCCAAAAAACGCAGCAGAGTCCTATTGTTCAAAGTCACATGCTGTTAGAGAGCCAGTGTGTGATCACATCTTTGGGAGAGCTCCCAGAACGAGACTAAAAAGACAAAAGAAGCTCTCCGCTGGTACACAACAAGACCACCCAGCCGCCTTTTCGTCGAGCCTCGCAATCTTAGGAGATCACTCTCGGTCGCACTTTGGAGTGTCAGGGTGAGTGATGGCAAGAAGTGTAGACATAAAGGCTGTCAATGGCTGAGGACAAATAGGCCCATAACTGTTATTGTACTGGACATCTGCTCAGAGTTTGTGTAACTGACATCTCCGGAGCATTGACACGTGCGGCACCGAAAGCCTGAATCAAATAATGATGAATAATGATGTATCATTTAATCCTATTGCTTGGGAATGAATCACCGAGGAGCAGGCTAGGCAGGCTTGCTGACGGACACTTTCACCTCTTTATTTCCATTTGGTGCAAACCCAATTTGATCCCCGAAACGACAAGGCCCTCGTCTCTCCATCTGTGACAGTCAAATAAACATAGTAGTTTAACCTCAATGGCAACAAAGAACAGATCAGTCTACTGAATACAGGGTGACCCCTCGCTGTCTCTTTGTGTGGTTTTACGCTACAGCCACTGAAAGACCCATAGGAAGACAGACAGGAAAAGTTATGTTTCGGGTCTTGTCTATACCTCAACTCAGATGTGGAACCCCCCCAGAGAGGGATGAGCTGTATCATGTCGAACACCCCCCCACGTACACACACACAGACACACACACACACCCAGCCTCACCCCCGCCAGGGCTGTGTCAGGCAAGCTGAAAGTAGTTAAAGTCCACATCCCTGACCAGCCGCCAACCATGTCTGACCTTATAAGCACGGGAATTCCATCCTGATGCAGAGCTATGTGTTGGAACGGTTTATCGGCACACAGGCCTCCAGATGTTCCTGCGAGCAGCGACGTTTGCTGTTCATTTGGTGCGCAGGTGTCTGTCTCCACATCTTCACTCCAGCTGTTGGCATATAGGGGGGCTTTTTACCCCTCAAAGGGTTCTGGGTGTATGTTCGAGCATATGGCATCACACTTTCGTCTGTTCTGACAGCCAAACACGATTCCAACGGCCAATTTTCGGGGCCCCGAGATTAAGCTCCATCAAAAAACACAAAACAAACAAACAATCTGCTAGGCTACTACCAAGCTAGTATGTTGTTTGGTGCCTTAATAAACATTACATGGAAGCTATAAACAGACGGAAAAAAAGTCAAAGTTCACAGGAGGTTTTTTCCGCCCTATTATATGACTGCCTTTGGGACTGTGTGGTATTGTTTGCTTCATTTCATGCCATTATAGTATTTACAGCTCCTATACCCTTCAAAGACATGCAGAGTTACAGTAAATCAGGATGACAATGTGTTGGTATGTATGCCAAGTGCCAACTATTGAGTAAACCTTTCATTGTTCAGCACGGGAGGGGAAAAAAAACCTATTAATTAGAGGGCCTTTAAATCTTCAAAGTGTGTGGGGGGTGCTGCTGCGCGCCGAGGACATGCTTCCCCGTTGCTCCGAGGATATGACTAAATTTCACTTACTCCAGGGATGTGCAATTTTGCGCTCGCACGGTTTGTCAAAAAAAGGGGGGAAAATGATCACTTATCGGCTTCAAAAAAAATAAAAAATATCGCCACAGGGCGTGCGACGTTTTTGACCCGGTTTTGCACTTGGTCCGCCAAGATGATTCAGTCTCTGTGGTGCTTTTAACTCATCTGCCTTTGGCTCCAATCACACCTTTAAACAACATCGATCAATTCCTGATAGAAACGAGGCGCTTTCCATGTGTGTGTGTTCATATGATACTGTTGTTATATCTGATCATGCCCTGGTCACAATTAACTCAGATGTTGATGGGGTTGACAGCACACCCTGGCGCCCCCCAGTGCATGTAGGCTGCTGAGGACGTTATGTCCCATCAAACTTGACTCTTTTTAATAGCTGTTAACTAGACTCCAGATGTTTCAGCATCTGTTCTTTGTGAGACTTTGAAGGCAAACATCAGAGGAGAGATTATTTCATATACTGGTTATGAGAAAACGCTTAAGCTTAAGTAATCGACAGTGTCTGAACTAAAGGCAGCTAATCATTCTTCTAAAACAACTTTTTTTTATTAACTTTTATTTACCCGGCGTTGAGATGACAGAGAAAGACACTTGCTGTTTTTTTTTTCCAGCAGGGAGGGTCCCGCGTTCACACCTGGAACCTGACCAGTACAACCGCAAGTCTTTCAGTGCTGGGAATCGCACAGCTCCATTGGACAGCTGGGCTTTATTGCCTTGCTCAAGGGCACATTAACTGCGGCTGTTGAAGGGGAAAGTGTTGTTTGTTCTCTTCCACAGCCCAGATTTTCCCCCAGAGGGCCTGTAGACTTAAACCCATGACCTACCATTCACAGGCTTATTTCTAAGGCATTCTTCTCAGCATACGTAAAAACGGGCATCTCCTGCTTATTAGGGTTATCCTCCACTAAAGACATTCTTAGTTGACTAATAGTCATAGGGATTTGTCCACAATTTGATTTGATGATTTAATCAACAAATAAAATAATGTTTGCTGCACACAATCATGCAGAAAGCAGCCGTTTCATGTTGGTGAGGTTGAGAACTGAACATTTTAATGTTGATTTCACAATAACTACTGGCTATTTAAAGTGATAGACTGGCAGAATGAAAGGATCAGGCCTAGATGTGTAGAGTTCACAAGAGATGTGCATAGAAAAAAAGCATACAAAAATACTAATCAACTAATAAAGCCATGGTTGACTAAGGCCAAACCGATTGATTAGCGATTGACTATACAGCATACATACTATGTATGTATATACATACATAGCTATGTATGTATGCCGCATCCATCATCACACATGCAATGTCTCTCAAAGCAGAGCACTGGATAGATCCTAAACTGTAACTTAAGACTTCATCTACTGTATGTGGTGGTGGGTAAGGTCCTGCTATAGCTAGCAGTTATATCAGATGACACACGTTGCTAAACCCTACAGATTTGAAAACACTCAGCCATAACAATGGAGCCATTGCAAATTAACAGGCAATCCAATGAAACCTATTTAATTGTACATCTGAGCAGGCCACAGATCTATCTGCTGTAGACTGAGAATTGCAGTACAGTAATAGGTTTCTGTTGTCTTAATTATTAGAAATGTCAATTGACCATTCACTACCTGTGTTGATAAAAAAACATCTAGAAATACAGCAGCTTAATTACGATTCTATGTGAGCATGTTAACTGTGTTAAATTTGGGAGGCAAAACGCTGTTAAAGTAGGGCATGACAAGTGCTTTTCAGATATTTTGTCTGGGTTTCTAGTCGTTCTACTAGTTTTGTCCTGTTGACAAGCATATTATTGAAGAATCTTTAAATCATTAGACTCATAACCGATACAATGGATCAAAGACAGAGATGTGTCATCGACTTGATATTTTCACATTGTGTTAAGATGTGTGTGGATCAATATCCTACTAAAAGGGTTCCATCTTGTTCAAGTCCGGGTTGACAATCTAATTAGACTAATCCTCCGATCTATTTGTACTTTACAAATCACTTGAAGAGTATCCCTGCCTGAAGATCAAAGCCTAATGTCTCCCTTTGGCCAAGGGGGGGGGGGGGGGGGGGGAATCCCCTTTGTTTGGTTTCCCACTAGGCAGGAAACCCGGGTTCAAATTCAGGTGGTCACATTGGGGACTCATCCGGATTGGGTTTCCCGGTAGGGTTGGGTGGAGGTCAAAGGGGGAGTGAATGTAGCAGAGTAGCCCTGCCTGCAGCCCAGGAGCCTAGCATCTCATTGGCCAAAGGGGATTCCCCTTTGGACCCCTGAGCAGTAGACGTTTGGTTTGAATCATGGGCATACTTTCAGCTGACCATTTGCCTACTGCATTTGGAGGCAGAGGACCTTAGTGTATAACCTACCATACACTTTCTTATGTAATGTCCATTCTCTGTTACACTAAAAGCAGATCTGGAAATGGTTCAAGTGCCAGTTTAGGCTCCAAAACACTTCCACCTTATCTTGGTTTGCCACAAATCCTGCCTTCTCCTGTTCCCTCTCTGGCAGTTGGAGGAGTGCTGAAATGCCAGTTTGAGCAGGAAAAACACTTCGCTACCTTCGCCTGTCTCGTCACAAATCATGCCTTAACTCTGCATTCTCTGGCAAGATGAAGAGGTATTCATTTTGGCAACTATTTTTGTTTTTACTTTAACTTGACTCGGATCAGACAAAAATATGCCACCTTGAAATTCTACGGATACTTTTATCTCTTCAGAAGTATGAGATTAACATTTGTTAACACGCAAACGCGTATTCAATTTACTGAAACAGTTTAACATAAGGATTTGTGTTGCATTTGGTTGAAAAACATGAGCAAGTACTCCTGTACTCTGTTTCTGCTATCCTTTCACAACTTCTGAGCTCTAGCACTGTAGCACACTGAAAAGCACACCCCACCTGTTGTATGCACCAAGGATTAAGAAATTATTCAGAAACGTGTAGTATTGAGACAAATATAGATCCTGAGCTGGGAGTTTTATCAGCCATTAATTGCTTGAGATCAGGTTTATCTAGTCCTTCAACCTCAAAGGAAAAAAAAGACTTACTTGGTTCATAAGAGGTAAGGTATGATCTATAGCCTATTAAAAAGTTATTTACACATTTTGTCGACTAAAGCTAAGCAAAAACTAAATAAAAAAAAACAATAAGTCCTAACAGACATTTTTTGTGAGTATATTAAAACAAATGCCTTAAAATGAGGATGGGGAATCAAAGTTTAACATTAAAAGGATTACATGAAGTAATCATGAACTGCTTTGCATCCTTTCAACCACATTGTTCCTTATAGGTGATTTTTTACACTCAAGAGTTAAACTAATAGTCAGGATTTAGCCGTGTCTTGAGACATAATTCTTCAGGTATTACAGATTCATATTTTCCCATTGTGGAAGCTTACTCTCCCCTATCTCTCCGAGGCCCCACCTTTTGGCTTCTTCATAAAACTTTTACCCACAAAGCAGCATGACCTCATTCATGAGCAAATGCACTCTTTGCTCCTCACATCTCTAACACTTGAAGCTGTTTAGGAGGAGCACTTACAACCAGAAATACCAGAGGAACTACGGGGCAGAGTTACTCTAGTTGTCGAGGCTGATCCGTGCTGGACCCTGACCAACCCAGTGAAAAGTAACAAAACTCCCATTTTTCTAATCACTGGGTGAGAGTTGCCTGCACCCCCCGCCCCCCCCGTCCCACCCTCTGTGATTTGGCCTTGTCCATCCTTGCACAGTGTTTGGGCTGTTCTTTCCTCATCCGTCTGGAGCTTGTTGCCATTACAAAACAGATTGGAGTTCTATCCCGACTGTGCCCTGCCAGAACATAAGGGACAGAGAGACCGCTGTTGTCCTTCTCCCTCTGAAGGAGGAGCATATCAGAATCAATACAGTGTAAAAAGTAGTTTGTGACATACATTTAGAAAGCCTTCTTTCCCATCTATTTGTACTTACGATTTATTTTAGTTTAACCAGGACTTGGAATGTTTGTTTGAGATTAAACCGATCAACCAGTTATACATTGTAACGTCCCCAATGTATTTAGTGTGTGGTATGTGTGGCATGTCGTGTGGATGCTTGTTTGTTTGTTGTTGCTTTACCTTTTGTTAGTTTTTTCCTTTTGGGATTATTCTTTGTTTTTCTATGCAGACTTTTCGTATTCAATTATGCTTGATTGTATACCTGCATATCACATTGAATCTCATTGATGCTTCTGACGTGCCTTTGATGTTGACTTGTGTGAAAAATCCAATAAACAATGTTTAGGCCTATAAAAAAAGTTCTTCAAAGTAAATGTCTCAAAAGCTAACAAGTGCGGCCTCTACGTCCAAATGCCACATGCTCCTGTTTCTCCAACTATGTAAACTGTGGGATGTGTAATCAGAGTTGTTTAATGCAGACATCTGGGTAGGACAGCATCACAGCGCTGTTAAATATTTACAGCTGGGCCACAGTCTTTCACCTCATGAAGCATCTCCATCTGGGCTGAATACCAAACCCATCTCAATCGGGTTCAACCGGGAAAACCACCACTATCTAAAATAAGCTTAGCAAAGGACATCGTGGGGCCTAAATGAAAAGGCCTAAATGAATAGGCCCCTCGGGTTGCCTGCCTTCTTATGACAGGAAAATGATGCAAAACCAAAGACCAATCTGGGATTTGATCGTCAGCATCTTTGGTCACTTTGACAAAGATGCTACAGTGAGTTATCTAAAGATAACTTGACTGTAGCCTAAATGATGTTAACCCTTCAAAAGGGCGCTTTGCCATTCAATAGCAAGGACCATCAGCACTAACATTATGAATTCAGTTACCGCTCCAAATAGATCATAATCTAAGGTTTCGCCACAGATTACACACAAGCTAAAAAGGAGCAGGTAGTGCAAAGTCTTTTGTTTTTTTTAACCAATGTTTTGTGAATTAATTACATGGGGGGGGGGGGGGGGGGGTTAACAGTTACCTGAGGCGCAGACGAGCAGAATGAACATTTGATCAGTCCAGTCCCAGTGCCAGAAAAGAAAACACATGTTAGATGAATCTGGCCGCGGCCCAAGTAATGTTACCAACTGCCCCATCCAGAACCTGATGAATTCACATCAGCCCCGGGGCGCTGCACCTGCTGGTAATTAAGTACATTTCCCCCTCCCTCCTCCACCTGCTCCATCACGTACACCGACTGACCCCTCTGCCTGAATAAGATACTGCATGGGAGTCATACTCCACGTTCTATCTGTGTGCTTTGGAGCAACTAGGGCAAGAAGACAGTTTTCGTTTTGGACACAATTGGTCTTTTATCAACTAACTTTCCATTAGAGGGCCTATAGTCCATTTTTCGGACCATAGTCTGAAAACAATTTCTGGCAAGAATTTGAAGAGTTGGAACATTTTAAACTCTTCCAACTTTTAAGAGTTGACTCCTGGCTGGTACTACAGTGGTCCTACACCAGGGGTCGAACTGGACCTTTATGAGGTCTGTAGTGAGAGTGTACAAATCAATTGAAGAAATTGCTTCCTTCACAGGTGTTAGCAATGATTCTAATGAAGGCTCTGTTCCATTTAGTGTAGCACAGTGGTTCTCAAACATTTTAATTTCAAGGACCCCCATAAAACTCTTGAGAGCATACAAATGGAACCAAATGGACCCTTACGGGTCCATTTGGTTCCATTTGTACACTCTCAGAGTTAAATTAACGCTGATGATTTAAAAAAAAAAATGTAATTACAGTGTAATTACGTTCAATTACAGTGTAACAGGGGGGGGGGGGGGGGGGGGTGTCGCCTAATGCATATCAAACTTGAGGGTCTTTCAAAAGTTTGAGAATCACTGTCAAGAGGCAGAAAGGGAGCTTTGGCCAGGTGACAGGCAGCACACAGGGCTTCTTCTAACCGGTATTGCATTGCCTCGTAATAAGTCTAGGAATCACACGCAACGCCGAGACGAGCATTACTTATTCACAAAATATGTTTGAGGCAATCTTTGACATGGAAACCGATCCGCAAGCAGCAGCACCTGAACTGGTGTGTGTGTGAGGAAGGAAGGGGGGGGGGGAAGGAATCATTATTTGGACAAGCTACTGTAAGACACTCTGCCCAGAAAAACATGCCATAACAGAGCACACTACACAACCTGACACCCTGCATATGGAACAGGAGAAGTGAGCAGAGGTGTGAATCAACACGAAACATGTCTCGTCTCTCGTTTGATCGGAATGGAAACAATGTCGAAATGCCTACTGGGGGGCTTCTTCTTCTAATCTCTGGTGGGGATGGGGGGGGGAAGATGTTTACCTCTCCATCATGATGCCCCTCTCCACCACCTCCACTACGGCCGCCAGTGCCGCTGCTGCTGCTGGACGATGAGTCCAGCGCCGGCTCGGCCATCAGATCCGCTCCGCCCAGTGTCACCAGCATCGCCGACGATGAGTCCCTTTTCTGGTGGAATATTTCCCTTTTCACCTCCGATCGCAGATCCAAGTAGCAGACGAGCGTGATCGCGTGCAACGAGAGCGACAGCATGAATAATCCCAAGAAGATAAAGCTAGTGGTGCTGCTGGTGCTGGTGCTGGTGATGCTGGTTGAACTGCTGCTGATCCTGGTCTTCGTGCACTTATTCTTGCTGCATGTGCACGGAGGAGGGGGTCCTGATCTGGGCATCACTTCGTCCGGGAAATCCTCCCTGGGAGAACCATCGCATGCCATGATCGGGTGGTGTTAGAGAGCGGCAAAAGTAACAAGTACTTTTTTATTGATTTACTATTATCTCGGCATAATCGGGGGTCGTTTTGTCCTTGTCTTGGTCGTGCTGGGTCTTCATGAAAAGCTTATGAGGTCCAGGACGCCTACATAGGAGCTCATAGGTGCAGCCCTGCAGTTTAGTCAGGTCCGGTGGTCGCAAACTTCTTCAGTGTATCTGTAGTAACAATGGTAGGCCCGCCTACCAACACTGTGATTGGCTCGGGTCAATTACGATCCCAGACAATCCAGGGCACTGTTTCCCAAACAGTGGGTCGGGACCCATCTGTGGGTCGCGGACACATTTTTATGGGTCACAAGTAACTATCCCTTCATATTTTGTAGTTTCCTACATTTTGTTTTTAATTATTATTATTTCAAAACATTAAATATATATATATATTCCCCAAAAAATGCTAAATCTTTCATGAATTAAAAACAAATTCAATGATTTTTTCCCCCAAAAGAATTTCATGAATTTCATGAATAAAGAAAATCAAAGAAATTCCATAGATTGGAAAACACATTTTTAAGAAGTAGTGAAAACAGCCGATCTACAAGCTCACAACACCGTGGCCTTGTGAGCTTGTAGATCTGCTATTTGCACTAGTTTTGTGTCCCGGGCGAAGGTCTAATTTCTCTTTTGGGTCTTGAGCTAGTGATCCAGGGCATAGGTTCTCCATACAATTTCTATGGGGTTGTGGATCAATGTTAGTCAGTGTTTTAGCAACACCTACTGGATAAATCCAGTATTTGCAAAAAAAATAGCTTCTGGAAAGAGATTCATAGGTTTTCTAGGGGTTTTCTTGGATTTCCCCCATGTTATTCTTGCTTCTTTCATTTCTCTAGCAGTCATTGCATGTATTGTCTCAATCACTGACATTCTTTTGGCCTGCATGTATACGCATGTGTGTATCCCCCCCCCCATGTATTCTTTTCATGGTTTAATAATAGTTTTATTGCAATTTGGCTCATTGCTGTGTGTTGAGTGTCTTTGAGTTGTTTTGTATCAGCGGTTCTCAAACATTTGCATGCTAAGGACCCCCAAAAATATGTATATCAGACAGCAGACCCTGATTTGAAAACATTTTGTACCAAGGACCCCCACAATTGACATGTATATTAGGCCCGCAGAACCTGATTTGAAAACATTTCTGTGCCAAGGACCTCCGTAAGAGAAGATGTTTTGTTGTTATCAGATTTAACGCAGAATTCAACAACCATCTATAGGCTACTGTAGGTGCGGAGATAACAGTGGAGAAAGTGAAATCCTGCGATGTGAATATTCACTCGTATTCTCTCATGGGGCTGAACTTCTAGCTGGTTAAATAATCGTGAAATTAAACCGTTCCCGGTGTTGCTGGGGAGCCCCATGTCCCCGGAGCCCACTTTGAGAGCATAATTGTTGAAATATTTTGTTTACCTATGTGCTTTATGTGGGTGGGGGGTGCCAAGTAGGCTATTTTTCATTGTCATATTTGTTTGCCACTTTCTTTTGTTGTGTGGGTGGTGGAGGGGGTTGGGACGCGGGGAGGGCGTGGACCCTGTTTGTGTTCCTTTTTGGCCTGCCACCGAGATGAAAAATGAAGTATAAATCTCAATACGGTAAATATTTCACAATATTGTTGTTGAAGAAAAACAAAGAGATCATTTCATCATGATAACCCTAAACAACGGCAAGCTATTCCAACGTTTCCCATATAGAATACATACACTGTAATAGACCCCACCGTACATACGTGTACATAATTATATCTAATTACACGCGGACCCTGTCAGGCTCAACGTTATGATAACAGGAAGAGAGGGGGGGGGGGGAGAGGTAATGATCACTCAGAGTACAGCGCGGCTCTGTGTACAACAACATCAAATGCTCTAAACACGCGTCAGTCACCCCGATTCAAGAAACCGTTTGACATTTTTTGGTACCAAGGGGGCCAGCTGAGGACATGGTTTTAACCAGATTGACTGTGACAACCGTGTTTTCTCCATTTTGAGGATTCAAAGCTGGACTTTCGTTTTGTTCTCCTCAGACACAGACACTTTGATCTCTGAAGCAGGGAACCAGAGGTAGAGGCTGTGTGTGGATTACTCTGTCCTTGAGCCACGGATGATGAAACTCGTACACTAAGCAGAGCTGGAACTCGGGGCTTGATGGATTGCCCACTCAGTTTATTTTTCAGACAGCTGCCACAAAACATCTGTCTTTATTTCTTTTGGCCAACTTCTGACATTTTGCGTGCACTTGTCCTGGCCTACGGAGAGGTACACTCATCATGCGCTCCTACACGGACAGACAGTCATTGAATAGTGCGCGCGTGTGTGCGTGTGTGTGTGTGTGTGTGTGTGTGTGAGAGTGTGAGAGATTTAACATTTTATGAACATTCTTATATATTTAAATAAATGTAAGATCACTGCAAAATGATCAGTTCCTCTGGTTTACCTTTTTTGTTTGAGTAAAATGTGTGTTCATTCTGTAAACTACTGACATTTCCCCCAAATTCCAAATGAAATGATTGTTATTTAGAGCTTAAATTTACAACTGGCCAAAATAACAAATAACAAAACACAATTGTTTTGCAGATCTCGAACAATGCAAAGGCCAGTTCATATTACATTTTTGAACTCTTGTTTTGTACAACCCTGATTTCTTTAATTAAGGTGTTATTATAGCAGTGTTTTTGTCATCCAGCCGGTCCCCTTGGAACCTGTCGGGCAGACATCTCCATATTTTAACTTTTTGTGTTTTTTTTCCTGTAAATGAACACCCTACTTGATGATACTACAGTGTCACACAGAGCTTGTCGATCTGCTATTTTTTTTTGCTATTTTTGAATTTGAATCCTGAAAAGTAACCGTTTTGGACATAATGCGGGTTCCACCCAACTGGGAGGATAGGGATGATGACCTCTGACCTCAACAGTGGTTTCTATACTCTTCCTCATTGACCCATTAAGACCTGAGGCGATTCTTAAAAATGTTTTCTAAATCCTAACAGTTTTTTTGAAAAAAAAAAAAAAATGTTTTCAAGATTTAAAAAAAATAGCAGATCTACAAGCTCATAGCGCGGCACTCGGTGCCGCGCTATGAGCTTGTATATCTGCTATTTTTTAATAGCCAAAGAAATCTAAAGTGACACAGATGCTAAGGACGCTGGGGTTTTAGTGGTTTAAGTGAATAGAATGAAGCGTACCGTCTTGGAATTCAATAGACACTGGGACGCTATGGCTGTCTTGTAAAGATGCTGATTTAAAAAATGGAGTACTCTTTGTCTACTTGTACTTATGAGTACTTTCTGTAGTAGGTGAGCAGATATTTTAACCACTTAAGCCCTAGTTTATACGAACATAGCGGATCCAGAAGCTCACAACACGTGAGCTTGTAGATCTGCTATTTTGGAACATTTTATCTTTATTTTTTTGTGCCAAAAAATAGGGACACCAGGCCAGGGTTAACCCATTAATACCTGGAACGCATCTGTGTCTCTTTAGATTTCTTTGGCTATTCAAAAATAGCAGATATACAAGCTCATAGCGCGGCACCGAGTGCCGCGCTATGAGCTTGTAGATCTGCTATTTTTTGAAAAATCTTGACACATTTTTTTTTTAGATTTTTTTTCAGAAAACTGTTAGGATTTAGAAAATATTTTTAAGAATGGCCTCTTAATGTGTTCCGGCTATCAACACCACAGCATTTACAGTCCATACAGTCCAAGGCATCCCCACTGAACTGCAGTGAAAGTCATTCTAGTCCTCTGCCACTGAAGGGCAGCATTGCCAAGCCATAAATCAATATCACTGAAATACCCGCTGTCTTCTTGTCCCACACGGAACTTTAACTGAGCAGTGTGTGTGTGTGTACACGTGCAGTGTGTTCACTGCCAGGTAGGGGGCAGCGGAGACTCACCGGCTTCCAAGGAGGTTCCCGGGTTAAATCCTCCCCCCCCCCCCCCCCCCCCCCCGGGCTATCCTCCTGGCTTTGCGTTGAAGTGTCCTTGAGCAAGACACCGAATCCCCAACTGCTCCCATGGGTGCTGTTCGGCAACTGTCCACACTGCTCCTATTAGTCAGGGTGGTTCAACGCAGAGGACGAATTACCGCAACAACAACTAATAGGTTGTTATAGGTTCCATTTGCACTGTCCAATCTTTGCAATTAACCCATTAAGACCTGAGGCGATTCTTTAAAAAAATCTTTAAAAAAAATCTAAATCCTAACAGTTTTATGGAAAAAAACAACAAAAATGTTTCAAGATTTTTCAAAAATAGCAGATCTACAAGCTCATAGCGCGGCACTCGGTGCCGCGCTATGAGCTTGTATATCTGCTATTTTTGAATAGCCAAAGAAATCTAAAGTGAACAGTAAGGATTGTACTGTGTCGGTCGCACGCAGTCGTGCGGTGAAATTAGCCGAGCCACAATGTGTCACATCGTGATGCATTGTAAAGCACGCAGATCTACTAAATGTATATGATCGCCAGTGGTGGGAAAAGAAAGTACTGACGTTGTTTACTTAAGTAAAAGTATCGATACCTACAATGTAGAAGTACTCTGTTACAAGTAAAAGGCCTGTTCCTTGAGTAAAAGTACACAATTATTGGCATCAAAATATACCTAAAGTACCAAAAGTACTAAAAGGTTTGACAATAACAGATCTACAAGCTCACAACACGTCTCATCGCGACGCGTTGTAGAGCTTGTAGATCGACTATTTTCAAATAGCCTAGGTATAAAATAGGGGTGGTTAATGGGTGTTTTATAATGTAATAATGTATATCTGCAAAGTAACTAGTAACACGTTTTCAAATAATTGTAGTGGAGTAAAAGTGTGTACAGTACTTGAGTAAATGGACTTAGTTACTTTTCCCCCACTGATGATCGCCATGCTGAAAGTGGTTAACCCCATCCCGACTGTTAGGAGCAGCGAGCAGCCGTTCTCCATCGCAATGTGACCAGCTCCAGCTCTATTCCAGGATACTGGCATCAGTGTGTTTCTGACATGCATGTCTTTCTGGTGCAGGAAGAAATCGGAGAACCGTTGAGGAAATCCACGTGAACACGGTGGCGAGGGGGTGTCGCTCTGCACACAGAAAGGGCCCCAGTCAGCCCCCCACAGTGGGACCTGAACCAGGACCCCCCCCACCCTTCTTGCTGCGTGGGGAAAAACCCTAACCTCATGAAGGTAGGTGGTTGCAATAGGCTCTATGCACAGCACCCATATTGGAAAGAAATTGGGCCTCTTCTCCGCTTCCTTCACAGGTGTTACCAATGATGCTAATGAAGGCTCTGTTCCATTCTGGTCAAACAGAGTCAGGGTGCTGATATTGTGCATGTTGGCTCACAGGAGACACTATGCTACACCAGTGGTTCTCAAAGTGTGGTCCAGGGACCCTCATGGTTCCTTGAGGGGATTCCAAATGGCCCCTTACGGGTGTGTAACTCTGAGAGCGTACAAATGGAACCAAATGGACCCTTACGGGTCCATTTGGTTCCATTTGTACGCTCTCAGAGTTATGGGGGTCCTTGACATTAAAATGTTGGAGAACCACTGTGCTACACTAAATGGAACAGAGCCTTCATTAGAATCATTGGTAACACCTGTGAAGGAAGTAAGGAAGAGGCCAAATTTCTTTCCAACATGGCTGCTGTGCATAGAGCCCAATAAGCTCCAGTTCGTTGTTGTCTCTGCATTTTCCGATGTGGCTTATGTTTCACTAACACAGTAATGATATTAGGACCGCAGTGGCGCAGGAGTGTGCCGTATTGGACTCTTAAAAGTTCTCGGTTCGATCCCCGGGCCCCTCCCGCGGCTGCGCGTTGACGTGTCCTAGAGCAAGACGCTAGGAATTCCACCAATGTCTGTTGTCGATGTATGTCCATTCAGTAGACACAATGTCACACAGTACTGACGTCATAGATGACTGACGTCATAAACTGGCCTCCAAGTACTCTGATAACGGGTACTGCACTAATACCGTGTCTGATCATTCTTCTTATTCTTATTATATTAAGTGTCATGGTGACTTACTACTAAATACAAGCTAAGCGTTCTGTCACAACATTTCCGAGACTCCACCCGGGCCCTCGCAGGCAAGAGGGACTAGATGTTCCCACATTTTATTTTGTGCGCTCCTCTTTTTGGGAGCGGTGAGATAGTGCGACAGAAAAGAGGAGAGACATTCAAAGTAACCCTCACAGGGCTGGTGACTGAGGGCTCAACCTAAGCATGTTTGCCACGGTTTTCATTCAAGCAGAAAACACAATGACTTTGAGACGCAGACCGATTATTGTGCAGGCCTGGAACAGTCAGCCACATTCATTTTCTCTAACCCATTTAGACCGGGAAAGAATCTGTGTCATTATTTAGATTTATTTGGTTATCCAAAAAATAGCAGATCTACAAGCTCATAGCGCCGCACTATGAGTGCCGCGCTATGAGCTTGTAGATCTGCTATTCTTTGAGAAATCGTGGAACATTTTTGCAAATCTTTGAATATATATATATATTTTTTTTAAAGCAAACATTTGTAACTCAAATCTTTGTTTCTGGGAATTCTACAAATGTCTTCTAAATCCTAACCGTTTTCTGTAAAACGCCGCTATACAGTACGAACTTTTCCATGTCAAGGACCACCCAAAATGATATGTATTTGGCCGCAGACCCCCATCTCAAAATATGTTGTTCCAGGGACCCCCAGAAGCACAGATCGGAGTTAAAAATGTTCGTCTTAAAACATAATATTCAAAGATTTCCACAAAGTTTCCACGATAAAAAAAAAAAAAATAGCAGATCTACAAGCTCATAGCGCGGCACCTATGAGTTGTATATCTGCTATTTTTGAATAGCCAAAGAAATCTTAAAATGACACAGATGTGTTCCCGGTCGTAATGGGCTAATTCGATCCATTTTGTTTTCGTTGGGTTTTCGAGGTCCGCATATTGTAGCCTATACGTGAAAGAGTCGCTCTCGGCTGTTTACCTTATCAAATTTCATTTTTATCGTTAAATGATTTGTTGCTGTTCGTTTGCGGTAAAGCGCGGAGGAGGTCACATGGCCTTGAGGAAAAGGTTACAATGATAAACAAAGCCTGTGCCTCAGTGGTGGAGAGTAACTAAGTACATTTGCTCAAGTCCTGTACTTCAGTACGATTTTGTGGTACTTTTACTGTACTTGAGTATTTCCATTTTTCAATGCTTTATTACTTCCTTATTTCTACTGCTCTACATCTCGGAGTCAAATATCGTACTTTTTACTCCACTACAATTACTAGTTACAAGTTACTTTGCAGATTTAGATAATTACTAAACATGCAGTTAAGCCCTATTTTATACTCCGGCTATTTGAAAATAGCCTATCTTCAACCTCACAACGTGTCGCGATGCAACTGAGCTTGTAGATCTGCTATTTTTGAGAAAAGAAAACATTTAGAAAAAACTAGTTTCACTTTACTGTAATTCTGCTGCCAATAATACTGAACTTTTAAGTAAAAGTTCTAATACAGGCCTTTTACTTGTAACCGAGTATTTGAGTATTTTCCATATCGTGGTATTGCTTCTTTTACTTAAGTAAAAAAAAAGACGAATAATCTGAGTACTTCTTCCACCACTGCCGGGCCTGCATGAGTCACCTCGCTATTCCTCTGCCTTGTCAGGGAACGACCCACGAGCTCCAAGGCTTTAAAATGAGTCACATTCGAGAAGAAAAAAAAAAAAAAACCTTATTGTTGTGATTATTTTTGGCATTGAAAAGCCTCACGAATAATTCTTATAATGTCCCCATGGCTCTAATGCACCGTTCATAAATGCTGTGCCACTCTATCCTCTCTGAGCTTATAACAAGATTTAGAGGTTTTCCCTGCCAGATGACAGAGTTTGCAGAACGAATATAGGCGCTCGCTCGTACCGTTTACCACGGAGAGGGTTGGCTGCCGCGCGATAAAATCCTCAGTGTTCCTTTAACCACTTAAACCCCATATGGTTGAGCGGGGTCCCACAGGGCTCCATACTAGTGTGTTTTCTGTTTCCGCTCTGCATTAAATATCTTCGCTGAAAATAGCCGATCCACAAGCGCACAGCGCAAACATCGCCGCGAGCTTGTCGATCTGCTATTTTTTTTCCGGCGAAGGGTTTTCCCTCAAGAATATGGATCCTGGGGTTTTTTAAGTGGTTAACGCCAAAAGAGTTGTACAAATGAAACCAAATGGACCCCGTAAATGGGTCCATTTGGTTTAATTTGTACACTTAAAGGAGTTTAACCCATTAGGACTTGGAACTTAGGAACTGTGTCATTTTTAGATTTGAGCTAAAAAGCATTATTTTACACTTTAGGCTATTCAAAAATAGCAGATATACAAGCTCATAGCGCGGCACCGAGTGCCGCGCTACGAGCTTGTAGATCTGCTATTTTTGAAAAATCGTGAAAATGTGTGTAAATCTTTGAATATAAATATTTTTAAAGCGAACATTTTTAACTCAAATCTTTGCTTCTGGGGGGTCCCTGGAACAACATCTTTTGATGGGGGTCGGCGGCCAAATACATATAATTTTGGGGGTTCTTGGCATGAAAAAGATTGAGCACCACTGATATAAAAACATACGTTTTTCAGAAAACTGTTGGGATTTAGGAGACATGTAGAATCGGCTTCAGGTCTCAATGGGTTAAGGAACACTGAGGATTGTACTGGTAAGGTTGTACCATTCTATGGCTCGCGTCTTCACCAAACTATTGTGAGAATGCTACCCTCTTGAACGTTATCTGCTGCCAGTGTCTCTCGCCAAGGGCTCTTCAGATGTGCGTGCTCGTTGTATCTGCTTTCCTTGCATGCTTCTCTGCACCCATCATTTCCCTTCTTACCGGTGGTGGAAAAAGTATACAATTTATTTTTTACTGAAGTAAAAGTATCATCACTGCAATGTAGAAGTACTCTGTTACAGGTGAAAGTCCGGAATTCAAAATTCACTTGAGTAAAAGTACGAAAGTATTGGTATCAAAATGTACTTAAAGTACCAAAAGTAGAAAGTAGGCCTACTCATTATGCAGAATGTCCCATTTCACAAGTTTTCAAATGTATACAAATCTTTTGAAAATAGCAGATCTACAAGCTCAAAGTTTTCAAATAACTGCAGTGGAGTAAAAGTACAATATTTCCCTTGTAGAAGTAAAAGTACTGAAAATTGGACATACTCCAGTAAAGTAAAAATACCCCAAACATTTTACTTAAGTAAATGTACGTAGTTACTTTCCACCACTGGTTCTTGGCGTATCTGCTTTCCTTGCATACTTCTCTGCATCCATCATTTGACTTTCTTGCGTATCTTCTGCCTATTGATGAAGGGCCCACAGTGACAGTGTTTCTGTCCTAATTAACTGTACAAACCTTACCCCACACACACTCCAATAACCAACCTTAGAATTCCGCTGTGTGTGTGTGTGTGTGTGTGTGTGTGTGTGTGTGTGTGTGTGTGTGTGTGTGTGTGTGTGTGTGTGTGTGTGTGTGTGTGTGTGTGTGTGTGTGTGTGTGTGTGTGTGTGTGTGTGTGTGTGTGTGTGTGTGTGTGTGTGTGCAGTGAAACACATCCGACCATTGCCCCCAAGTCGATAATTAATTAACTTGTATTGTTTTGGATTTGTCTCAAGAGTTGTGATGAAGACTGGGGGGGGGGGCTCTGTGTGCCTCGTTTCTCTGTACTTTGCTGCCATTGAGACCACCATCCATCTCTGCTAAACCCCCCCCCCCCCCCCCCCCCGCCCATATTCCCTGCTGATTCTCTGTGGTGAATGTTGTATGAAAATGCTTTTGGTACAACCCTTTAATGGTTTTGTTTTTGTTCAGTTTTTTTGCTCCACACAGATCTATTTACTAGTCTTTTTATTTTGCAAACCTGTGTGTGTGTGTGTGTGTGTGTGTGTGCGCGTGCGTGCGTGCGTGCGTGTCCTCATTGAGTAATGACTAGATTAATTATTAAATCCCTATACTTCTACGCCCTTCTTGGAAAAACAAAAATGGTGCTTTGCACGAAAACCCATTTCATCCAATCCTTTACACCTGTGAACCTGTGATTTTTCATTTGTGATTATTAAATGTTAGTGATCAACTATCTCAATTACCCTTCTCCCATTATTCAAATATCCAAATAAATTCCCCACACATATTACAAGTAAGACGCGCGAACGCTGGAAGCGAACGCAGCTCGAAAATATTTTGTATCGCGGCGAGTTACGGACTGTGTGTGTGTGTGTGTGTGTGTGTGTGTGTTTTGACTGCACTCTGGCGCCGCTCTGTTGGTTGCACACAGGCAGTGCAGTGCACACATACTGCACACAGACACACAATGAGAGCAGAGTTTCATAGTATGCTCCACTTGGGCGGAGGCGCGGCTTTGCCGCGCCTCCTTCCGCGCCTCCTTCCGCGTTCGCAATCTTTTTTTGGGTAGACCTTTCTGAATCCCACATGGGAAATTCAGCTTCAGCCGGCTGATGGCTGCTCAGATGTAGCCTGGTAAACCCCCACCTTCCGGAAATCTCATTTGCATTTGATTTCAGGAAGGAGTCTGGCCTGCAGGCCTGTATGGGCAATTTGGCTGTGGCCGGCAGCTGGGTGGGATTAGTACCGTTTACTGACAACCCCTTCAGCCAATCAGCAGTTCGTTCCCCTTCAGCCAATCAGCAGTTTGTTTTCCCCACCACCAGCCAACGTGACGCAAGGGGACTTTTGAAAGGGCCATGCCGAAAATAGGCTGCTTTATTCGGATACATGCGTGTCACTGCCCGCCCCTGCCGGTTCTCTGATTTTTTATTTTTGAATAGGCTCTGTCATGATGAATTGACCACATATATGAAGTTAAACAACTAAATTCTATCCGAACGATATCTTAAAAGTAAATTCCGTGCCTCAAAAAATAAGTTTGAGAGCGTTTTCACGTTTTAAAACCGAAACCAAAAAACAGCGGACAGAATTTCAACGGCCGCCGTAACATTTTGGTCGGCTGCACTCGGCTCCATTCGGGTTCACTCGGGTTCCACCTGATTGGCCAACCTCCGCTGTCAATCACAGAACAATGAGCGAGGACGCTGATAGGAGAGTTCATGTTGTGAACTCCGGAGAAACGCCCAGACAGGCCTGTTGGCCAGACTCCTTCCTGAAATCAAATGAGATTTCCGGAAGGTGGGGCTTTACCAGGCTAGCTCAGATGGTCACGATGAGGGTGCTCAGGGTGGAGCTGGCACACTTTGACACACAGACATGGCCGAGGCCGGGAGGTTGAACCAGCTACCTTACCAACACCCACACTGTCGCCGTGGACACCCACTGCCTCACTGGGAGGACGCAGTGTAGTGGTTCCAGTGGTGGAAAAAGTACTCACATTTCTTACTAAGTAAAAGCATCATAACTGCATTGTAGAAATACCCTGTTACAAGTAAAAGTCAGGAATTCAAAATGTACTTGAGTAAAAGTACAAATGTATTGGTATCAAAATGTGCTTAAAGTACCACTACCAAAAGTATAAGTACTAAAATGTTTGAAAATAGCAGCTCTACAAGCTCACAACGCGTCGCATTGCGACGCGTTGTGAGCTTGTAGATTGGCTATTATCAAATAGCTATGTATAAAATAGGGCTAAAGTGGTTAATGTATGTTTTATAATAATAATTATTCATAATTATTATATCATTGAATAATCATTTATATCTGCAAAGTAACTAGTAACTAACTATCGCACTCCCAGCTCAACTTCTCTCCCACAAACATAACACGTCCAATTGTGCTCCTATGGACGCCCGACCAAGCCGAAAGCATTGCGGAGGATTCGAACCGACAGTCTCTGCAGCGGCGGACAGCAACTT
Source organism: Gymnoscopelus microlampas (assembly GCF_963454915.1). Lineage (NCBI taxonomy): Eukaryota > Metazoa > Chordata > Actinopteri > Myctophiformes > Myctophidae > Gymnoscopelus > Gymnoscopelus microlampas. The sequence goes on from NC_139955.1 coordinate 6,728,879, forward strand.
TACCCCTGCGCCGCCCGAGCGAACGACCCATCTCATATAATACATGAAATGTGCGCTATTATCAGAGATATTGTCTCTAATATAAATGTTGCTAATCTCTGTTCTGTCTAAATAGATACAGCCAGCCAGCACAGGCCGGGTGAATCTGTTTTCCAAAGTTTTCCCACTCTTACTCCTCTATCTACAAACAGCGCCTTGTCCTTGAAAGCCGGCTTCATCCCCTCTGCCAAGTTCTTGCCTATTTTTAAGGTAATTTATTAAACCGAGTTGTTTTGCTGCGAAAAGATCTATTTTCTGCCTCCAGCTTTGAACAGGCATCTCCTCTGTGACTTCTCCCCCCGTCTAGTAACGGCGGAGCGCCACTGGCGCAGTCACGCCTCCGTAGCTGTGTTTATTAATGAACAACACGGCGGCCATGATTGACACCCGCTGTAGCGCTGACCTCATCCCAGTGGAATACAAGAGCGCCGGCGCTGCCCGGTGAGATCAACGACATGACGGGGAGCTGAAAACAATCTTGCACCATTAACCCATTGAGACCTGAGGGACGGCTCTGCATAATATGGCCTCTAAATCCTAAACAGTTTTCTGGAAAACACGTACGTTTCTACGTCAGTGTTTCTCAAACTTGTTCATGTCAAGGTAACCCCCCACAATTATATGCATTTGGTCCGCGGGCTCCCCCCTTCTTAATGGATAGTTTTATCGCCACTTTTTAACAGCCTTGCTCAGGGACTATACAGATGGGAATTAGCCTCTGGCTAACTCTGGCTCATTTTCGTACGGACGTGAAAACTGATTCATGTCGATTAATGTGCACTGTCCCTGCTAAATAAATAAATACATCTCAAAATATGTTGTTCCGGGGACCCCCAGAAGCAATGATTTGAGTTAAAAATGTTCATATATATATATATATATATATATATATATATATATATATATATATATATATATATATATATTTTTTTTTATTTTTTTTATTTTTTATTTTTATTTTTATTTATTTTTTTTTTAAATATTATTTTTTTTTTTTCAAAGATTTGCACACATTTTCACGATTTTTCAAAAATAGATCTACAAGCTTGTATATCTGCTGTTTTTGAATAGCCAAAGTATAAAACGGCTAAAGTGGTTCTAATCTACTGTAAAACGACTTTGCTTTCCCGGTTTTAACGGGTTAAAATATTGCATCCGATGTTACACAAGCCCCCCCCCCCCCCCCCCCCACCCCGCGTTCAAAGTCACGAAACGTCTCGGAGGAGGATATCTGTGGAAAGAATTTTTAGCGGAGGGAAAAAAAAGAAGAAAAATTGGAATCAAAATACATGGGGAGCTGAGTTGTCCGACTCATATTTTCATGGTCGGCTGCCAGCTCCGCCGTAAGAGGAATGCTTGTGTGCTAGGATCCTCAGGGCTCATGTTGCACAGTAACTCAGCGGATGGACGGGTTGTGTACTCGCAGATACTTGTATCTCGTGTGTGTCATGTAGTCGACGTCGCGGCGGAAAACCTTGTATCGCCATATGTACGTTCTCTTTTTGTGTGTGTGTGTGTAAATTAGACGTGTGTTTACACGGTGTCGCGCAAAACGCAAAAGTAGCCAAAATAACTGCTCCGGAAGCTCACAATGCGTCGCGAACGATGCGACGCATTGTGAGGTTGCAGACCTGCTATTTTTTGCAATTAGAGACAATAATACTTAACCCATTAATACCTGGAACGCATCTGTGTCACTTAAGATTTCTTTGGCTATTCAAAAAATAGCAGATCTGCAAGCTCGTGGCGCGGCACCGAGTGCCGCGCCACGAGCTTGTAGATCTGCTATTTTTTGAAAAATCGTGATTTTTTTTTTTTAATATTGTTTTCAAAATGTTAGGATTTAATGAATCACTTAATGGGTTAAGTGAAAGTGTGTCTGTGTTTTTATAAATGTTTAACCAATAAGAAATGTTATATCGTCTGTCGGGCGGACACCTCATGCGTCCCAAGCTGTTACTTTTCAGTATTCAAGTGAAGAAAGTAGCAGATCTACAAGCTTGCGGATCTGCTACTTTTGTGTGACGCTGTAGTATCATCGAGTAGGGTGGTAACTAACGGGGAACCGTTTCGGAGTGGACGTACGAGGTTCCCACCCGACGGTGACGATCTGGCCGAGGCCAACAGAGAGTGAGGTGGAATATGAGCTGGCTGCGTGTCTTGGTGCCCTGGGTGTGTGTGTGTGTGTGTGTGTGTGTGTGTGTGTGTGTGTGTGTGTGTGTGTGTGTGTGTGTGTGTGTGTGTGTGTGTGTGTGTGTGTGTGTGTGTGTGTGTGTGTGTGTGTGTGCCAGCACCAGCAGTGGTGCTTTACAGCCTCTCTATGTTCTCCTGGATACTTTCCACCATGTTGCTGATGCTCAGGTGAGGCACATGTTCTCAGAGAGAGAGAGAGAGAGAGAGAGAGGCCCCTGCCAGCCTCCATAAACCACACGAAGAACTAGTCAACACCCTTATCAAAGTCTGATAGACACAGACAGAAACACACACACACACACACACACACACACACACACACACACACACACACACACACACACACACACACACACACACACACACACACACACCCCAGTGGTGGAAAAAAGTGCTCAAATTCTTTACTTAAGCGAAAGTATCAATGCTGCAATGTAGAAATACTCTTGTTACAAGTGAAAGTCCGGAATAAAACATTTACTTGAGTAAAAGTACAAAGGTATTGGTATCAAAAGTAAAAGTACTCATAATGTCCCATTTCCCAAGTTTTCAAATGTATGAAATGTATAAAAAAATCCTTAGCAGATCTACAAGCTCACAATGCGTCTCATCGTGACGCGTCGTGAGCTTGTAGATCTGCAATTTTCAAACGGCCGAATGTATACCGGGCTGAAGTGGGTATTGTATGTTTCGTAATACTAATGAAAATCTACAAAGAAACCATTTGACTCTGAGATGTAGTGGAGTAGAAGTAAAAGCACTGAAAATTGGAAATACTCCAGTAAAGTAAAAAATACCTCAAAATTGTATTTAAGTACAGTACTTAAGTAAATGTATTTAGTTACTTTCCACCACTGACGCACACACACTTCTTTCTTTCTTTCTTCCTTTCTTTCTTTCTTTTGTGTTGCCATTACTGCCTGGTTTCTGCCTGACTGAGCGTTGTGTCCTGTAGCAGAACCTCCCATTTGAGCCTCCTACAGTACATGTCACCAACCTCCACACCTCAACACTGATCCCATATCATCTTTTTATTGCTCCAACCTTTTCATATGACACCACCTAACTCCTCTCACCTCTCTCACCTCTCTCTCTCTCTCTCTCTCTCTCTCTCTCTCTCTCTCTCTCTCTCTCTCTCTCTCTCTCTCTCTCTCTCTCTCTCTCTCTCTCTCTCTCTCTCTCTCTCTCTCTCTCTCTCTCTCTCTCTCCCCCCCACCTATAATATTGACATGCCCAAAATAGAGACGGCAGGTTGAAAGTCGCAGTTAACTTTGTTTTTGCAGAGTTACTCTGAAGTGGAAAGAAACCTTGGCTCGGTTCAGTTGTTCCTATACCGAGAACGGATGGTGGTAGAATTTCATGAAGCTTAGTGGGAACGACCAGTATTTTTAGACCTTTTTATTGATTTTATTGATAGACCTTAAATACTGTCCCCCCAGTAGGCAACTCTGCCCCAAAGAGATGGTTACGTTGTAGGTTGACAGGGTCAAAGGTCAAGGTCACAGTTGAGAGGTGTAGAACAAAAGACGTTGGTGCGGGTAGGATTTTCAGCACCTACGTACATTTCTTAGAATTTAATTAATTCACCGGTAAGCTCCTTACACACCGGGGGCGATGTTTTCATGCGAATAATATGTTTTTTTAAAAAACCTTATAAAGTCAATGCAAGCTTTCACGGAGCGAAAAAGCGAAGGGAGAAAGCGTCTTTTAATTAATCGGAACGAGTCCGAATTCTGCGTATATTCGCATAATCGTCGGTGTGTAATGACCTGTAGTCTTCCAAGATGTAGAACATGTTTGTCAAATGGCAAGGCAAGGAAAAGGAAAGTTGGATTGTTATAGTTCCTATGAACAAGGCATTTCAAAATGCTTTACGCAAAACATCAAGCAATGAACTCGCAGAACATGTTATAAAAAGGACATCTGAATAGAATAAAAGAAAGATAAGAGAACGGCAGAAGAAATAAAACTCAGTAAAAAAAAAAGGCTGTGGCAAACAGACAGGTCTTCAGCTTTGATTTAAAGGGAAATGAGAGTTGCAGCAGACCTGCAGTTTTCGGGCGAGTTTGTTCCAGACCTGGACCTGAACGCTGCATGCTTTCAGAGAAAGCTAGACCCCCGGGTTCCCAGAGACAGAACCCTGAGCAGTCTTGGATTGGGTTCATGATGTGGGCACGGGATCAGAAACCGTATTTTTGGCCCTAAACCATTCAACGCGTTTTAAACCAAACGGTAGTATTTTGAAATAAATTCTGTGACAGGCAGACAGGGGGGGGGGCAGTGTAAAAGATCTGAAGAACTGACGTTCATATGATCCACTTACTTGGTATTGGAGAGGACAAGAGCAGCAGTGTTGTGAATCGACAGCAGCTGTCTTATCTGCAGGGATGTTTCGGGGCACATTTCAAGAATAGTCTATGCCTCCCAAAATGACCGAAGAGACGACCAAGTTTATGCATCGGGACAGCACAAAGACAAAATAAGCCTGCCTAAGGGCAAACGTACTTTTGCTCTTTCAGCTTCCGTTTAGCCCTGCCGGCGGTGAGGCTCTATAAGGGTAGCAATGTCCTGATTTTAGAGTTGCTTGTTGAAAATAGTGATATTAGATGACCCCCATGGCCTTTCGTCTGGCACCACCCTTTGGCTACATTTCCACTTGCACAAAAAGAGATCTCAAAATCCAATGGGTGGATTGCCATGAAATGTCCAACACAGTCTCACTCCCAAGAAGGCACATATTGCCTTTTGTGCCTTCCTGGGGTTCTGACCAAAAGGCAATACGTGCCTTCTTGGGAGTGAGACTGTGTTGGAAATGTACGGCGTGTGCATGCCGTGCACAGTGGATGGACCGTACTTGACTGACTTTTAGTGCCACCCTCAGGCCAAAATGTCAACCTTGCACACAATATATATCATGATCTAACGGACCAGAGGTTCAAGTACATGTACTCAAGTCACGTACTTAAGTCCAATTTTGAGGTATTTGTACTTTAATTGAGTATTTCCAATTTCCAATACTTTTACTTCTACTCCACTACATCTCAGAGGCAAATATTGCACTTTCACTCCACTACAATTATTTGAAAACTTTAGTTACTAGTTACTCTGCAGACATAAATTATTACATTATATAACACACATTAACCACTTTAGTCCTATTACACAGGCTATTTGAAAATAGCCGATCTACAAGCTCTCAACGCGTCGCATCGCGACGCGTTGAGAGCTTGTAGATCTGCTATTTTCAAATATATACTACTTTTAAGTACATTTTAATACCAATATTTTTGTACTTTTACTCAAGTAAATCTTGAACACCAGACTTTTATTTGTAACAGAGTACTTATACATTGCAGTATTGATACTTTTACTTAAGTAACACATTTGAGTACTTTTTCCACCACTGGTAGTGGTTCTCAAGCTTTTTAATTTCAAGGACCCCATGAGTGAGATTAAATGGAACCAAAATAGGTTTAATAGGTGTTTAAAAAAAATAAACTAACTGAGAATGAGCATATGATTAATTACCATATGTCAAGGTATCACAGATGTAAGGGTGCAACAGATAATCAAATTAATCAATTACAAAAAAAATATCTGAATGAAAATAAAATAGAATGATTGCCTTTAATCTCAAATAAAGACACTATAAGGGCATATGTGACACTCCAATTAACTTATAAAATAACCTTGTCGAAATGTCATGTCATTTTATCGTATTTTTTAGGGTTGTCCGATATTGGCTTTTTTACCGATAACCGATATACCGATATTGTCCAACTCTTAATTACCGATACCAATATCAACCGATACCGATATATGCGGGGATTATTGTGATTAGGGTAAGCTCAAATTTCATATCACACACACCATATACAGTAAGAACTCCTGTAACTTATTTATAAAGCAAAAAAAAAAAAAAAATGTTTTTTTTTTTCAAAAACCGATACCGATATTTTCCCGATATCAATTTTCATGCTAATATCGGCCGATAATATCGGGAGGCCGATAAAATCGGACATCCCTAGTATTTTTAATACTTTGAACAACTGCTACGTATTTGGCCATTTACATTTTGAGTATAATTTACATTAATAGTTCATCCTCTCCGCCCTATTAAGCAGGAGTCCAACACCTGTGTGTATGTGTAGTGTAATAGGCTCTATTCACAGCAGCCATATTATGAAGACATTCACAGGTGTTACCAATGATACTAATGAAGGCTCTGTTCCATTCTGGTCAAACAGAGTCAGGGTGCTGATATTGTGCATGTTGGCCCACTGGAAACACTCTGTTACACCAGTGGGTCTACAGTTGGGGTCCAGGGACCATCATGGGCTTCCAAATGGCCCCTTACGGTTGTGTAACTCTGAGAGTGTACAAAGTAAGGGTCCATTTGGTTCCATTTGTACACTCTCAGAGTTATGGGGGTCGTGGAAACCACTGTGCTAGACTAAATGGAACAGAGCCTTCATTAGTATCATTGGTAACACCTGTGAAGGAAGTGATAATATGGCTGCTGTGCATAGAGCCTATTGCATATTTATTGTTTTATGGTACTATATCAATACCATTTATTATTGTGCTGAATAACCAAGCATGTATTTGTAGATGATCCCAAAGCAGACAAAACACCTTGAATTACAGGTACAGAGAATTTATTGATGTCAAGCTATACAAAACAAACCCTGTACAAATCAAACATGCAATATATCGAAAACAAAACTCTGTTAAGAAAACAGTATTTAAAAAAATGTACTGTAGGTTTTTAAATAATACAGTAGCCTATATAAAAATACTCAAAGCAACAAAAAAAACAGTGGCTGCTGGTCACAACAAAAACACAAAAAAATATTCCAAAGCCTCTAAACTAAGGTTTAAAAATAATAATGCGTTTTTAAGAAAACAGTATTTAAAAAATGTACTGTAGGTTTTTAAATAATACAGTAGCCTATATAAAAAGTACTCAAAGCCAAAAAACAGTGGCTGATGGTCACAACAGAAACACAAAAAAATATTCCAAGGCCTCTAAACTGTGGTTTAAAAATAATAATGCGTTTTTAAAATGACATGTGTACATACAATGTACAAAAAAGAATGTAAAAAAAATAACGATTGATGAATGAGTTTGGAAAGAGTGACTGGTGGGAACAGCAACAAAAAGATATTCCTTCCCCCCTTGAACTTAAAAGTAATACATTGACTATATCTGGTGATATGTTGTGTAGATGTGCTCCTATCTAAACCCTGATAATTGGGGTTGAACATTTTGTCCACCACTGCATCTAGCTGTGGTGTTCCAGAGTGACACACACCTTACTAGGTAACACCTTCAGAGGGACTTCAAGGTCAGAAGTGTGACCGAAGTGTGGAAAGAGTCTCCCGGTGAAAGTGTGTGTGGTGGTGTGTAGGTGTGTGTTAGAATCGGCATCGTAGAAGGACAGCTTTCCTCTGTTCCAGTCCAGCTGGACTCTGATCTTCCTGAGTTTCATCGAGGAGTCTTTTCCGACAACAGTCATTGAAGTCGGGGACTCTACTTGGTAGTCATCGTCTACGTATGCTAAACACCAGATACCTCTATGCTTATCTCCCTTCCTCTGGAAAGACTCTTCATACACACCCACCTCCCAGGAAGTGATGTCTCCAACCTCAACATCCCAGCTGTGAGTCCCTGAGTTATATCCCTCAGAACCCATGACAATAACATTCTTAAGCCTCTCTGGGTTGTCAGGAAGATCTCTACGTTCATATCCACTTTCATCATATACCAAACTAGTCAGATCGTCAGACAGCTTGAGTTCTTTATTCTGGGTGTTGGGGTCAAGGATCACAGGAGTGTACGAGACAATGTCCTTCATCTTGTCCCAGACTCTGAAGGTCAGGTTGCCCAGGTGTTTGGCCACGTCTACTAGCGCTCCTGAGACCAGCTGTGGGTCCGGAGGTGTGCACTGGACTCTTTCCACTATGGTCTTGTAGTTCTGCAGTGAGATGTCATCCGTCTCGATATACCTGATGGCTTTGGAAAGAGTCACCATCTCTCTGTTCAGCCCATCAATCTTTTCCCTTATCACCCCTCTCTTCTGCCTCTCTTCCTCCCTCAGCACAGAGATCCTGGTGTCCTCTTCCTTTTGTAGGAACTGGTGAAGCTTTGTGAACTCTTTCCTAATGTGCAGCTCTGTGTGCCAGGCCTGGGCCATAATGTGTCCTGCTGTGTGATCACAATTTGCTTTAACTTGATTAAAGCTCTTCAGTTTCTCCTTTAAGGGTTTCAGGTATTTCTGGATGTCCTTTTTGCGGTATTGTAGAGCTTCGTCGATAGGTCTGAACTTGTGCCCGGCATGTTTTTCAGAATCTCGACACACGAGGCATGCCAGGTCTTCATCATCTAGACAGAACAGCCTGAGTTTCTCCCCATGCAGAGTGCAGACAACCTCAGACCTCGCCGACAAAGATCTGTGCCTTCTCTCCTCTAAGAAGTTTTCACAAAGGTTCCTCAATGCTAAGTTGACGGGAGGTTTCTCATGGGAGCAGCTGGTTTTGCAAACAGGACAGTCTTTGGTTGGTTTTCCTGTCCACCATTGCTGCAGACAGGCTTCACAGAGGCTGTGGCTACACGGCAGGAGAACTGGATGCTTAAAGATGTCACGGCACACAGGGCAAGTGAGCTCCTCTTCCTTCTGACTCTGAGTCACACAGGAAGCCATGTTGTCAGCAAACGTTCTAGTAGAGGAAACAACAGTGTTAACATTTTGAGCAGCAGTGGCACTAGTAGTTGTAGTTTCCTTAAACGTAATAAACTTTGACACAGCGTTTGATTGAAATTTACTTTCATACACTATTGAAATTTACTTTCTGAAATGTAACTAAGTTGTAAGACATTTCCAACACTCTGATTCTCAGTTGCTTAAAGAAAATGCTTTTGCATAAATCACAGGAAGATGCACTGTGAGTTTTTTACACTTCTTCAGTGTATAATTGATTTGAAGTGTCTTGTGCAACAACCAATCAAATGCTTATAATATGCCACTATCCGAATATAGAGCTTTAATTTTAACAAAGAAACAATCAAAAGGTGTACCTTTTCAATATTTGTACAATCTGTTGTTATTGTCTTTGTAGTTTGTCAACTTTGTGACCTGTTTTTAACCTGTTCAAATTGTACCTCTTTATTCATATAGGCCTACTATGAGATATGATAACCATAGATAGAAGTTAAATAAATATAATAACTAAACAAAACAGGCCCCTCTAAAATTCTCAGATAGATCAACATCAGAGAGAAACCAAACCAGATCATTGTTGGTTGACTGACTGCACCCCCACATAGCCTTTGAAATCACTGCTAGTCAAATAAACACACACAAGAATTGTGAAATCACAAATGACATACCTGATAACTTCACCAAGTCCAGAAGAGAGAAGTTCAGCTCTTAACAACAACACACATTAAAGTGACACCATACAAAACAGAGCCCTGCTAAATACTCACAGAAGGGGTCTGATGGTCCAATCAGAGTTGGGGGGGGGGGGGGGGGGACACACCAACAATAGACAGAAACTGTACTGGACGACTATTGGTTAACATCCCCCACTGTTGCATTTAGTCAGGACCCTATTCCTGGCCACGCCCCTAACTTCCGCTCTGAGGACTTAGGGCCCCGCCCCCTACACACTGCCCGACATTTGAAATGGTCGGCGAGTAAACAGATCGTTAAGCGTTTCACATTGCACAAGTTTCTCTCTTGAAATCGGGCTATATGTGTCGTTGTGGTTCTCGCACAATTGATTGGTCGGCGACAGGGGTTCACTCATTGCAAGATATTTCACCACGATGTGATCCCGACCCAATACATACATTTGTTTTTATTCCAAATGTCTCACGAAAATGTGAAAGGCTCCCGTGATATATGCGAGACAGGGCGCTAATGATTGACGTTAAATAATTCTCTATTTCTCTGTATCTCTCTCTCTTTCTCTCTCTGAAACAAACGGTGCAATTCAGATCAGATGCGGTGTTGCCGTGTCTGCTTATTATAAGCGAGTTGCTTGTAAAAACTATTGGTGGTTGGTTTTTGTTTTGCTTTATTTCTAAAGTGTAGTTGCTTATTTGGCTTGTTTCCTAATGCTATTTTTCTAGTACCTCGATAAAGAATGATTAGAACAACACATTGAAAAAGACACCTCTATTTGCAGGTTTGAGGTTTAATCAATAGTGTATGACATTTATACTGATCAGCTGTGGTTCTCAAAGTGGGGTCCGGGGACCCCCAGGGGTTATTGGGGGGGGTACCACAGGATCCTCAGCATCATTTTAACCCCTTTATCCATATTTTATACGTTGGCTATTCAAAAATAGCAGATATACAAGTTCACCGCGCATCACTTTGTGCTGCGCAGCGAGCTTGTACATCTGCTATTTTTGAACATTTTTGAAAAAGATCTTGAAAGTGTTTGAACATTTTTGAATACTTTTGCATTTTGAACACACATCTTCTCTTCTGGTGGTCCCTGGCACAAAACATTCTTCAGATGGGGGGGGTCTGCGGCCAAATATATGTAAATGTGGGGGTCCTTGACGACCTGAACATTTGAGAACCACTGATTAAGACAGTAGTAGTGGGAATCATTTAGAGAAGATGGATTTAGGGTACTGTAAAATAAATGTGTTGAATTCAAATAGTCTATGCCAAAAAAATCACCAGTGTTTGAGCCAAGTCACTCTCATTCATTGTTGGGTGGGTGTGACACATATAGATTGGCCAATAGCTTAACCATTCACATGTAATTCAGTCAGTAAAGTAGTGCATATGGATGATGCCTCGTTGTCATCTCATTGTCATTAAAAGTATCTCATTGCTTTGTCTGAACACACCAGAACAAAGTACAGTTGCCAACTGGAACTGCAACTGGTTCTTGAGTAATGCTAAAGGAAAAAAACATGTTTGGATCCTCTAAAAACCTTTCAGACTTTTAATAGTTATATAAAGATCCCATAACAGTTGAAGTATACTATACTCCATAGACCAGTGTCTCCCCTGTGAGATTATATACTTGGTCCGCTCTGCTCCTTTTTCCCTCTACACCAAATCTCTTTGTTGAAAATACAGCAGTTCGTGCTGTGAGATGGTGTGCGGTTACAGGTCAGCTATTTTCGGTGAATGTTTGCCTATTCAAACAATGTCTAAAGTTGGGATGCTGTTCATTGACAAGAGGTTAATTAGAACCATATGAAGAACATAAAGAATAGTCAGTAGCCTAGGTGAAGGTTCTTTTTGGAACCACACTTTATTTTACCATTATTTTTCTGTGTGTAAGAAACAGTAGTGTGTAATGATTTTCTTTTTTTAAATTTGTTTTTAGCATATTTTCAGCACAATGTCGGTTGCTCATGGGCCATTGCTTTGTCTATACGTGATCCAGTTGGTTGATTGAATACTTTATTAACACGATTACCGGTATTAACAGTACAGGCACTACAGTCACAGGTGAATCATATAAGGTATATTCACAGAAATGTAATGGGCAGAGCTAGAGGTGGGACTTAAACAGGGGTGTACAGTGAGTGGACTTTTTCACACTGAGGAAGGACATTACTTATGTATAAGTTAACTGTAAGGGCTGCTTGCAGACATTCTTGACTGCTAAACTGCTAACCCCTATTTGAAAACACACTGTATGTGCCAGGGACTGAGGGACCCCATAAGATAATATTTTGTCACTTTTGTCAACAAAACAGCCGATCTAAAAGCTCACAATGCGTTGCATTGCGATTCGTTGTGAAAGCCGTGGAATAAAATAGTGGGATAGGGAATAAAACTTAAGTGGTTAAACTGTTCCTCATTTGCTTGGGACCCCGGGCCCTGGTGGTCCACATTGAGAACCAGAACTCTAAAGACTTCTAAAGACTAGACAGAGAGGACAATCTCACAGCTTTCTTTTTCTTTTACTTGGTGGAAACAGTTGTAAATAATAATAATAATAATAATGATAACTGAGCTAGACGGTAGTAGTGAGAATCATTTAGAGGAGATGGATTTAGGCTACTGTAAAATATATGTGTTGAATTCAAACAAAACAGGCCCCAATATACAAATAGTCTATGCCAAAAAAAATCACCAGTGTTTGAGCCAAGTCACCCTGATTCATTGTTGGGTGGGTGTGACACATATAGATTGGCCAATAGCTTTACCATTCACATGTAATTCAGTCAGTAAAGTAGTGCATATGCCTCGTTGTCATCTCATTGTCATTAAAAGTATCTCATTGCTTTGTCTGAACACACCAGAAAAATAGAGGTGCCAACTGGAACCGAAACTGGTTCTTGAGTAATGCTAAAGAAAAAACATGTTTGGATCCAGTAAAAACCTTTCAGACTTGTAATAGTTATATAAAGAACCCATAACAGTTGAAGTATATTACACTCCATAGACCAGTGTCTCCCCTGGGAGACTATTTTTGGTCCGCTCTGCTTTTCGTGACACAGTGTGACGTTTCGTGACACAGTGTGAGCTTATAGATCAGCTATTTTCAGAGAATGTTTGCATTTTCAAACATGTGCACAGTTCATTAGAACAATACAAGAAACATAAAGAACATTCTAGAAAAAAAATGTTCTTCAGTAGCCTATAGGTGAAGTTTTTTTTTTTTTAAGAACCATTACCTTTCTGTGTGTAAGAAACAGTAGTGTGTAATGATTCTTTATTATTATTTAACTTGTTTTTAGCACATTTTCAGCACAAAAATGGTGGCTCGTGGACCATTGCTTGGTCTATATGATTCAGTGTTTTCATGTATTGATTGAATACAGTACTTTATTAACACAATTATTAACAGTACAGGCAGTACAGGCAAATGTGATGCTAAACTTGTTTCAATTGTGGTTTATTGTACTCAATTAATCAGTAATACATAATACTTACATTACAATACAAAACATTTTTGGAATAAAGGTCAGTAGAATCTAGGTATATTCTCATAGAAAGGCGGAGACGGGTCAGAGATCAGAGATTCTACTATCAAGGTGTTCAAGGAGTTAGATTATGTTCACTTGTATTTTGAGGACAGGAATTATTATTAGGTTAGTTTTGAGTTGTAATTCGGTCAGGTAGAAGTATTGATTGATTGATGTACTTTAGTAAGACATGAGAACACCAGTACGTGGAAGTACAAATTCACAATACAAGGTCTACTAAACTGGGAGACTCATTAAGCACTGAGCTTGTTTAAGTCAATTTTGAATTCCGGACTTTTACTTGTAACAGAGTACTTCTACATTGCAGTATTGACACTTTTACTTAAGTAAAACATTTGAGCACTTTTTCCACCAGACACTCTTCTAGACCACTGGTTCTCAACCTTGGGTCCAGGGACCACCAGGGGGTCCAAATGGAACCTTAACCCATCTGTAACTCTTGAGAGCGTGCAAACGGAACTCTCTCAGAACGCTCTCAGAGTTAAACTAGAGGATTTTACAGTGTAGATGGATTTGGGTCCCAGAAAAAAAAAAAGATAGAAGAAAAGTTATCAAATGGGGGTCCGTTGCCTAACGCATATCAAACTTGGGGGGGGTCCTTGAAATCGGTCCCAAGTAACACCCTGAACGTGTCAGGCAGGCCAGCGTTACCGAAGTGTCACCGAAATGCTTTGTCTTCTCAGTGGGCTGAATTCAATTTGTCTGGGGCGTAAAAAAAAAACTGCTTTGAGGGAGGGTGAAAGTTTTTTTGGCCAGTCAGAGAGTCAGTCTGTCTGTGTGTGTGTGTGTGCGTGTGTGCGCGCGCGCGCGCGTGTGTGTGTGTGTGCGTGCGTGTGTGAGTTTGACCCTGGAGGACCACAAACACGTCACCCCGCCAACCTCCCACAGCTGCCACGTCGTCCCTCTCGGGGACTTTTTCTTCTTTTTTTTCTCCCCCTTTCGCTTGATGAAGTGTCCTCCTTCACGTCCCGGTCGTCCTTTCTATCCCTCCATCTCATTATCTCCACAAATATCATCACTTATTCAGAGGGCCCTTTCAAAAAAAAAAAAAGGCAGACGATATACCCTGACACAGCAACAACCTGCCGCACCCGGAGTCTGCCTCTATACCGCCTCATTAAAATACCTCATCAGCGCGAGCACGCACACACACACACACACACACACTAACAGTCAAGCGCGCGGGCGAGTGCGCACACACGCTCAAATATCGCTGCTGTCGTCGGGCAGAATCCTCTTATCTCCATATTCTAACTTTTTGTGTTTTTTTCGTATACTAACGCCCTACTTGATCATACTACGGCGTCACACAAAAGCATCAAAAGCAGCAGATCTACAAGCTCGAAACGCGTCGCTTCGCGCCGCGTTTCGAGCTTGTAGATCTGCTGCTTTTGATACTTTTGCTATTTTCGAATTTTTATCCTGAAAAGCAGCAGTTTTGGACATATGAGCTTTCCACCCGACGGAGACGATACATATCATGCATATTCATGCGTATGGGCACGCATTCAGACTTAATATCTGTGAGTGTGTGTGTGTGTGTGTGCGCTCGCACACACATACTGTATATCATGCATATTCATGTCTATGGGCACGCATTCAGACTTAATATCAACGCAGGTGTGTGTGCGCGCGCACACACCCATACACACATATGTACATATTCATGCATATTCATGCACATTTGCGCATGCGTTCAGACTTAATATCAATGCAGGTGTGTGTGTGTGCACACATACATACTGTATTCATGCATATTCATGTGCATTTGTGCACATTGAGGCTTGACACGCTCTCGCTCTCGCACACACACACACACACACACACACACACACGGGTTTGTTAGTGTAACTATACTTGTGAGGACATGAAACGGTTAGGACGGCAAAATAGCCACACATTAGACGAAAAATTGCGCAGCGTGATGTGAGCTTGTAGATCGGCTATTTTGCTCCGCACAACTAAGTGTAAATTAGGGAAAACTTTAACCCCAACCCTTAAATTTATAACCTCTAAATGTCTAATCCTAATCCTAACCCCAACCTGCATCTTTTTATAATTGTAAGCCGATCTACAAAATGTAATCCTTTTTCACCATAAAACAACTATTTGTCTTCTAAGGACTGGGAAAATGGTCCTCACATGTCTATTTCTCTGTACTTTTGGGGACGTTTGGTCCTCAAAAGTATAGTAATACAAACATAAACACGCACACGCACGCACACAAGTGAATCCACTAAGACCGGGAACGCATCTGTGTCATTTTAGATTTTTAGCTAAAACCATTATTTGAAACTTTGCCTATTAAAAAATAGCAGATCTACAATCTCGTAGCGCGGCACCGAGGGCCGTGCAACGAGCTTGTAGATCTGCTATTTTTGAAAAATCTTTGAATACATGTTTTTTAAAGAGAACATTTTTAACTCAAATCTTTGCTTCTGGGGATTCTACACGTCTTCTAAATCCTAACAGTTTTAAACTTATGTTGCTATAACATCAGTGGTTCTCAAACTTTTTTCATGTCAAGGACACTCAAAATTATTTGTATTTGGCCGCCGACCCCATCTCAAAATATCCAGGAATCCCAGAAGCCAAGATTTGAGTTACACTTTCTCAAGATTTTTCAAAAATTGCAGATCTACAAGCTCGGTGCCGCGCTATGAGCTTTATCTGCTATTTTTGAATAGCCCAAACATTAAAATGATGGTTAAAGTGGTTGCTTTCCCGGTCTTAATGGGTTAATTCAGTTTTGTGAGAAGTGTTGCCCTATGGTGATAACAAGGCTCCCTCAGCCCCCGTGCAGTAGTGTGATAGTTTCTCCTTCCTGAAGGCCTTTCCTCCATCACAGCGTACTCTCATTAATTACCACAGACGTTCCCACGCGCAGCACTTTAATAAACTGACTTGAGTTTGCGTTTAGATGGCTTAATGTACAGTATATTGCTGCTGTCGGGGTGGAAACCTCGACGTATGCTTACTATTCTGGAAATGGGGGTGAAAAAAGAACCCAGGTGTTCCAGTGGATCCAATCAATGTAGTCATTATTTAGTCACACAAGCTCTTGTTAACTCATTCAGTGCCACTGGACGTCTAAGACGTAAAAAAAAAAAAAAATTGGGGGGGGGGGGGGGGGGGGATGTTCAGAACCCGAGATATGATGATTTGAAAATGTTCTGCTCCATTCACTTCTTGTTTAACTTCTTACTGAAAAAGGCTGTATCTCGGCTCCTAAGCACTGAATTCAAAGCAATGAATTTTGGCTCTGGCACTCAGAGCCAAACTGCCAGAAATAAGTCAGGCACTGAATTAGTTAATACTTGTTATTGGTTCAGTATTCAGACGGACATAATTAATCACTTTCCCCCGTAGATATTTTTTTCCAACGATTGCATGCGTTGTGAGCTTGAAGATCTGCTATTTTTGCCACTTTTGTCGGGGCACCTAGGCTGCTAATGCCTGACAGCGTGTCGCGGGTTCGAATCCCGATCCCGACGACCTTTGCTGCGCGTCACTTCCCATCTCTCTCCCCATTTACAGTCAGTCTACTGTATACTATCAAATAAAGGCAGAAAATGCCCCAAAAAAAACATACATTTCCGGGAAAAATATAAATAAGACGTTGAAATATGGAGATACAAGGTTTCTGTCCGACAGCAACGATGTTTAATCCGTGTTTGTCAAGTTGTCTCAGTCGTGTTGAGTTTCACGTCTCGTAGGCGTGTCGACGGCTCTCTGTTGGACGCCAGTGCTGCTGACTGCTCAAAATGTTTACATTATGTTGTCAACTGTCACAAAGGACTGATAGTTTTCCCCCCCTTGGCATGCAATGTTTAAATTATCCACACCTGGTCGCCATGCTGCTTGCATGTTTTTGATTAAACAAAATGCACTCGCCATGTAAGAACGCCTCCCAATCGTCCTTCAACGGAATAGCTTAAGGCCTTATTAGGGACCACAAGCTTGTCTGACAAACACACTCTCGCTTGTTGTGTTTAAACCGCCATATGCAGCTGTGTGTTAATGCTTCAGGCGTCTTTAAGGTGTGTGTGTGTGTGTGTGTGTGTGTGCGCGCGAGCGTGCCATCGCGTAAACGTCCCTCTTCAGCTTTATTACCTGGCCGTGAATCATGAGCCTGCGTAGCTCGCTCATTGTTGCTCTGAAGGTTAAGCAAACCAATTAGAGTTCCCCGCACACCGCTGGGGTTCTACTCTCTGGAACAAACCGCATCCCCACTCGCACTTGCATTTTAAACAGTCCATGCAGGGGGAGGGGGGGGGGGGGGCGCGGGGTGGGAGGAAGTGGGAGAATGAAGGAGAGAAACACATTTTCAGAGGGAAATGATGCCTGAG
The DNA here is from genome assembly GCF_963454915.1 of Gymnoscopelus microlampas. Classification (NCBI taxonomy): domain Eukaryota; kingdom Metazoa; phylum Chordata; class Actinopteri; order Myctophiformes; family Myctophidae; genus Gymnoscopelus; species Gymnoscopelus microlampas. The sequence goes on from NC_139955.1 coordinate 6,746,432, forward strand.
GTGGGGTGGCGTGGGGGGGGGGGGGCGGAATAAACGAGAACCGAGACAGAACATTTGAGAGAGCTCGGAGACGGAATGAGAAGAGACAAAGTGGGAGAGTGGGAGATAAGGAGAGAGTGAAAGAGCAAAGAAAGTGAGCGATAAAGAGACAGAGAGAGAGAACAGTTAGACAGACGGAGTGTAAAAGAGAGACGGATAGATACAGAGAGAGAGAGAGTGGCCCTATTAAAAGAAATGACACCGTCATGGCTCAGTGAGCCCCTGCACTGGGCCGTAGGAGCCCCCTGTGCTTAATGCTCTCTGCCTGTCAGCGCTACAGTCAGCCGCACTGGCTGGCTGCTCCCAGGGGGAGGCTATGTTGGTCTGACCGCGCTCTCCATTAATTCAGGCTCCCTATTAGAATAGATACAGGCTAAGTGCTGGACTAGGCAACGAGCAGGTCCAGTGGAGAGCAGGCCTGGTGCACCGCGATGCTAATCCAAAGTGTCACTCCCTAGAGTTCCTCGCCAAGTCGGCTCTGAAGTTTACACCCCAACAGTAGCAGCAGCACCAGCTCGACCGTCCTTTGATTATGCTGCGTTTGAACCCGGCCGTCTGACACATTGGAGTCGACCGACGTAATAGGCTTGTGGACAGTGGTGGAAAGTAACGAATTACATTTACTTAAGTAATGTACTTAAGTAAAATGTTGAAGTATTTGTACTTTACTTGAGTATTTCTAATTTCCAATACTTTTACTTCTACTCCACTACATCTCAAGGGCAAATATTGTACTTTTACTCCATTACAATTATTTGAAAACTTTAGTTACTAGTTACTTTTCAGATATAAATTATGTTATTATGAAACATGCATTAACCACTTTAGCCCTATTTTATACCTAGGCTATTTGAAAATAGCTGATCTACAAGCTCGTAGATCTGCTATTTTCAAATATTTTAGCACTTTTACTTTTGGTACTTTAACTATATTTTGATGCCAATACTTTTGTACTTTTACCTTTTAGTTACAATCGTAGACACTTTCGTTCTTCTTCTCCTCGGACGAAGAAACATTTTAGATTCGTCTGCCAGGGAGAGGTAGAAGCCGGTGTGCATTTTAATGGGCCCGGAACGTGAACAGTTCTGCGCCTGTGCTTGATCGCAGGGGACACCGTCCTTCTCCAACTTTGACACCGTAGGAAGCTGCAGCTGAGATCATATGACTTTTTAGTGCACCAGCAATCGGTTCTTTGCAGGAAAAGAGTCGGCACAGCCACACTGTGCTGTAATAGAATGGGGCTTGTTTGTCCCGGTTGTCTCCGAGGATCTAAACTATGCTGGACTGATGACCCCTGTGCTTGCTTTGCAGGCATTTTAAACAAGCAACTCAACTCTGGGCTTCGTCTTTGCTCATGCCGTGCACATCCAGAGAGAGAGAGAGAGAGAGAGAGAGCGAGAGAGAGCGGGGGGAGAACAAGGGAAGAGAGAAATACATGGAGAGAGAGAGAGTGAGTGAGTGAGTGAATGAATGTGAGAGACACAGAGAGAGAGAGAGAGAGAGAGAGATCTGGTCCAGGAGAGATATGGAGATGTGAGAAACAGCAGTGTAGGAACGGGCTGACGTCGGCTCTCTTAGTTTGCCACATTAGCATTTCAGAGGGAAAAACAGTCGAGGAAATCAGCTTGGAAACAAAAAGGTTTGATCAGCATTGACTGACAGAACCAAGGACTTAAAGGTTCACTGCACCCCCCCCCCTCCCCACACCCACACCCACACCCACCCCACCAGCCTCCTCCTCCTCCTCCCTCTGCTTGCTTCATCTTTTCCGCCGTCTCCACTTTCCACTCAGCTCCACTCAGCCATAACACCAACCACCCTTGAAATCGTCGCCCGTCGGGCCCGAAAACCTCTTATCTCTGTATTTTATCCTTTTTTTTTTTTCTCCGTTAAATTAGCGCCCTTGCGCGATCACGCTATACGGCGGTCGCGCGGAAGCAACCAAAAGGCAGCCGATCTGCAAGCTCGAAACGCAGCGCGAAGCGACGCGTTTCGAGCTTGCAGATCTGCTGCTTTTTGGTGCTTTCGAATTGGAATCCTGAAAAGTAGCAATTTAGGACGTATGAGGTTTCCACCCCGACGGAGACGAAATGGATGGATGGAAGTCTGTCTGTCTGGCTGGCTGGCTGGCTGGCTGGCTGGTCGCTGTTCAGGAACACCGAGTTCTCGCCGCCTCCTCCCAGGCGTCCTCTCTCTGTAATCCAGAGAAGTTTCAAGTAGGAGAGGAAAAGCCATGAAGTGCGTTTCCTTAATCTTTGACAGTGGCGTGAACTGACTCTATATAAAGGGGGGGGGGGGGCGTGCGTATATATACTGTGTTATATGCTCTAGAAGACAGACCCCAGAGTGGGAGACGGCATTGTGTTCTTCTGCCTGACGTTGCTGTTACTGTAATTGTGTTCTTTGAGCAAGCCATCTGTGTGTATCGTGATCTCTCCGTGCACGTGGCGTGCACGTTTGTGCCCGGCCACACTTATACAATGCATGAAGATTTCCCAGCTGTGTGCATTGGTGGGTTGCCTGCTGTGTCTTATTTTTGCACGCATCGCGACGCCCGTACGTGCCGTACTCTTTCCTCGCACATAATGTGCATGCATGCATGCATGTGTGTGCGTGTGCACTGGTTCTCAACGCCGGGTCCCGGGGGACCACCAGGGGGTCCCCACGTGGACCCTCACCGGTCTGTAGCTCTTGAGAGTGTACAACAAAGCTCTGAGCGTAAGTGCAATTCACAGTGAAGTGGGAGCAGTGCCGTTCCAGCCAATCTGCAGTCAGTCAATCAGGCGATTGGGCTCCGCCTTTAAATATCACCGCCTCTGACCCTGTCCTTCATTCTTTTCAGCAAGCAACGAGCAACCCACCTCCATCCCCCCAACCCCACCTTGTTAGAATCTCAATTGTCTAGAGCTGTGAAGGAAGGAGGTTCATCTGCAATTTATCTAATTCTAATTTATCTTTCATTCAAAAAAAACCTTTTGTTTACAACAACTTGATCCTCTCCTTTATTGAAATGGAATGCTACATGACCATTGAGTATTTTCAGTGGTGTAAAGTAACCAAGTACATTTACTTAAGTACAATTTTGAGGTATTTGTACTTTACTTGAGTATTTCCAATTTCCAATACTTTTACTTCTACTCCACTACATCTCAGAGGCAAATATTGTACTTTTACTCCACTACAATTATTTGAAAACTTTAGTTACTTTTCAGATATAAATTATGATATTATGTAACTACTTTAGCCCTATTTTATACCTAGGCTATTTTCAAACATTTTAGTACTTTTACTTTTGAAACCTTAAGTACATTTTGATACCAATACTTTTGTACTTTTACTCAAGTAAATTTTGAATTCTGGACTTTTACTTGTAACGGAGTACTTCTATATTGCAGTATTGATACTTTTTACTTAAGTAAAACATTTGAGTACTTTTTTCCACCACTGAGTATTTTACAGTGCAGATAGCAAATTGCATATGAAATGGTGGGGCCGTGGGGGCGGGGCGGGTCTTATGCACTGGGGGTCCTTGAAATGAAAAAAAAGTTGGGAATCAGTCACTGCGCATGTGTGCGCGCTGCGCCAGGCACGGCAGTTTAGCCTGCACACACCAGGTGTGTCCCCCCCCCCCTCCCCCCTCTCTCTCTCTCCTCCCCCACAGTCAGCTGGACTCAGACTTGAACGGGTCACATGGGGGGTGGGGTGGGGGGAGGGGGGGGGGGGGGGGAGAGGAGCTGGCAGCTGCCCTGTCAGCTTGACCCGCTTCTAAAACGCCACTGTCATCAGAGGGGAGAGAAAGAGAAAAAAAAGACCCTTGAAAGGCCTGTTAGTGCTGAGCTTCTGACTTCCCATTCAAAGCGGCACGATAACAGCCCCTGGGTGTCTGGACGGCGTCCAAAATCCGCTGGCCAAAAAAGTCTCCGCTCAGGTATAATGGCTCTGTCCTGCCATGTACCCCCCCCCCCCACCCCACACACACACACACACACACACACTTCACCTCCCCTTGCAGTCTCACTCGTCACCCCTTCACCATTTTCATTCCTCTCACTCCTTTTTCCGTTTCATTCCTCCCTCGCCTTACTTTCCGCGCGTGTGTGTGTGTGTGTGTGTGTGTGTGTGTGTGTGTGTGTGTGTGTGCGTGTGTGTGTGTGTGTGCGCGCGAGCGTCACAGTAACACTTTCCCCCCTTTTGTGGACCCCCTACAGAAGGTTCTCTCCTTTGATAAACATGGTTACGGAGTTCCCATGCAGTCCCCATCGCGGTACAGAGCTCCGGTTCAATGGCTTTTTCACTTCCATCTAAACGACATGCGCCGCGATGGAATGCAACGTCATTTACAGGAGTCAGCAAGTACATTATGGGCTGGCACAGGCCCTGGTACCTGCTGTTTGCTTATGGCTTTGCTCCTGTTAGTTTCTTTTCTGCTGGGACAGTTTGAATAGGGCAAGGCCAATTCATTAAACCACTACTCCTCAACATTTTATGGCCCATGTTCATTCGCCAGGTCATTCTGGGTAAATTACTTCTGGGCATCCCTATTCTCACACAGAATGTGCGAGTCTGTGTGTGCTTTGCCTCGGTATTCTGGTCACAACCTTGTTTTGGAGCAACTAGACCAGTGGTTCTCAAACTTTTTCATGTCAAGGACCCCCAAATTGGCACTTATTATCCCGCGGACCCCCATTTCAAAAGATATGCCAGGGGACCCCCATAAGAGAAGATTTTTTTTATGGCTCTAGCAGTGATTCTCAATCATTTTAATTTCAAGGACCCCCAGTTTGACATGCATTTGGGCTACAGACCCCCATTTAATGGCATTTCTATCACTTGGACCACAATTCATATTGTAAAATCTACGTCAATTTAACTCTGAGAGTGTATTCGTGCACTCTCAGAGTTACAGACCCATAAGGTCCATTTGGTGCCTAATCTATCATTTATCTGGGGACCCCCTGAAACTCCCTCAAGGACCCCTGGGGGTCCCCGGACCCCACTTTGAGAACCAATGAACTAGACCCTCTAGAAAAACGCGGGAAAAAATCCTTGATTATGCGGGCTAAAACTCTTGATTATGCGGGCTAAAACTCTTGATTACGCGGGCTAAAACTCTTGATTATGCAGGCTAAAACTCTTGATTACGCGGGCTAAAACTCTTGATTATGAGGGCTAAAACTCTTGATTATGCGGGCTAAAACTCTTGATTATGCGGGCTAAAACTCTTGATTATGCGGGCTAAAACTCTTGATTATGCGGGCTAAAACCCTTGATTTTGCGATGAAATATGCAGGCAATTTTATGCGGTGAAATTGCGGGAAGTTGCGAAATATGCTGAAATATGTGAAAAGATGCGAAATATGCTATGCGAAGCGCATATTATGCAATGCAATGCGGCCTTTTTCGAAAAACGTTACCCCCGCATAATTATGCGCCATTTTGATGATTATGCGGTAAATTCTGCGATCGCATAATCTTATGTTTCTGGAGGGTCTAAGCAACGGGTTTTTGCTGCAGATATCAGATTTGGAGATTTGATAACACCGGGCCAAGTGGACCTCTCCAGAAGTCTCTCAGGACTTAAAAGTACTGCTCTTCATTCCTGCAGACATTCCGTGACCTTTTGTCTCCGTCTGGAAAGAAGTCCTCGCCAAAAGTTCACGTTCAAAGTTCAAAACGAGCTCTCTCCTTGTCTGTGCAAAAAAGTTCTGCTGAAATGATGATGTGAGCGGAATGCGTTAGTCCTAGTCTGACCGTGTGTATCAGTGTGTGTGTGTGTGTGTGTGTGTGTGACACACACACACACACACACACACACACACACACACACACACACTGTGTGTGTGTGTTATTAGGATGACACAATGTTTAACGTGCAATAAAAAGTTGCATGTAATTGAGAAACCCTGACACATAGGGCACAACAGCAACAGCCCAGACAGTCTTATGCTGTCGGGCAGAAACCTTTTTATCTCCATGTTTCAACTTTGTCTGTTTTTTTTCGTAATTGAAAGCCCTTCTTCGTCGTACAAGAGTGTCGCGCAACAGTGGCGAAAATAGCCACTACTACAAAGTTCACAGTCTGCAAGTCGCGATGTGACGCATTGTGAACATGTAGAGTGGTTAATTGTATCTGTGGATTGATTTTATATTGAACTAACAAGAGCTTGTGTCTAAATAAACTACATTTAGTCCACTGGAAAACAGGTTATTTTTCCCCCCTCATTTCCTGGAAAGTAATGGTTTTGGACACACATGTTTTCTGATGTTATGTTTGTTGGGAAAGGAGAACAAACACACTGCTAACTTTTTGATATTCTCCGGGCACGTCTGCTATAGCTTCATTAAGTCCTGGTGTTCACCTGCTGCATGAGACGAGCATGGCTTCCAGGCACAGCGGATGTGAGCGGCACGTCCTCACTGTGACTAAAGAGCGCTGGTGATGAGACCCATACCCTTGGCACACTCTCTTCCCCCGTCTAATCCTGACCCCGGACAGTGTCAATGTCTCAGACCAACCACAAACCACTGCCATATGCTCTCTGAAGATGTGGGTACATCAGCTGAATTTATATTTCAGGATCCAGGTAAAGCTAGCTAACTTTTAAAGGAATGGAAAAGGTAAAGCTAGCTAACTTTTAAAGGAACCAGCTTATAGCCGCCGGGGGGCTATAAGCTGGTTAGAGCTCACACCATGTAAACAAGACCACAGTCCTTCCTTTCCTGCGTGCAGTTGGCCTGGGTTTGAATCCTCCTTGAGGCGTTTTGCCGCCCGCGCCTTTCCCATGTCTCTTGTTCACCGTCTCCATCAAAATAAAACTCTTAGTCGTTTTATAGCTGCCGTTGAAGCCAGCTCAACTTGGATTGTAGCTTTTTTTGTTGTTGATTTTGTGGCAGCCACAAACGCCGGGCGTCACTTCGTATCTTCATGTCCGCTGGCTTCCACTGAAAATGAATGTAGTGGTGGAAAAAGTATGCAAATTCTTCACTTAAGTAAAAGTACCAATACTGCAATATAGGAATACTCTGTTACAAGTAAAAGTCCAGAAATCTAAATTTACTTGAGTAAAAGTACAAAGGTATTGGCATCAAAATGTACTTAAAGTACCAAAAGTAAAAGTACTAAAATATTTGAAAATAGCAGATCTACAAGCTCTTGTGAGCTTGTAGATCTGCTATTTTCAAATAGCCTAGGTATAACATAGGGCTTAAGTGGTTAATGTACGTTTCATAATTTATATCTGAAAAGTAATTGGTAACTAAAGTTTTCAAATAATTGTAGTTGAGTAAAAGAATTGGAAATTGGAAATACTCAAGCAAAGTACAAATACCTCAAAATTGTACTGAAGTACAGTACTTAAGTAAATGCACTTAGATACTTTCCACCACTGGTAGCCTGTAGCTTTCATGTCAGCTGGCCTCCATTGAAAGTGAATGGTAGCCCGTAGGTTTGTATCTGCCAGCGTGAACGCCGCATTAGACACCATCTAGTTGAGCAAGCCTGTTCATTTTCGTACAGCAGCAATCCCCAACCTTTAGGCCGGGGCCCACTGGTGGCCCGGGAGGATATTGCAAGTGGGCCCCCAAATAATTGGATTTGAATGATAATATAACATTGATATTAACCCATTAAGACCCGAAGCCGATTCTACAAATGTCTTCTAAATCCCAACGGTATTCTGGAAAAAACGTATGTTTCTATATCAGTGGTTCTCAAACCTTTTCATGTCAAGAACCCCCAAAATGATATGTACAGTATTTGGCCGGCGACCCCCATCTCAAAATATCTAGTTCCAGGGACCCCCCAGAAGCAAAGATTTGAGTTCAAAATGTTTGCTTTAAAACAATATATATTCAAAGATTTGCACATATTTTCACTATTTTTCAAAAATAGCAGATCTACATATATATCAATATATCTGCTATTTTTGAATAGCCAAAGTGTAAAATAATGCTTTTTTAGCTAAAGCAAAATCCTACTGATACTGATAAACAGGAGTATACTATGCTAGTTCCATTGATCCTATAGGAACCAAGCCCCCAGAACTACGGTAGAACATTGAAGCGGCCAAGCCTGGTGGTCAAATCTGAGAATGCACTTAAAATGCTACTGCGTGTGCTTCTCCCGTTTTGTGCGCATGCTCACGACGCATCACGACGCATGGAGCGATTCCATTGGTTCATATTGGTTCCATATTGGTTCCTATTCTTACTTCCGGGTGCTTCAAAACGCCACTGAGCACATTCATTGAAATGATAGCGATCCCTGATAAACTCTCTGTTCTCAGCGTATAAGCCAAACTGCACACTTTAGGTGCTCATATTCCCCAACGGGTATGGTCTAGTGATAGGAACACATCGATTGATTGATCATTAAAATAAACCTGCGCTGAAAATGTACGAGGCCCACCCATCCGACCACTTTCAAGTGGTCAGATGGTCACACAAGTTTTTCGAGCGGGCCCTGTTCCAGAAAAGTTTGGGAACCCGATACCGCGTGGCATGAAAATCAACTTTCAGAGAATTGTGACTTGCTTGAGATAGATAGTTAATCCCCTTTTGTCACCTCTATTCTGGGTCAAAGTTATGTTATCGTTGCATTTTCATGCATTTAAAGCGTGGATTGATTTGAACAGTCTGGGCCCCAAATAGTCCCCGGAGACGAGATTGATTTATGAACAAAATTCGAATGTCCTTGCAGCTTCTTATCTGTGCAATGAGTTTTTTGGTTCCATTTGTACACTCTGCCTTTTTTCCCTCCTTGTAATTCATTTTTATTACATTCATTTTAGTAACATTTTAATGGCTGTGAGATAATGTAAACAAACAAACTCTACAAAATATGTACTGGGGATATGACTTCAAGTCAATATCACGATTATTTCAAACTTTTATTTCAAAATATTGATAGTAGCAGATCTACAAGCTCTATTTTAGTACACCACCAATACAGGGTTAATCAGACTAATCAGTTTAGTCGATTTAAAAAGGAAAAATCAATCAATTGAACTAAGCAATTATTCGATTAAACCTACATGAGCAAGATTTAGATGGTTATTGTAGTAAATATCGGTTTAGATAAATGTTTGGTTAATTGCCCAGGCCTAACTTTAATATATATAACTGAAACTGTCAATAGACAGTGGTCCTTTAAATCAAATTTAAAATATGATATTTTAAGACTTTGATTAGCATGATTTTGTGAAGTATATCAGTTTTAACAAAGTTTGCCAAGCAATATAAATCATTAGCATAGCACTGAAGGGGGAAGATTTTAATGTTGGTTCACACCACACACATACACACACACATGCGTGTGCGCACGCGGGAGTCCAGCTGTAGATTTCAGTGCATTTGCCGGGGTTTGCCAAATACTTGTTTGTCCCCTCATTCCTCTCACTTACTGAAGGTTTTTCACTGCAGATGGCGCAGCCAACAGCCGTTCGAGTCAGCTTCCATAAAGACTTGCTTATTGAGGACATATTCTTTCAGCCATTTCCCCACAAACGACTCAAATTAAACCCGCTTTCAGGGGCTTATTTCGCTTTGTACTGTATCTCAACCGTTTTCTCGTATTTCAAAGTCCAAATTACGTGCCGATAGATGCTTGAGGTTCCCGCGCCACAGTAGGCGGGTGCTATTATGATTAATTTAGACTTGTTTTCTGGGTACAGGAAACCACAAAGCTGCTCATTACAATCATTGGGGCTGTGTCAGAGTCTCATCTCCCAGAGAGAGAGAGACAGACACACACACACACACGCACACGCACTGAATATGCATTGATTGTGATTGCATGATTTATGCATGAGGCTTCGCGTGGCACCTTAAGATTAGCCCTCTCTAGAAGCACTTGGAATCTTTTTTTAAGGAGCGATCTCCCCGTCGCTCGTTCTCCTCAAGTTGTTTGTTATGAGGCACTTTCCCATCCCTGACAGGCCCACTGTTGAATGTGCAGAAGTGTTGATAATGCAGCAACAAAGGATGACGGTGGTTTTGTTTTGTAACAACAGTATTTACCAGGGCTGTCAAAATAACTGAGTTAATCCATTAAGACCGGAAACGCGTCTGTGTCATTTTTAAAGACGGGGTGCCGTGATTTTCAGTGATCCCCCCCCCCCCCCTAAAACATAATCATCAGGTATTATGGTTATACTAGGAGGAAGATTTTTTTTCAAAAAAGTGTACAGAAAGTGTTAAAATTATGTTTTTATGTGGACACGCCTCCAGTTCATTAGGTATACCTGGTTCTCACCTTAGCACCTCCTCCACCACCTTAGCACCACCCACCTGTCCTAGTCCCTCCTCCTCCTCATACCCACACCTGTTGTGTTATGATAATGAGGGGGAGGGTATGTTTATACTATGTCACTAAAGCGCTGTTTCTCTATTGGCACGTTTGAACATCAAGGTTTCAGCCCCAGGTAGAAACTCAAAATAGTCAGAGAAGACATAAAACACCATAAAAACACCACCAGGGGGCTTAATGAAGTTCTATCAACCTCATAGACACATGAAAAACAGAAAAAGTGCAAAACCATGGCACCACCTCTTTAAGATTTCTTTGGATATTAAAAAATAGCAGATATACAAGGGCATATGCGCTTGATCTAGATCTGCTATTTTTGAAAAATAAATCGTGCAAATATGTGCAAATCTTGAATATTTACATTCGTTATGCAAATCTTTGCTTCTGAGGGGTCCCTGGAACAAAATATTTTGAGATGGGGGGTCCGCGGACTAATACATATCATTTTGGGTGGTCCCTGACAGAAAGATTTGCACACATTTGCACGATTAAAAAAAAAATGCAGATCTACAAACTCGTAGCTATGAGCTAGTATATCTGCTATTTTTGAATACCCCAAAGTATAAAAAAACGATTATAGCTAAAAAAAAAACTAAAATGACACAGTATGCGTTCCCGGATTGAATGGGTTAACTGAGTTAATTAATACATGGAATGAATTAAATATTTTGACGCAATTAACGCATGCACAGAATTACATCTCGGAATTCCATCCACTCTGCACTAGTCATCGCTCTCTTATCTCTCTTATGGCTAATAGAAGAACAATGATCCAAACGAGATAGAAAGAGAGCCCTGGGTGGGAAAAGCAACACAAGTCGATTATTACCAGGAAAGGCTGCGCAATTTACGTCGGCAGCAGGTGAGAGCGAGAGAGTGAGAGAGATAGAGAGAGCGAGAGCGAGTCATTTATCTTTCCACTAAGTGGGAATCCAGAAAAAAAAAAAAAAAAAAAAAAAAATCCAGAAAGTGGGAATATTTTGGGCATGGTTATAGAAATACTTACTTCGTTACAGTAAAAGTCCAGAATTCAAAATTTACTTGAGTAAAAGTACTGTACAAAAGTATTGGCATCAAAATGTACTTAAAGTACTAAAATATTTGAAAATAGCAGATCTACAAGCTCACAACGTGTCGCATCGCGACGCGTTGTGAGCTTGTAGATCGGCTATTTTCAAACAGCCTAGGTATAAAATAGGGCTAAAGTGATTAAAGTATGTTTCATAATATAATAATTGAAAAGTAACTAGTAACTAAAGTTCTCAAATAATTGTTGTGGAGTAAAAGTACAATATTTGTCTCTGAGATGTAGTGGAGTAGAAGTAAAAGTATTGGAAATTGGAAATACTCAAGTAAAGTACAAATACCTCAAAATGTTACTTAAGTACAGTACTTAAGTAAATGTACTTAGTTCTTTCCACCACTGACTACTACGTTAGATATATTGGTCCACGCCAGAATGCAATCGATTGATTGATCATTTTAAAAAACCTGCTCTGAAAATGCACCCACCCACCTGACCACTTAACAATTCGGCTGCCGTGCTAAGCGTTCAGATGGGTGGGCCGCAAACACTTTTGGGATTTCCAAGTGGGCCCTGATCCAGTAAAGGTTGGGAACCAACCAACTGCATTAGAAATATTCCTCAAGCTCTCACATTGCCGTCTGATGTTCTGTGTTGACTTGGCTGTTTTGCCCGTGTTTGACCTTTGGCCTCAGCCACATTATCTGTAATTAGGCTGTTGTTATTGCCTGACTTAACACAACAACCACAGACTGATTATGGATGATTGTGTGGGGGGGGGGGTCAGAGGTCAGAGGAGTGATGTGCGTTACGGTTACTACTATGAATTACTTTCTTAGCGATCATTCTATTGATTCATTGAATAAGAAGCGTGTATTTTATACTTTGTCGCACAATGGTGTCATGCTAAAATAGTGAAAATATCAATAGTGAAATTGATTAATAATCGTTCCTTAATTTTGGGCATGCCATTATAGGCGAAAAGTTTCAAAATATATTAAAAAAAGAAACTGTGAAGTCCAAATAATATTGAAGATAATAGTGTTTTTTTTTTTTAAATGTGATATTCAAAACACCAAAAAATAGGATGCCACAAAAACAAAAATAAATCCATGAATTCAAGGCTTCATGGGGTGTGCAATTGATAGAAAATAAGTAATTTTTTGGGTGAACTCCTTCTTTAAATGTATTCTGGCGTATCGATGATGTAATGATGATGACGTCAATCATCTCCAAACTTGGCCATGGGCTAGCCACCTTCAGAGCCGCACCAGGGTTGCCAGATCTGCTTATTATAATTTCCCCGCAAGATTTTATTTGAAAATAGCAGATCTACAAGCTCACAACGCGTCGCATCGCGACGCGTTGTGAGCTTGTAGATCTGCTATTTTCAAATAGCTGATGTATATGTTAAAGTCCTCATGTGGCCAATAGTCGCTTCTTTTGGGCTGGTTTACTTAGACCTGGTTCCTTGTTTCTCTCACAGAATCTGGCAACACTGAGCCGCACCGTATGAAGAGGCGCTGGGGGTTTCACGCTTGTTTGTATAAGGGGAGCAGCAGGATGTTTTGCAGTCTGTGAGAAAGCTGCATTATCCTTAAAACCTGCCATTAAGGTCTAGAGGGTCGTTTACTGTGGTCACAGTTCCCAGCAGCGGTACTCCGATTATTTACTTAAGTAAAAGTAGCAATGAACACCATACTCTGTTACAAATAAAAGGCATGCATTCAAAATTTGACTTGAGTAAAAGTACAAAATCTACTTACAGTACCCAAGTAAAAGTACTATTTATTTTTTGTTTTTAATTGTCAAACTACAACTTCATCTATTCAAAAAAAAACCTGATTTAAAAGCTAGTACCTCAAAATTGTTCTCAAGTGCAGCATTTGAGCACATGTATTTGTTACTTTCTTTTTTTGTGGTCTGGCATGTTGTTTAGCCCGCTGAATGTGACTCACGCGGTACATTATTGGCCGCTAGATAGACCCTGTTCTTTCTACACAAACATCGAGAGTTGCACGTGCGCATGCAGGTTGCATGTAAGCGATTCCCAACAGATTTTCCCCCCAAAAACCTGTTGTTGTTGTTGTTGTTTTGAGGAGAAGAAGGCTCGTTTCGGTTCATTCAACATCCTTGTGTACGTACAAGGCTCCTGAGGCCTCTCCCCGGTGCGAGACGCTGGGAAAAGCGAGGGCCCTGCATGGGCGCGCGGTTGATTGCCTGGCGTGCAGCGGTGGGGAAAAGTACTCAAATTCTTTACTTAAGTAAAAGTACCAATACTGCAATGTAAAAATACTCTGTTACAAGTAAAAGTCTAGAATTAAAAATGTACTCGAGTAAAAGTACAAAAGTATTGGCATCAAAATGTACTTAAAGTACCATAAGTAAAAGTGCTAAATATTTGAAAATAGCCGATCTACAAGCACACAACGCGTCGCATGTGAGCTTGTAGATCGGCTATTTTCAAATAGCCTAGGTGTAAAATAGGTTTAAAGTGGTTAATGTATGTTTCATTATATCATCATTTATATCTGAAAAGTAACTAGTAGGCCTAACTAAAGTTTTCAAATAATTGTAGTGGAGTAAAATACAATATTTGCTTTTTTTTAAACTTTTAACAGAGTACTTCTACGTTGCAGCATTGATACTTTTACTTAAGTAAAACATTTGAGTACTTTTTCCGGCTCTGAGTAGCAGAGGTCACAGTAAACATCCTAAGCCTTTCTTCCGCCGCACTGGGAGTAAACCTAGTTGATTTGTTGATATATAAAATTGTAAATATATATGTTTAAAAGAAAAATACCTTCTTTATTATACGATTAATCAAAAAAAAAAGCAATCGATATAGAATAATCGCTAAGAAAAGAATCATTTCAGCCCTAGATGTGTGCACTGACCTTCCAGTGAAGTGTTTTCATGGGTTTGGTGACCCTGGCCTTAACCCTTTCAGACCCGGGAAAGAATCTGTGTCTTTTTTCGGTTTCTTTGGGCTATTCAAAAAGAGCAGATCTACAAGCTCATAGCGCGGCACTCTCGGTGCCGCGCTATGAGCTTGTAGATCTGCTATTTTTGAAAAATCGTGCAAATTTGAGCAAATCTTTGAATGTATATGTATATTTTTCAAAGCAAACATTTGTAACGCAAATCTTTGCTTCTGGGGGGATTCTACACATGTCTTCTAAATCCTAACAGTTTTTTGGGGGGAAAAAAATGATGCTGCTATAATCAGTGGCTCTCAAACTTTTTCATGTCAAGGACCCCCAAAATGATATGAATGTTGGCCGCGGACCCCCATCTCAAAATATTTCGTTCCAGGGACCCCCACCAGAAGTTGCAACAGAGTTCAAAATGTACGCTATGGAAAAATAGATATTCAAAGATTTGCACACATTTTCACGATTTTGTAGATCTGCTATTTTTTCTTTTCTTTTCTAAATAGCCCAAAGAAATGTTAAAATGACACAGATGCGTTCCCGGGCTCAGAGGGCTAAGCAGACAGGCTGTCCCCAGACGGCGTGAGAGTGCACTATGGGTGCACTCTCACGCCTCTTACCTCTCTAACCCCCCCCCCCCCCCCGTCCCTAACAGATGATGCCCTGGGTGACGGTTGACCGCTGGAGGAGTGAGAGTGTTCCTCTCTGCTGACTTTGCCTCCCGAGTGCCCCACCACCACCACCACCATCACACAGTATCTGGTAAGAACCACTTCAACCCTGTGTCTGTGTGTGTGTGTATGTGCGTGTTTGTGTGTACTTGTATCACTATGCTTGTGAGGACTCCCCACTTAGTAGGCCCATAGTAGAATTTGAGAACTAGACCATTTTTTCCCTTTGCTCCTCAGAACAGGAATGGTTGTTTTTATGGTTAAAAAAAAGGTTCCGGGGCTTTAGTTAGGCTTTCGATCAGGAAATGATTCAGGTTAGGATTAGGCATTCAATTAGAAGTTAGGTTTAGGGGTTAGGGTTAGAGTTATGCCTGATTTATACTTATAGTAGTAGGGCCGGGCTTGTAGTAGAAAGTAGATCGACTATTTTCTGCTTTAGGGTTACGGTTAAAAATGGCAAGAAAAGGTCAAACATAAATGGTGTTCATGAAATCACCATCATAAAATGTTGATGTCCTTACAAGTATATAGTAATACAAACGTGTGTGTGTGTGTGTGTGTGTGTGTGTGTGTGTGTGTGTGTGTGTGTGTGTGTGTGTTCCGGTGCCCCTGTCTCTGTCCATTTCCTGGGGATGGATGACAGAGTAAACTCAGACAGACACATAAATAAGGTGATGACAGATCGCCACATGCTGACACGCAGCGGGCCGCTGCTGGCCCCTGCCGCTGTCACCGCGTTCCCGGCTCCGTGCGGGATGAGCGATGGACGGGGGCTTTGTAAACATCCGTCACAAAACTTGCGCCCTCACACTGTGAGGTCCTGTCTGTGTGTGTGTGTGTGTGTGTGTGCGAGGTAGTGGCGGTGTCACTCTGTCCCCAGGGGGAGCCATATCACTCCGTACGGCCATTAGCAGAGCCAAAGAAGTCTGGGGCCAAATCTGGGCCATGTCCGTTTGGCTGAGGAACAGGCCCCCTCCATCTCTCTCTCTCTCTCTCTCTCTCTCTCTCTCTCTCTCTCTCTCTCTCTCTCTCTCTCTCTCTCTCTCTCTCTGCCTTTCACTTCAGACTCTCTGCTTGTCCTGTTTTCTTAGCGATTATTCCATCGATTGCTTTTTTCGATTAATCGAATAATTGAGAAGCATTTTATTTAAATTGTTTATGTATCAACGAAAGCCCCACTTTCAGCATTATTTTATACTTTGTCACACAACGGTGTCATGCAAAAACAATAGCGAAAATAGCAGATCTACAAACAAGGTCCCAACACGACACGAGATTTCCACTCTTTCATTTTTTATTTTTTTTTGACTTTTCGCCCTATAATGACATGCCAAAAACAGGGATTTATTATTAATCAATTACTTAACCAGCAGATTGAAAAGCATGCAGCAGCCTGGCTGATTGGATGGTGGGATGTACCATACGCAGCTGTACCCCCAGACCCCCCCAGTCCCCAGATGCACCACAGGAGACTGAATCACCAGGGAAGCGTCTCCAGATGGGCTCTGTTTGAGGCAGTGCACCTCCCCGGTTCCTTTAGATGACTCCCCCATCCCGGGATAGAAGTGCAAATCTGAATGCTAAATATGGATGGAGAGTAATTAATTACCTGACTGCACTTAGGGTCTGTATTTACACTACATCTGCTGCTGGGAGTATTATCAATTGCCACGCAGTGGTAATTAAATCTTAACTTTATTGTGCAGCGCACGCACATGTTTTGAGCTACTCCTACAGAATAGCAACTAGATTATATTTACAGTAATGCTGCTGCACAAATGGACTTCAGGCTTTATCAAGCCAAATGTTTTATATGAGGGGTATTACCATTTTAGCCCTATTTAACTCATTAATACCTCATTAAGTTAATTTTCACGATTTTTCAAAAATAGCAGATCTACAAGCTCGTAGTATGAGCTATGAGCTCGTAGATCTGCTACAAAGGTGGGTAAAAGGTGGAAAAAAGGGGGGAAAGGTGGGTGCCAAGTGTGGACCCCTGGGGGTCCCCGGGGAATTGAGTATACTGCATAATGGTTTAAGTAATTAAGGTCCGTCCGTCAGTCCGTCGTTGGCTGTGGAAATATTCAAGTTAAGTAACAATACCTCACATTTGTACTTGAGTACAGTACTTTTGTGAATTACAGTACTTACTTACTCCACCACTGGTGACAGAGATCTAGATGTACCCGTGCTTCAGTGCTTCTCTGCTGCTGTTCTTGCTGTGTGTGTGTGTGTGTGTGTGTGTGTGTGTGTGTGTGCGTGTGCGTGTGCGCGCGCGCGCGCGTGTGTGTGTGTGTGTGTGTGTGTGTGCGTGCGTGCACACGTGCGTGTCTGTGCTGACACTGCTTTCCTCTGCATCCCATTGATTCAGAAGCACTCGGTGATGGATGCCTTTAATAAAGCAAGGTGCAGTCCCCCCCAAATAAATGAGCAAACGCAGGATTTATTAACAACATCTGCATTCTGAGGTGAGTAAACAGGCCTAGTATATATGGGCCGGGAAATACTAAGTAATGATGCTTCAGCCATGCAAAGTGTAGACCACACACACACACACACACACACACACACACACACACACACACACACACACACACACACACACACACACACACACACACACACACACACACACACACACACACACACACAATAAACACGCACACAAGGAGCGTACATCCACGCATACACACACACACACATCCAGTACATAAAGAGATGCTTGTGGTTTATAATGCATTTCTCCACTCACAGCAATCACTGCACTCTTTTCCCGTCTCCATCTCTATCTCTTTTGTCATTTCATTTCTCGCAAAAAGCAGCCTGTGTTTTTTTTGGAGAGGTTCTTTGGCATCGCCCATTTGTTTCTCCTACTTTACTTTGCCTCTGCTCTCGCTCAGTGCTTTCTCTCTCTCTCTCCACTCTCATCTGGAATGATAGACCCCTCCTTTGATGCAGCTCACAGGCGCTTCTCTTTTGAACCTCATTGTTCGTCCGCATTTCATCATCGTATATAATGTACTTTTTGTCATAAAAACTGCAGCACTTTTCCCCCCCTTCTTCTGCTGTTTAGTGGTGGTGATTTATCTCTCTCTGTGTGTGTGTGTGTGTGTGTGTGTGTGTGTGTGTGTGTGTGTGTGTGTGTGTGTGTGTGTGTGTGTGTGTGTGTGTGTGTGTGTGTGTGTGTGTGTGTGTGTGTGTGTGTGTGTGTGTGTGTGTGTGTGGCGCCAGTGTGAGCTAAATCTCTGCTCCCCTTGGCACTGGAAGTGGAGTCTGCACGGTTTAATTTCACTTCTGAAAGACTGTCGTTCGACGGCGATAACACAGGCCTGTTTGCTGCTGATTGGACTAATGAACAGGCTCTACGGATGATCCCAGGCTCAGGCGGCGTGTCGCCGTCGCCACAGACGAGGGCAGGAAAAAACGGAGGAAGGAGTAGAGAGAAAGACTAACGAGAATGAGAGAGTAAAATAAGAAATATGGTCGGTTTTTAACCTAAAAAATGCACTCCTTAAAGGGCAAGACCACTTTGGTAGGGGTTTGGGTTGTGTAGTTACCTTGCCATGATGTAACTCCAAAGGCGGACGAGAAATAAAAAATAACAGGTCCATTGATTAGAAATTGATCATTCAAAATATGTTCCTCATTGACTTATGTATGCTGAAACAGCTCAAACTACACCAAACCCGAAGCCAACGTATAAAATAAGGGTTAAAAAGATTGTGAGGCTGTGTTAACACATTTTATTGGGGACCCCGTGGAACCCCCTTAAGGACCCCTGGGGGTCGCCGGACCCCACTTGGTGTAGTCCACACGGACAAAATAAAATAATATGTCTGCGAGACGGAAATTATTTTTACTCCACTGCGCCCTCTACAGATCTGGTCAATATAAATTACCATGGACCAGATCTGTAGAGGGCGCAGTTCGGTTTTGTTCATTTTATCTACAGTTGGAGCCCTCGCAGGGCAGTGGAAGTCCTTGTCTATGAGCAGAGCCGAGCGCCTGGCAGGGCAGGGCGTTAGAGAGAACTCTAACTAACGCTCTAGTCTGGACCAGGGCTAACCAACAACATGCGTACGTACTGTATGTTGTCCTTCAGCATCTTGTCCTCCATGTGCGCGAGGACGGTGTGAAGAGCCATGGTCATTGCATGATTGGTGGATCTGTTTTGACGATATGCAAATTGCTACGGATCCAGTGAGGCAGGTATAGCGTGGAGCAGATAGTCCAGCCACTTTTTGCTGACTGTTGGGGTGAGAGCCACAGGTCTCCAATCATTCAGGCAAGTCACCTTGGAGTGCTTATGGATGGGCACAACGGTGGACATTTTGAAACCTGTGGGGGGGAAATGTTATTAATCCATTAAGACCTGAGGCCGCTTAAAAAAAAAATCTAAATCCTAATAGTTTTTCGGGAAAAAAATGTTAAAAAATGTTTTCACGATTTTTCAAAAATAGCAGATCTACAAGCTCATAGCGCGGCACTCGGTGCCGTGCTATGAGCTTGTATATCTGCTATTTTTTTAATACAGTCGGTGATTACTTTCTTTCTCTCCCACTGTATCTCGGTGTAGGGCTGGGCAATTAATCGAAAATATATCTTAACGAATCAACACAAAAAAATCGAATATGTATCGGCTAAATCGATTAGTCTGATTAACCATTTAACCGGTGGCGTACAAAAATAGTGAAAATAGCCTATCCGACGCGTTGTGAGCTTGTAGATAATCTTTCGTTAATAGAAATGATATTGATTCATAGTCATACCGCCCCAACCCCATCTTGGTGCCTGAGCAGAATGAATTATCGCCACTCCTACCGTTACAGCACATACATACATTAGGCAGCAACACATTTCTCCAGACTTGAGGGAAGCATTGTTTGCACATCGCCGTGGATGAACCGGAGTCTGTGACAGTGATTAATAGCGACGGAGTGCATTGTAATGGCATTTGTTGTTCCTTAATTTAATCTGGAATCCACGTGACCGTCTGAGTTTTGGAATATATAACTCACCGTATTCAGCGCAAATGCGCAGCAGTATGCAAAAATGCAACCATGCGCAGTAAAAATCCAGACTGTTAATATAACTCTGAGAGTAAACAAGGCTAGGTGAAACCTAGCATATGGCTCGACTGTGTATGCATATACCCATGGGCAACGGGCGGAATGTGGGGCAATTTGTTAGTGGGACAGTCAGTGGTAGTGTCTTGTGCAGTAAAATATTCTAAGCCACATTGTATGCCTCTATTCATCTTGACATTTACAGCGAGTCATAACAAACATTTGGACGTGTATTATGCTTATCGTTGAGCAGCTTTCTTCGGAGGAAATTAATTACCTCAGATGCAATTCGTAAGACAAATATATTTACATCACGTCAGTCCATTTATGGACACAATTTTCCATTTCCTTCTTTCGAAATGCATTCAAATGATGGCGTACATCCGACTGTCATTGTTGTCACAAAGGTTCAGATACTTGGAAAACGAGGCTTTTCAGTTTTCACTCGAGAGTAGTCAGTGTGTGCTCTCAGAGTGTATTTCCGGTGTGGCACCTTGCTGCACCTGGGGTGGTCCGTCATGTCCCCAGCGGACCCCAGCAGTGGTGGGAAAAGTACTCAATTGCTTTACTTAAGTAAAAGTATCAATGCTGCAATGTAGAAATACTCCGTCACAAGTAAAAGTCCGGAATTCCATTTACTCGAGTAAAAGTACAAAAGTATTGGCACCAAAATGTACTTAAAGTACCAAAAGTAAAAAGTACTCATTAATGCAAAATGTCCCATTTCAAATGTATAAAAATCGTTTGAAAATAGCCGAAATGTATATAGGGCTGAAGTGGTTAATGTAGGTTTTGTAATAATAATCAAAATCTATGAAGTAACTAGTAACTTGGACCCCAATGGAAACAAGCCCGCAAGGACTTTTTTGGCCGGACCTTTTAGACAAAAGCATTATAAATGTAACTGTGTTGTTTTACATTCTTTTGCCTAATAAAAATTTCAATCAATCAATCAAAACTAAATATTTCAAATAATTGTAGTGGAGTAAAAGTAAAAAAAATGCCTCTGAGATGTAGTGGGGTACAAGTAAAAGTATTGGAAATTGGAAATACTCAAGTAAAGTGCAAATACCTCAACATTACAGTACAGTACTTGAGTAAATGCACTTAGTTACTTTCCACCACTGTACCCCAGGCCCATTATCCCATTGAGCTCATCTACATCAGCTGTCATAGGTATGCAAATGTTTCTGACTCAATAGAAAATGTTATAATTTACAAGCACCAGCTTATACAGTATCTCCAGTCCAAATATGACCCTGATTGTTCTATCTTTTGCAAGCATATACTGTATACTAAGCAATCATCTCTGACTCTGACCACAATTTAATCAAATTCTTAATTTTACTGTGCCGACCAGCTACCAGTGGTGGAAAAAGAACTCAAATGTTTTACTTAAGTAAAAGTACCAATACTGCAACAATAGAAATACTCTGTTACAAGTAAAAGTCCAGGATTCAACATTTACTTGAGTAAAAGTACAAAAGTATCATCATCAAACATCAAAATGTACTTAAAGTACCAAAAGTTAAAGTACTACAATATTTGAAAATAACAGATCTACAAGCTTGTAGATCGGCTATTTTCAAATAGCCTATGTATAAAATAGGGCTAAAGTAGTTAATGTATGTTTTATAATATCATAATTTATATCTGAAAAGTAACTAGTAACTAGTAACTAAAGTTTTCAAATAATTGTAGTGGAGTAAAAGTACAATATTTGCCTCTGAGATGTAGTGGAGTAGAGGTAAAAGTATTGGAAATTGGAAATACTCAAAGTAAAGTACAAATACCTCAAAATTGTACTCAAGTGAATGTACTTAGTTACTTTCCACCACTGCCAGCTACCATTTGATTAGTAAAGCTTGCACACAGGAATGACAAGACACGCCTTCTCGAAATAATTGTAATAATAAACATGTAACTGTAATTATAGCCATGTTAGCATTGCAGATCAGGTGTGACAAATTAGAAAATGACATTTTTGGGTAATGGAGTGATAGGAAGTAGTGCAAACAGTCTGAGGATGTCTGCAGCGCGAGTGTTACGAGGAGCATCAAGCATATCTTACCTCAATTGGATTTGTTTTACTTCATTTAATATGCTACTTGACGTTTGCCATGTTACCCACTGTAGGATACTAAATATCGAATCGGGGCTATTGGCAGGTTAAATCACTCGGCTTGGGAGCAAAGACAACTCGATTGGGACAACATATTATTACTAATGAACACACTTGTGGACATAAAGCAGAAAACCATTTGGACTGACAAGCAGTGGTGGAAAAAGTACTATTTTGTTTCTACTTAAGTAAAAGTATCAATGCTGCAATGTTGAAGTACACTGTTACGAGTAAAAAGTACGGAATTCAAAATGTACTTGCGTAAAAGTACAAAAGTATTGGTGTCAATACTTTTGGTATCAAAACACAGTTTTCAAATGTGTAACATTTCTAAAACTCTTTTGAAAAAGCCAATCTACAAGCTCACAATGCGTCACATCGCGACGCATTGTGAGCTTGTAGATCGGCTATTTTCAAAAGGATGGAATGTATATAGGGCTGAAGTGGTCAATGTATGTTTTGTAATAATCATAATCTACAAAGTAAATAGTAACTAAAGTTTGCAAATAATTGTAGTGTACTAAAAGTACAATATTTGCCTTTGAGATGTCGTGGAGTAGAAGTAAAAGTGCTGAACATTAGAAATACAGTAAAGTAAAAAAATACCTCAAAATTGTACAGTACTTGAGTAAATGTACTAGGTTACTTTACACCACTGCTGACAAGCGCATGTACTGTACGTTAAGTTAGTGACAGTGTATAATTTTGTTTTCTCAACAAATACTCAACACAATTAGATGCAAAGTTCCTTTGTTAAGAAGATTCCCCAAACTCTAAGTTTAGTATTATTGTTTATGTTTTTTCCTCTAAAATGGACCCTTTGTTTCCACTTCAATGTGTGCTGAGTGCACAGCAGTTAATTGGCCAACTAGTTGCACCTGCTGTTGATTTGATGATTTGCAATCCCATGCACCTTTAAAAGCAAGTGTTTGGTCAGTGTGTCAGGTCTGGTACAGAGAGCAGCAGCAGAGGCTTCAGTGTGTGCGTCCATTCTAAGTGAGTTTGTTTTGAGTTTGGATATGTTTTTGATGTGCAGTATAATGAAATTATGTTTATGTTACTTTGTTTACATGTGGGTAACTTTTCTCCTTCTGTATTTTGTCTAATATACAGAAAACCACACACAATTAAACTGCAAATGCTGTAACCCCCTGCACAGTGGGAAAAATAAAAAACACAAAAGAAAGAAGCGCGTTGTCATTTACGCACCACGGTGATCACACCTACCAACCAACAAATTCTACTATTGAACATTTTTTACATCCTTACTTACTACACCAATAGTGCGATCAGAAAGTTGAAAAAAGTAGCAGCCTGAAGATGTGCTACTGCCTGGCCATGCGTGTTATACCAAATTCTGCATGCCTGCCGGGAAATTCATGCATCAAGTTGCCGTTGTGCCACAGCCATGCACCACATCATGGACGTTTTAGAAGCACCACAAACAGACAACGGCCTGCGGATCTGACTCTGTAGGGTCATACACGTCCCATACTTACTACTGCAGTGGTTCTCAAACTTTTTCATGTCAAGGACCCCCAAATTGACACTTACTAGCCCGCGGACCCCCATTTGAAAAGATATGCCAGGGACCCCCATAAGAGAGGATTATTTTTGTACGGCTCTAACAGTGATTCTCAACCATTTCAATTTCGAGGACTCCCAGTTTGACATGCATTAGGGCTACGGACCCCCATTTAATGGCATTTGTATCTCTGGGACCCCAATTCATATTGTAAAATCAATGTTAATTTAACTCTGAGAGTGTACAAATGGAAGCAAATGGACCCTAACGAGTCCATTTGGTTCCATTTGTACACTCTCAGAGTTACAGACCCATAAGGGTCCATTTGGTTCCTATCCATCATTTAGCTGGGTACCCCCTGGAACCCCCTCAAGTACCCCTGGGGGTCCCCGGACCCCACTTTGAGAACCACTGTACTACTGTACTGTTCTGGCCCCATAGTGGTGGAATGAACCCCCCACTGACATCAGGGCAGCAGAGTCACTGCCCATCTTTCGCCGCAGGCTGAAAACCCACCTCTTCAGGAAACACTACCCTTGCTCTTCGCCTTGCCTACTTGTTGTTAACTAGTTGTACGAACTCTTGTTTTATTGTTTTATTGGATCTTGTTTATTCGATACACTTATTTGTTTTAGCGCTTGCTCATTTGATTTTCCTATTTTGTCTCATCTGTTTAAGAAAGTAGGTAGCTGATATATTGCACTTTTACCTTAGCGCTAGGTACACTCTTTGTTGCTTGTTTTAGAAGAGAATGCACGTAATACTTCTGGTGATTAGTAGTTTTGTTCCCTACCTATGTTGAATGCACTTATTGTAAGTCGCTTTGGATAAAATTAAATGACTGTAATGTAATGTAATGTACAGTACATCCCATAACCTGGAGGGATGATTGCTCCGTGATTTGCTAGTCCGTTGCTGGCCGACCAATGCTATAGCCTAGCTTCAGTCAGTCAGTAACATCTCTGTCTATTGGGCTGGTCCAGACAAAAATGGCAATAAATGAACACTCATAGATGTTGTGTATCATGGCTCGCGAATGCATGCATGTTGATCAGATCACTGGATTATATCCAATCATGTGGATCAAGAAACAAGAAATTTTCTCGAGATTTACTCTGGACGCACGCATGCAGGCACAGACAGACAGACCCTCTTTTAGACATCTAGGGCCCTATCTGGCTTTATCCGTTATGCCTAAACCTTTTAGGCATTTTTTACTATTTTGGAAAACATTTTAAAAGTGAAAATAGCTGATCTACATCGGCACGTTGTGAGCTTGCAGATCAGCTATTTGAACTATTTTAAAATGTTTTTCAAAATAGTAAAAATAGGTGCCGCGCCTATCACCTGACATACTCTCCTAATTCTCCACATGCAGACTTGCTAAACCACTGTATTAATGAAGCAGATCACATAAGTCTGTCCTCCTCAGACTCACAGAGTTCTGCGAAACACAATGTTTAATCAATGTTTAAAATGTGGGAATACAGAGGTATTCACAATATCCATGGCTTTCAGTGTGAATCATTGGCCCGAGACACAATGAAACTACATATAATTCTCTCTTTCTCTCATATTCTCTCTCTCTCTCTCTCATATTATCTCTCTCTTTCTTTCTCTCTCTCTTATTATCTCTCTATCTCTGTCTCTCTCTCTCTTATTATACTGTATCTCTCTCTCTCTCTCTCTGTCTGTCTCTGTCCACCCCACAGGCCTTTTCCTGGGACCAGGAAGTTGTGACCTCACACATCGGGACCACCAGGAGCCTTCCATGTCCTAAAGGCCCGGGCCAATATGAAGCCTATACCAGGGAAGATCACGGCCCGGGGCCCGCAGCCTCTGCGCTGAGCCCTCACCGCGGGGTGAGACACCACAGTGCTGCCTTTAAAACACATAATGGTGCATCTCTGCCTGCCTGGTCCTCTCAGGAGGGAGGGGGGGAGGGAGGGAGGAGGTGGTGGGGGGGGGGGGGATAGACAGCCTGATTGTGTATTCCTGTAGCTGCTGATCCGGGGGAGCTGCTTGAGGGAGAGAGAGAGAGAGAGAGAGAGTCCAGGAGCAATGGCAGCATGTTAGCACGCTGCCGGAATGCTCTCCCCTGTAAATGATTCATATTGGAACGGCCAGTCACGTTCGCCCTCGCTCTCTTCCCCTCCCCTCCCTCCCCTCCCCTCCCTCCCCTCCCGTATAGCTTTTACTACAGCAGCTGGTTGATGTTCCCCCTAACTCGCGGCTCGGGGTCCCTGGGTGGACATTATTCCTCAGGTTGCTTCCCATTAACCCATTTAGACCGGGTAAGAATCTGTGTGTCATTTTTAGATTTCTTTGGCTATTGAAAAATGGCGCACTATGAGCTTGTAGATCTGATATTTTGAAAAATCTTGAAAATGTGTGCAAATCTTTGAAAAAAAAAAAAATAATCTAAATCTTATAAAAAAGAAATCTTCTAAATCCTAACTATTTGCTATAGTGGTTCTGAAACTTTTTTCTAGCTTTAAGGACCACCCAAAATGACATGTATTTGGCTGCGGACCCCCATCTCAAAATATTTAGTTCCAGGGACGGGACCCTCCCCCCCCCCCCCCCCCCCCCCGCTTTAAATATATATATATTCAAAGATTTGAACACATTTTCACGATAAAAAAAAAAAATAGCCCAAAGACATCTAAAACATGCGTATGCGTTCCCGGATTGAATGGGTTAAAAAAGGAGGGAGGGGGGGGGGATTGATTTCTCCGCCGCTCAGTAGCGTCACTTTGCACACACTGCATGTTATTTTTTTTTGGGGGGGGGGGGGGGGGGGGGGGTAAACTTTTGATTAGATGTGAGCGGAGGGGGGAGGGCGGCCATTAGTCCAGACTCCAGGCAGGCTGCAAGTCACTGGGGAGTTGCTGGTTAAACTGCTCAGAGGCCAACGGAGCTGCTTCTCTGTCCCTGCAGGAGTCTGTCTGTGCACCTGTTAACACAGCAGCACTGGATAGCTACCTCCTGCTCCATACTGCTCTCGCTCTCTCTCTCTGTCTATGTCTCTCTCTCTCTCTGTCACTATTACACACACACACACGCACACACATACATATCATCACTGTCGGGCAGACATCTTGCATCTCCATATTTCTGTTATCCTGTGTTGTACCATATCTTTTTGTGTTTTCTTTCTCCTCATAATGCCCTGATATGGCCATATATGCCCATATATAATATACTTAGTCAAACAAAAGTAGCGAAAATAGCAATCCCACAAGCTCACAATGAGTTGTGATGTGAAACGTTGCAAACTTGTAGATCTACCATCTTTGAAACATTTTGAGCATTTTAGAAAAACTTCAAGACACGCCCAAAATAGGAACATCAGGTTGAAAGTAGTTAACTGTGTCTTTGGGTTTTATAAATATTTAAAGACGGGGTGCCGTGATATTCAGTGTCCCCCCCCCCCTAAAACATGGTTATACTAGGAGGAAGATTTTCTTCAAAAAAGTATACAGAAATTGTTAAAATTATGTTTTTTTTTCATTAAGTATACCTGGTTCTCACCTTAGCACCTCCTCCACCACCTTAGCACCACCCACCTGTCCTAGTCCCTACTCCTCCTCATGCCCACACCTGCTGTGTTATGATAATGAGGGGGAGGGTATATTTTTACTATGTCACTAAAGGGCTGTTTTTCTATTGGCACGTTTGACCCTCAAGGTTTCAGCCTCCAGGTAGAAACTCAAAATAGTCACAGAAGACATAAAACACCATAAAAACACCACCAGGGGGCTTAGTGAAGTTCTATCAACCTCATAGACACACGAAAAAGTGCAAAACCATGGCAGCGCCTCTTTAAAGAATGACAAGTATCAACAAGAGCTTGTGACTAAAATAATAATAATTACTACATTGGATCCATTAGGAACACACATTCTTTTTCCTGAAAAGTAACATGTATGGACATACAAGGTTTCCGCCCCGACCGTGGCGATTTGCATACAGTCTT